>NC_071472.1:47201824-47507052 GCF_028500815.1 Rissa tridactyla
AGATGCTCTTTTTCCTTTTATTTCTGAGGGTGGCATGTTGTTCTACAGCAAAATCTGCCATCATGCATAACCAACAGAAAAATTAATTAAAAAGGGTTGGATTTTGGTTTTTGGGGTTTTTTTTGTTGTTTTTTTTTTTCCCTATTCCAAATATCCCAGCTTTTCAATTTTGTTAAATTATTTCCTTCTCTCTCTCCCCAAATAAAATAAACTTTGACTAAAAAGTCAAAGACAGGTTAAGTTTCAAGTCAGAAGGCATGACTGGGTTGACCATTCTGAACTCTGTATTTCACAGGCCTTTCAGTTTCAGTTGGGGCCAACTGTGTTTTACCAGAGCACGGCTCACAGCTGGCTACGGCACATATTCCAGAGGTATACAAGACCCTGTTTGGAAACCATCGATATTTAGGTTAATCTTGGTTTTCAAAATCACTGCTTATATCTGTTTGGTTTATTCTCTTTCAAAAATCTTCCCCAAGAAATTGATCCATCCTTCCTACTGAAAACCCAAGATAGATAGGATGCTGTTTTCAAAAAGACTTTTACAAATCCCATCAATACTGGAATAAAACCAGAAAAAACAAGGCAGCTTTATTGATTTACACATTAAAATAACATCTGCTTTTTGTGCATGTGCAGCTTCCCATGAGTGATAATTGGACTTTTAAAGAGAATCTAATATCAAACCTGTAAGTATTATCCATCAGTTCTCCCCCCTCTTTTCATAACAGCCACAAAAGATTAGAGATAACATGCCTAATTAGTGTAGAATGATGTAAAAATCACTGCTTGGACTGAAACACGTGGTGCAAACAATAACTGAGCATCTTGTTAACCAGAGGTCATTTAAGTCAAACCTGGGATCTTTGTGTGTCTGGACACAGAACTGGAAGGTGAGCATTTGTACGATTTCTGCACGATGTAAAATTTCTTATTGAAAATCATATTCTCAGTGAAGTCATTTGGACCAATTTTATTACCTCCATTAAAACATTTGATCGTTTCACTCGAAACTCATGTCCTTGTAATTCAAGCCACCTCAGCTCAAAAGAATTTTATCTCAGCAGAGACTAATACAATATCGCATAAGATGGAACAGAAACAAAACAAACAAAACAAAACAATCCCATTTTCCAAGGATAACTTTCCAGCTTTATGAGTGAGAGCAGAAATGTTTAAGGATCATACTTAAGCTACAACTAGGTTTCCATGAAAAGTAAAGCTAAGATAACTAACTGCATAGTTTTGCTTCAAACATTGCTGTTACCTCCAAAATTCACATCCTCTGCAGGAAGTATTTGCTAAAAAGTACAGCAACGCATCATCCTCGGATGCGGAGTATATGCTGAGGACTGGAATAAACTGTACTATATACATCACTCCAATCAACATCACTCATAGCCAGAAAACACTTCATTTCAGGATCAAATAATCCAAGGATTTTTATAGATTTTTTTAAAATACAAGATCAGTGCAGGTTCCTGAACGCTTGTGTTCAAGGCAGGCTGAACAATAAGAATCAACTGATAACCAGCTGCCAGCTGAAGTATCAGAATGTGAATGGTCCTACAGGCATAGCTCATAGCAGGAAACCAGCAGCACCCAGGACTGCCTCCAACCACGGGTCACCCACCTTGGGCTCCCACCCCGGTTCGAAGGAAAGGCCCCACGATCTTACTCTGCACAGTTTTGTCTGTGCTGGAGCCACAAACTCACGCACTTCCTGACTTGTGGCAGGTACGACACGGAGGCCTGACCTGCCACACACACGAAGATGCATCATCTGTTTTGCACCGTGGCGGGGAGCCCCACGCCAACAGCATGAAGGCAGTGGCTGTCAGGTTTCTGAACCCCAAGCATTTCACTTTACATACCACAGGTCCTGGCTTATTTTAATTTACGCTGCCTTTATTTAGTAGGAGATACAGCACAACTACTCCAACGCATAGCAGACTACTCAGATATGCAAATCTTAATTATGAATTCTGACAGCAATCTTGTCAATCTCCTGTCGGCCGCCTTGCCAAATACCCTCCTGCACATAACTCCTGAAGAGCTGCCTGCTCTGCGAAGGCCACGCGTGCGCAGGCAGCTCCCTTCTCTGCTCGCAGCAGGCTTTGCGCTGGTTTGCATCTCAGCTTAAGCAGAGCAGCATTTTGTTTTTCCTGCAGTCCTTGCACTGTCGGCACACAGCGGGTGCTTCCACATCACTACACAAGCAGCGCCGGAGCCATCGCAAAACCAGGAAAGCTGCTGCCCCAGCAGATGACTGGAATGGTTTGTGATGTGTCTCAGCAAACAGTACAATGAAATTGTGGTGTTTGCATTTCCTTGCAGGTTCACGAGCAGGCCTATGACCACAATTTAGTTTAAAAAAATCCACAAGCTAAAGACCCTTGCTTGGTGACTCCTGCTGTTCTCTTGGGAGCTGTGGGCTAAGGAAAGCCACGTCCTGACAAACTCCCCTGACTGCCCCAGTGTATCTCTCTCAAATCAGTGACATTTTGCCACTGGCTTAAATGGTGGCAGAATCAGTGCCGAGGAAGTAACTTCTCTTGTGAAGCCATACAGTTTAAGGATGACGGGCACAATGCAACGTAAGGTGACAAAAGGAAATAGGCAGTTGGTCTTATTTATATATGTATGCACATAGGTACATATATAGTTTTCACATACACTCTACAGATGTGTTTCCTCCTTCCAGGTCAGTTTAAGTTAGACCCTAATTTACAGATCATCTCTGTTCAAGACATATTTAAACTCATAGCTTTAGACTTCAGCAAAAATTCCCGATGACTTAAAAAACAAAGCAAGCAAAACAAACACCTCCAAAACCAAAATTAATCTTTAGACAGCAAGAAGAAAATGAAGATATGATTATTGAAACTTCCTCTCCAACAAAGGAAAGAAAGGAAACATGAGCAAAGAATGAAAATATGTCAATATTATCTGTCTGGACTTTTAATTTTCCTGTGAAGGTTACCAGAGAGCATGGTGCATCCTACAGACCCTGGTAGAGACAGATGATCTCTGCTGGCTCTGCAGTCCCTAATAGCTTTTTTCACCAACTGAAGTCACTCAGAAGCAAGAGCAGTGCTGTCAAATGCAAGTTCACTTACTGCTAAACTCAGCCAACAGACTGCTCGTTTCTGACAGATGTTTCTGTTTAAAGCCACTAGGAACCGTATGGATCATTCCACCTCATCAATCTCAAGAGCCAGCCCAGCAACTCCAAGAGACAGAAATTTGCCAGGAACAAATGAAAAACCTAATTAGATCAACAGACAAAATTTGGATCAAGATTAGAGGATCTGACATGACAATGGGATTAGACTATTAACAAGACATAACAAGGTTTGGCTATTTATCATTTCACAATCAGTTTTCACAGTACAAGAGGAAGCGCTGGCAAATCAGCACGAAAAACGCAGACACAAGAATATCCTTGTTTCAGTTTAGCGTGTGCTCCCTTTTGATGCCAAACTCTATGGAACCAAACGGTCTATTCTTAGAGAAAAACCACTGCAACAGCAGAAGGAATTAAGAATTAGTGGCATAACAATGGAAATAAAAATAACAAATTCCTTAGAGCAAGATACTGGTAGTTGCAGGTGTAGAAAAAGGCTAAAAAGTAAATAAACAACTGCAACCACCACAGTTTGGAGCTATCCATGTGGAAAACCTAGAGCAGACAAACATATGGATAGACTTTGCAACAACACTGTCATTTTTGTCCTCTCCACCTCTCTGCCAACCGAATGTAAACATACTTAAATGTATCTGAAAACCAGAAAAATCCCATTGTTGCTTCCCCCTTCTGACAGGTTGCCAGTGGGACTGAACAGGATGTAAGGGGGTGCCCAAGTCAAATGAATCTCACCTTTATGCCAAACTAGAAAGCAGCAATGACAGCAGAGCTAAACACCACACATCACGGTCGGATGAACTAAGCTCCATTTCCTACCAGCTGGCTGCCTTCGCACAGCTTCCAAGGGATGCTCTGTTCCAACTACCGACAGGTCACAAGAGGTCTAGGTGGTATTTAGGACAACCAGAAAATGTGCCTGGCCCTCAACACTCCTTTTATCTTATTTCTGTTCAGACACTCTGCACCTTCACCTTCTCTGCTCCCACATCTGGGAAGGCAAGCTTGGACACACACTGTGCAATCACAGTCCTTCAGTGGAAGGAGTCCCTGCACATTGCTGAACTGCCCACTGCCTCCTGGCTCAAAAACAAAGCCCCTGGAGTCTGCCTGGAGAAAGCTCGATTCCTCCAAACATTCTCTCCCTGCTCATTTGGGGACATGAGATGCAGACGATGCACTGTATGTTTTACACACAACACGATCTGCTCCCATCCCAGCGCAAACCCAACCCAACTTGGCTTTAGTAAAGAAGTTATCACCAGCTTATTCCTATTTCTAGCATCAGCCATAGAGGCCTGGTCAGATAAAACAACATGGTTTTAAAGAAAGGAAATTAAGTCTTGGAGCACTGCAGAAGAATTTCACAGATAGTGACATGCAGAGCTATACCTCTACAGCACCAGCAAGAAAAAAAAAAAAAGATAAATAAGGCCCCACATATGGCTCCTCACTCTCTGCCTCCTAGGTGTTTTTTGCTTTGTATTTTATTTGCAGTCTGATGTTCAGAGAAACATTTTGATCTAAATGTGGGCAGCATCTAGTACAGTGGAAGTCTCAGTTCGCATATGGAGGGGCTACTTACCAGCAGTAAGTTACTAGCCATTACCAACACAAGGCACCAGGAGAGAGGCTGCCCCACTCCCCGGCTGCGCTGCTAATCCTCCCGATAGAGCAGCACTTCCCAAAAGCCCACTGAAATGATCCTGAAGGAGGCAGCAACCTCAACTTACTTGTCATTAGCTGACTCAAGAAGCTTAAAAGAGATTAACAGGATTATTTACAGTTTATCACTAACCAAACTACAATACCAAGCAAAGTAATTAAGTAATGATACACTATAAAATATAAACATTTCTAGGATCTTGTACTACATGGAAGCACCCGTAATAGGAAGAAAAAATGTTCACAGCAGAAGGAACTGCAACCCTGATTGCCTGGTTTTAGAAGCTTATTTCAGGGCACAGCTGATGCCAATTAAAACAAGGGCATGTGCTCTACCCCAAGGTGTAACAGGATGGCCATTTATATTTTAACACAGCAGCCAGCTGGGGAGGGTTTGGGCTGGGGATAATACAAGTGGAACAGCAATGAGGGAGAGACAAAAGATGAGGTTTTTCCCTCAAATTGCTTCATCACATCCTCACTAGTTTCAATTAAAGATAAAGGTCTCACAATCACATCCGTGTCAGTATTGACAGCAACAAAAGGATACACTGCAGCAGCAATATAAGGACACTTACTCTTAAATACACTGTTTAATCCTTCCATACATGTTTCAAAAGTAATTCCTCTTTGTCAAATTAAGTATGGCTTTTTGATACAACTAGCTTTTTGCCTGGAGCTCCGGTGGTCCTAATATGAAAGGAATCTAGATACACATCAGTTCTGATTTAAGTTCTGCATTTAAAAAGATAAAAAATAAATCCTTCCTCTCTAGCTCATCTTCTCATAAATCCTATTAACAAGAGATATTCTGAGATAATTACAAGAAGGCACCAGCATCTCTCTTTTCCTCAGTGACTTTTGATACTGTACATCATCATGACAATGGAGCAGCATCCCTGCCAGTCCTACCATCTATAAATACCAGTTTAATTTGTCTATTGGCCTTCAACTAAATAGTGCCTTTTTTTTTTTAGAGGAAGGATGTACATAAATGAAATGAACAGGAGAGAAGAGGGAAACTATGAGAAAGAGGCAACACAAACAATAATAGTTGGGTTTTTTTAAATACACGCTCTCCAAGCCCATGGCAACAGCCCATGGACAACAGAAAAAATAAGGAGCTCTGTGAGTATTTGAGCTATGAAAAACCAGTGTTTCCTGCAGGGCTCACAGGACTCACAGCACCACCCTTCCTTGTGAAGCAGATTAGCAGGAGTGTCTTCTTCCCTGCCCAATTGTAGGAACCCAATAGTTTTAATCCCCACTCCTGCTTGGCTACATTTCGTGGAAGCTGGTCCAGAGTCAAAACTGTTAACCATGGCCAGCAGATCCAGAGAGGTGATTCTCCCCCTCTACTTTGCTCTCACGAGACCCCATCTGGAGTACTGTGTCCAGTTCTGGAGCCCTCAGCACAAGAAGGACATGGACCTGTTGGAGTGGGTCCAGAGGAGGGCCACGAAGATGACCCAAGGGCTGGAGCCCCTCTCCTATGAAGACAGGCTGAGAGAGTTGGGGGGGTTCAGCCTGGAGAAGAGAAGGCTCCAGGGAGACCTTAGAGCCCCTTCCAGTCCCTGAAGGGGGCCTACAGGAAAGCTGGGGAGGGGCTGTTTGCAATGGCATGAAGCCATAGGACGAGGGGCAATGGTTTAAACTAGAGCTGGGCAGGTTTAGATTAGCCATTAGGAAGAAGCTCTTCACCATGAGGGTGGTGAGACAGTGGCACAGGTTGCCCAGAGAGGTGGTGGAGGCCCCATGGCTGGAGACATTCAGGGTCAGACTTGATGAGGCTCTGAGCAACCTGATCTAGTTGAAGATGTCCCTGCTCACTGCAGGGGGGCTGGACTAGATGGCCTTTAAAGGTCCCTTCCAACCCAACACATTCTATGATTCTATGAAAACTGCCAGCGGGCAGGAGGAGCAGACACCTATATGCTCACACATCCCCTACTGGCACAGCATCCTCATCTCCTCAGGGAACCCAACAAAGAAAATCCAACTACAGAGGACATGCCAGGGATGTCCTAGACAACATTTATCAAATACATTTGGGCCATTTACATGATTCCATAGAGAAGGACCAAGCTGTGCCCCTCAGCTGTTACACACAAATGGCACCAAGTCCTTCTGTAGGACCCAAAGAAATAACCATTTGCACGGGCTTCAAATTGGATCTCCTACAGTTCAAACCTCTGCTCTCAGAGAACTTTGGTATTTGAAGTCTGCAAACGCACTCAACATGCACTGCAGCAGGAGGCAATACAGAACATTACTATCTGCAAAACGTTCCTCACGTTCAAGTATCAGCAGTTGCATCAGTAAACATCATTAAACTAAGCTAATATGTGCAGCTAATAAAAACTTCTACAGAGCTAAACCATTCCAATTACATCCCAACACCAAAGTTATGAATTTTAATTTCTTTCAATTGTTATTGCGAAGGCGACAGCAAGCATCTTACACCAATGCAGACCCACCGTGGCAGGTCTTGGTCTCTCATGTACTTGCCCTCTGCACTGTGCTGAACACCACCAGTTGACAGTTGAGCTACTTTTGATGCGTAGCACACAAGTATCTTCATCCTAAAAAAAACATAAAGAAGTCTTTTTATAATCATTGTAACTCATGAGGGCAAAACCTGCTAAGAAAGGCTTCTCCAGTTAACAGCTCAAATGTGACAACTTTAGCAGCCACATACATAGTCAGTGTGATTCAATTCCCCCCCTAGATGTGTTTCTGATCTTAGGTAGGCAAAGCAGCTCATTTGTCCTAATTCTGAACCAGTGCATGCTAGTCTCCTTCAATCTCAATTAGCTAGTAGGAAATTTATTTAGAAAGCTGACAGGAACTATTTGGGGGATTAATGATCACTGATTTATGAATATTGAGTAGCATTTCAATAATCCAAGCAGAGTAATCACTTGTAGCTGAAGCCAGTTCTCCCAACCATTATAGTCTGTAGCAATCACTCAAAGGCAGTTAAATGATTCTGATTTATGACCTTAACCTACAGGGCCCAGTACATTTGCTCTATCAGTGTGTAAATTCTAAAAACGCAATTCCCTGCACCTCTAGAGAGCCAATTTAAGTCAACATTATGCATGAGCTGAGCATGCTTGAATTCTCAGATCTCTTATTTCACTCATTAAATTTGCACTGAACATCTTGCAATTAAAATTTCATATAGATTTTTTCTTATGATTGACATTTGGCCTTGGCAAAATGAGTTTAAATTTTGTTTCTCTAAAGATTTAGAAGGAGATAGATTGATCTAGACATTGTTTTCTGCAAGATGATGATGATGGAGCACTAATGCTTTTATTAGCATTTTGAAAAGCCTCCCTTTTTGCTGGAAGACTGTCTATCAGTAACAAGTCAAAGCAATTCAGCCACCAAAGCCAAAGCTACAGCTAGTACAGCAGCATCAAAAGCGCTGCTGCACAAAGTCTTCATGTGACCCTTTCCTGTTTTTAGGCCAACATCTTTAACTGGGGTGGAACAAATTGGGCCTTCCAGTACAAACCAATATGCATTCATCTACCATGAATAAACAGCAGTTCTATTATGTGATTTTGAAAATAAGCCCAGGACAACTAAAAAGACCAAGAAAGTACTAAGGCGATTTCAAGTCCTGATCTGAAATGGTGCACTGTTTGGATGGACTCAAACACTAGATTTGTTGTGCTAAAAATCAAGCAACTCTTCTATTTTATCTCACATTGTGTCCCTCAGGCAATGAGTTCAAAGGAAGCACAGTGGTACCCTGCAGTGACCCCATGTACTTACCAGTTACAGCATAAGGTGTGCTGTAGAAGTACCTGATCACAGAGAGACAGTTCGTGCATCAAGGAGCTGACAACGCAGGGACAAACACAATGACTGAGTGAGGGAAGAAGAATTTATGCCTCAATTCCCAGTGGCTTAAGAGGACTGCAATGTTAAAGAGCCCACGGACAGAGAGAAAGCACTGCGCAGTACAACTCAAGGAAATACAAGGTCTTTTTGTAGAAATGCAGCTCCTAACAAAATGATACATCGATTTCATATAGGACCTGGAGCATTAAGGTCATGTGAATAATAAGTTACTATGTACAGGCTGCAGCAGATATGCTAATATTAATTTTGTACCTTAAGCAGCAAATCAAGAGGAAAACGTTTCAAAAACCTAAGCAGCTGACTAAAGGAAGCATCCCCTGGGCTGGAGAAACGTGAATACACATTCACAATAACCATTCAGGTTCACCGTGTCACAGTGACAATGGAAGGTGTACTGGAGATAACATTTTAAGCGCTGTTTCCCAGCCTGCTGGCCAAAAGATCATTCACATGTCAATGCAGGTACTTACACACGTGGAGCTGCAGCAGGACCCAAATGCTTCATACCGAACACATAAGTGATAACAGAAGGTACATTTCTTCTCACATCGTAGGAACATTTAAGACACTGCAGACTGTTGTCCAAGCAAAAGGAATAATGCTTAAAACTTACATATACCCACATACATCACTTCCAGTTTAACCACTCTTTATCCAGTCCAGCTGAGCACAGTATTTGCCTTTCAGCAAATTATAAGCAAAGGAAATAAGCAAAAATTTGTCTCACTAAGGGAAGAGATCAATAGCATACCTAAATTCCATCATGTAGCTAAAGGAAAAATCCTGTGTACTAGCCCTGGAGAATATCAATCTTGCAGCAGGACCCAAGACATTTTTTTTTACTGCAGAATAGTAAAGTCTTTACAGTCACAGCATAATTACACTAACGTACCGGTATTTTAATATCATCTCTCTGAAATGAAATTTTGTTTCCATGTCCAGTCAATAATTCTGTCTCATCTCAGTGATGAATAGAGCTTAGTGAATAATTTGTTATAAATAATTTATCCACTGCATTTCACCTTTCATCTCTCTTTGAACGTTTTGTGAAATTCAGGAATGTATTCGTTACACAAACTTCTTCACGAATAAGTCATGCTTGCAGACCATGGTTTGATAGTTCACTGAAAATATTCAAACTGATTTGCCACTGGGTTACATTTACGAGGTGGTGTACCTGCTCCGTCACTGGCTGGGCTCTGTGCATCAAAGCTGCATTCCCAGATGCTCAGACAGCTGCAATTCAAGTTCAGTCTCAAATATTTAAGCTTGGAATATATCATTTCTCCCATTTCAGGATCTAGAAAGGATCCAGCTGTGTTCAAGGCCCCACTGTTTTAAGTGCTGTGTAAAGACCGACCACAAGAATTGAGGGCGTCAGTAGACAAGACAGTGGGAGTTACCACTGGACTATTTTACAGACAGGAAATTTAGACAGAAAACAAGTATAACTTCATTAAGTTCAGACAAAGAGACTCTGTAGTAGAGAGAGAAAACACCAGCTTACAAACACGATCAGTTTTCTATCCTAACCAGAGAAGGGTGTAAAGTTGTGCCTCCCAAGGTGTGTCAGTTGAGATAGTTGGGAATTTTCCCAAAGAATCCGTTTTTGTAAAAACAAAGATTTCTATCTCTTCTTGTACAAAATAGTTTCTTGACATTTTTGCTACAAAAAGGAAAATTTTCCAGTCCAAGCTCTTAAGAAATTGTTACATTTAGAGCTGAGTAGACCCAACTGAAAAAAACAAAGAACCGCCCCAAACGTTTTGTTCTGCATCAGTGTAACAAACCATTACATTATGGGTCCAGTAGTTCAAAAAACAGTTCTCTCCCAGAGGCAGCTCACCTCTTCCTAACCTCCTAGAATATTAAAAAAAAAAACAAAACACTACAATGCAGATTTTGAGGTATAACAAGCAGTATTATCTAGACATAGCAATAAAACCACAGGAACAGCAAGTCCTGAAGTAGAGAGGCTCCTGAGGTAATTTGTCACTACAAAGCAATTCCATTTAACATCATACTATATCATGAGAAAATACTTTGGCCCAGATCAGTGCACTGGAATCACAGATTCCAAATGCATTACCAAATTGAATTTTTTCATACATCTCATTCCATGAAAATTTAGCTACGTTTCCATTTCTTGTCCCCTCCCAAGAGAAAGAAAACATTGAAATGCCTTTCTCATGCCATAGAAACATTTGCATAAGTCTATACTTCAGCTGGCTAAGCACAAAAATCGTGGCTCTTGCTCTTAGGAGGACAAGCAGCACTTCGTTTTAATGTATCTAAACAAAAGAAATTCAAGATAAGATACACTGACAAAATTTATGACCACTGGAAGGGGCAAGTGACTGATCAATTCTGCTCTCCTGCAGGGTAGGGTAAAGCATCCCGTCACCAGGTTGGATGGGGCTTTGAGCAACCTGGTCTAGTGGGAGGTGTCCCTGCCCAGGGCAGGGGGTGGACCAAGATGAGCTTTAATGTCCCCTCCAACCTAAACCATTCTGTGATTCTACAATCACAGGATATGGGTGCTCACATCAATATTCATGGGTCTCAGAAGGTTCAGACACCACAAACTGAAGTCCATGTCACAGAAGTTCCTGTACCCACCTCTGCTATGTCCACATTTTTATGGCACTAGAGGTTCAGCTCTGGTTGTAAGCAAAGGACCACTTTTAACAAAGGATATGGAACAGCAACACATGTGAAAGGCATACATGGCAAGAGGCAAAAAACCAAAAGACAGCTAGCTTTGCAATCCAAAAAGGAGAAAACCACATCAGGATGCGATCTCTCAATGGTAGTTTGCATTAAAGGAGTGGTTAATCACTGGTACAGGCACTTACAGAAGTTGTGGAATCTCCATCTTTGGAGATGCCCAACACTTGACAGGACAAGGCCCTGAGCAACATCATCTAACATTGAAGTTAGCCCTGCCTTGTGCAAGGGTGTTGGACTGGGTCATCTTCAAAGGCCTTTTCCAACCAAATTACTTTATGATGCCATAGGATCTCTTCACAAGAAGAGCTCAAACCAGTAATGAGCACAGTATCAGCTCAGGAGCAGGAGAAGGTTCAAAATACCACCTTTCAGCTGTACTGTTGCATCTATCTTGCATAGACAGTACCGGTGCTAATATGGTCTGCTTGAGTTGTAAACATAAAAGCTTTGTTTCACGTACAAATGGATCCATGTTGAAACACACAAGTTGTTTTTGGTAAAGCACTCATACATTAATATTCATATATAGCATTTATATTAATAATACAGGTCTGGAGCAATGCACTCCTGCCATGCGCACACACTGAGAAAGGACTCAAGCTTCAGTAAAGATAAAAGTAACATACGTATCACTGCAAGATAATTTCCTAATAACAACTTGGAATCCTGTGTTAGGTCTACTAGTCTATGTACGCACAGTCCAAAATTCATAATTAGAACAGAAAAATTTGGTATGGAAATAAAAGGTGACATTAACACCACAAAAAGAGATGAACCAGGTGCGTTTTCAGAATCAAAGGGCTGTAACAAGCAGTCCATCCCACCATCTATGTGATAAATAGAAAAATCTGAGGCTGGCATTCATGCAAATTGCACTTACGGTTTGTTCTCATTATTATCTTGCACTTCTGACTGTCCATTTTTTTTTATTTTTTTTTTTTAGTCAAAAATCTAGGCCCCATTCAGTATGCACAGAAGAGCAAAGCATTACTACAAAACAGATGGTACAACTGAATATTAAGCAACTTTGTATGAAGAACAGTGCTTTTAAGAAGAACTCAATTTACAATTAATAGCTTATAGACTGTAAAACTAACTAGAAAAATAAAATGCATTTCAGCTTAGTTATTATCAGGGGAATCTAAAGGAGAAACTAGTCTCCCGTTTATGCAGACAGAGGAGTCCAGTGTCCTCTCCAGTTGAGGGAAAGTCACACACCCAAGGGTTAGACACTTAACAGGGATCTGTGGTAAAACTCTCCGTGCTCACCGCAATCCCAAGGCATTTTATTATTGCACCCTGCTGCTTTATGGAAGAGAGATGAGCCAGATTTCAACAAATTAGTCTGCCGTAATCAAAGCTTTCCATCTACAAGATCACACTCCTTTAGCACTACTACAGGGCAAAGACACTCTTGAGGCTCAAAAGCCTGAAGAACCTTCCTTGAATACAGCAGGAATCAAAATATTGCTGCCTTCAGCTCCCACCCTTGCCCAACCAGGGTTTAGTAATCCTCTACAGCTTCTGCCTTTACTTTTCTACCCTCTTGCCTGCGCTTCTCAGAGGTGCACACACACGTATCCCACAACTCCTCCAAACACCAGAAAGGAAAGCTTGTGCACGTGTGCCGTGCCACAGGTCATGAGAAATACCTTTCCTGTCCCTGTAGAGAGGGATAGTGACTGCAGCCACAGCAGCAATTAGATTTCAGAGTTTATTAGTATGTGAACACCAAAGGAGAAAGAATTGGATAGGATTGTACAATATTTTACTCCATTTCTTAACAGTTCTAATTAGCTAAAACTCAAATTTAAACAATACTGTGAATAAACTGCATATTTCCCAAGGCAAACCCGATTAAAACACACAGACAACACACTCATAGCACTCAAGGTTATGGATTCACACACAGCCTAAGTCACAAGCGATGATGGTTCTTGGCATCTGTTGGCTGTTTGAGAGCCTATTTTGAGTGAATTGTCATTCTCACGCCATGCCTCTAACTGGCAGGTACAACAAGTATTTGGTAATTACCTTAAGCAGTCCGACAAAGGAATAAGTAAACTTAGGGATTCAGTCTTAGAGGCAATAGTTTGCCCATGGGACTACAGCAGAAACGCAGATTACCAAGGGGTTTTTTCAGTGGCTAGGGATATGGAATTTCACCCTAGCAATGTTAGTCCAAGATTTGTCAAAAAAAAATATAAAAAAAATAAATTAATCAATGCGTTCTTTATTTAAGGGAAATAAAAAATAAAATACAAATTATTCCACGAACAGCAGAATAATGAAACTTCATTTCTTACAGTGTTTTTCTTTTTTCCTTCTTTTCAAGGCTGTTCCAAAAAAACTCAAAATCTTTCCCATGGTTAAAACATTACTAATCCTCTCTTCATTACTGTCAATTTTCATTAAATTTGACACCACGACTTAAAACTTAACTTTGTTAAAATCTGTCACCAGAATTTGAAGCTGTGAGTGGACAGGACGTGCATAAACAACGAGGCTTGCTTGCTTTGGAATCAGTCTTGGGGCCAAGCAGCACAGTGAGATCAAGCTGCTCATGTCTGGACCAGAAAGGAGCAGCAAAAGAAATATTTCTGACAATTCCTTCTAGAAAGGCATTGTAGACTGCATATACAGATGGAAAGTATGACACACATTGTGGGTGCAGAATCCTCAGTAAAAGGTACTTTATAATGAAAGAGACGTTAAATAAGAAAATTAATAATCTATATGAAGACTGAATCACCCAGAAGCTGGGGGAGTTTACAAATACACTGTCCAGCTTTTTTCCATGTCTTTCCTACCTAAAACCATAGGGTATACATATGGAGAGAGATTTCTGCTTATGACAGGTAGGTCTATTTTAGTGCACTTCCAGCTACTCAACCTGCCTGGTTTGCCTCTCTAGCCACTATGGCACCTTGACCTGCATGGAAATCAAAGAGAACAGCAATGGGCTGACATGCAACGAGAAAAAAAATAAAATCACAACAAAACTCTAAATTGCATTTGAGTCCAGATTTGAAGTGTTTTGGCCACAACCCACCACCAAAACTAAATACCACTGGAACCGAACTACACTTGGGTGAGCAAGCACTTTGGGTGCTTACGCTCAACTGATTGAGGTCAGCACCCTGTCCTTGAACCACACTGCTCATCACACAATCAAGCCATGACCCAATGGAGGCCGATTCAGAATAATTCACCCACTTTAATTAGGAGAATTAGGTAGGTGAGTGCCTTGAAACAGTCAATGGTACAAGAGAGGGGGAAGTACCAGAAGGGAGGGCAGGCCCACAGCTGGGAATGAGTGTTCAGGATCTCAGGTCTCTTAGGTGTTGAAATACTAAGACCTGCCACTCTTACATACCCTACAAACTGAGAACCTTCACATCATCTAAGTCAGGCATATAACTTCAGCATGGCCTTTCTCCTGAACTGCCATGGAGTCACCAACTTAAAAGAGATGCAGTGAACAACCACCCAAACATGAGTATTAGAAAGCCAATGTGCAGATACAGGATGATCACAGCCGTGTATTGTCAACAGCAGTGCTATTAAGAAGTTCACATATGCTGCTCACTAATGATATATGATACACAGTCCCACTCCCAAGAGATCTAGCACGCCTTTGAAGATCACCTGGGTAATACGCCAAAACCAGGATGAGGGACGGAATTGTTATGATTTGACAGGGGGAAGGCTTTTTTGTTTTATTTCTCTGGTTACCACTTCTACTTGACATTATGTGGCCATGGACACTTTGTAATGTAATTTCGCCAACAAAATAGCATTCCACAAAGCTAAATTAAAAGCTCAGACTATGGATAACTGAAGTCAACAAATGTTTACTCTGCCTTCTAAAGTATGGCTATATATAACACACAATACATTTTGTGTTACCATGAGTCACTCTAGAAATATGAGAACTCCTCTAAACAATTAATAGTTATTTAACTTATGGAAATTGAAGTCTTCAGAATTATGAGGCTCTATTTCATATCTGTATTACAACAGCAAGATTTACAGAACTGCAAAGAATAATTCTTTAGCTTTGCATACTTGGGTAATTATCTTAAAAATTGAAATGTCATCAATGATACAATATGGTCATAAGTAATTAACCACCTAATTAAAATCTAGAAATTAAAAGTAATTCACTTTCAGATAAAATTGTCCTTCACAGCTGGATTTCAGTAGTTCATGAACCTTAGCAATACAGAAAACAGAAGAAATTAAGAGACGCTGAACACTTTTTATGGGAACTTGCAATGTGAAGCAAAAAGGAACAGCAGGCTAGAACATGCCATGATGATTAGTGTTCTGTTTAATTAATGTTGAGATGTCATCAGCGAGAGATGGCAGGTGTCACTTCACTATGTTAGAACAAAGTCCAGTTTTGAAAAGACAGCAATGAGGAAGACTGGGAGCACAACAGTTCCTGCAGTACTCAAAAACTCTTTGCCTGTGCAGAACATATACAATTAAACCCATACAGCATTAAAAACCAGGAAAAGAAAGTTTGGAAAGTCTCAAACATTAAGTTGAAAAAGTCATATTTGTTCTCCTGTTCATCACTGTATAAATATTTGGCGAGGAAAAGCAGTAGCGCCTTATTGCATGGCATCAAAGCATTCCCATATTTAAAGATCACAAGTTGTAGTCTACCATGGATAAATCAACACATTTTAAAGTATTATCAAGGTTTTCAACTAAACACTAGCAATTGAAACTTGTCATTCTATAGTCACAAAATAAAGAACTAACTAAACAGTTATTACTGACAGTTTCTGCATGTTCAGACACAATGCTCTGTGACAGGTTAAGACAAATTGCTGTGATAAAAGCAACCGAAATATATATTGTAGCACAATTCTGAGGTCAGGCATTGCAGGGAGCTCCCATATTTAAGCCAAAGTGCTAGAGAATTATTAATGTCAAAATTTACATAGGCCCTTAAATAAGATTTGTCATCATGAATTCTAAACCCTAGATTAATGGGAGAACTTAAGTTTAGTTGCAGGGTAATATTCTGTACTTGAAAAAGGCTCCGTGTGTTGCATATTGAATGGGAGCCACTGACAACGTGCACAGACGACTAGAGAAATGAAGAGGCGCCACACACAGGATCTGCACAAACTTGGGTCCCAGCCTCAACAAAGAACTTGATGCGCTTTTGTTCCAGTTCATTAAGAGAGTTCGGCCCTTACTTCAAGTTGGTCCCTATTGAGCGTGCTCACCTCTAAGCACTCACATGTGTACCGCTGATGCAAGGGCTTTTAACCGTGTGCATGCATACATGACCCGTGGAGTAGATGACTTCCTAACCTGGGTTTTGCGAGAGGCCTCTCCTGATGGGCCATGGCAGGACCTATGATGTCTTAGCCTTCACCTCCCAAACATGCACAACTTTTCATAGACTATCGACCAACAACAACCTCTTCTCCTTCAAATACTACTCTCTTAGGAAGGGCTGGCAGAATAGGCACACCTAGCTTTTACAGATGTTGCATATTTATTTCATGTCAACTTTTTCCAGTATGCCAGACAATCTTAGTAATTTCTCTCCCTACCCCAGAAGAATGGAAGAATCCCATTCTTTTTAATTTTTCAAGTTCTATGGCAATTTCTACAGAACTGCATTAATCTTTCAATATACAATATATCACTTGAACAACTGTCTGCTGTAACTACCCCAAGGGAATGATCTTTTGCATCCACTGAATACCAGACTCAAAGATTCTGAAGCTTTAGTGCACATCTCAAAAAAACAAGCTTTTGTCTCTCCAAGTCTGCTCATTCAGGAGTCATTTGGAGACACGCAGACAACATATCATTAATCACTGATTATGTTCCAAGACACATTTCTAACACAACTCTCATGATTACAGTAAGGCTTTACATTTGGCTCCTTGTTAGCCCACCCACTGAAGTTTGATCTCGCCTTCCCCACCCACCCCACCGCCAACCCAAGTGCTCGAAAGTGGCTGCAAACCAGCCGGCCCCAGACACTGGCAGGCGTGTTTCCAGTGCACAATGAGGGACTGCAGTTATTTCAGACTTCATCCAGTTAGATCTGGATATTTCTCAAAACCGTCAGACTACTTTGCTAAGTTTCTTTCTGCTCATTTTTAATCACCGCTATAATTTCAATCTTCTCCACCTACTGTGAACAATAAATTAAAAAGAGGAGCTATATAGTCAGGGGAAGACTTTATTATTAGGTATTTCCTGATTTGAAATGCCTATAGCTTGCCATGCTGACTAATGTTCTTTGGTCAGTAAATAATACCACCTGCTAAGCCAAGTATGTGCCCAGAATGAATGAGTGCTGCTAGGTGATTCAAAAAGACCATTATTTTCCCTTTCAGTTCCATGCTTTTTCTTAGAATTTGAAGCAGCCTTGTCTCATATCCAGGAGCAGAGAATGCATGGACCACACATGGATTTGTATAACCACTATTGCACAAGCTAATTAATCCAGTCTTTATCCTAGCACCCAGCACTGAAGGCACATACAAGCATGAAAATGAGTTGCATTCCACTGCCCACAGATGGAAATCCAAACCTTGCTAGCATTCGCTCTTTCTTCTCCACACCCTCTCTTTCCGCTCCTGAACTGTACCAAACTCTCTCTGCAGCTGAAAAGCCAGGAAGAACAGCACAGTACTTAATCATTACACTTCTCAAAAGACTGCTTGACCTTGTTAGGAAAAAGGGTAAGCCAAGGTCACCTGGCTCATCCTTTTACCCCATCATTATTTCACAGAATCACAGGGTCCTTGAGGCTGGAGGGCACCTCTGGAGATCATCTAGTCCAGCCCCCCTGCTCAAAGCAGGGCCACCCACAGCAGGTTGCTCAGGACTGTGTCCTGGTGGGTTTGGAATACCTCCAAGGATGGAGACTCTATAAGCCCTTTGGACAACCTGTTCCAGCATTTGATCACCCTTACAAGTAAAATAGCTTTTTCTTATGATTAAATAGAATTTCCTGTATTTCAATTTGTGCTCACTGCAGACACGTTTTGTCTGCCTTGATCAAACCTCTCTTTTTAAGTGACTTTTCTTTAAACTAAATATCCCTGGGGTCATTATCTGTACCCAAAGGGGATGGAAAGAAGTTCCATTGAGATTTATATATCCACATCACACCAGCCTGCACAGCTCACTGATCAAACATGTTGTACACCTTGAAACAATGCAGCCCTGGAGAGATTCTTTTGCCCCCTGGCAATCTTCAAGAGGCATTTGGTTCTAAAGGACTTTGTCTCCTCAGCTGCTCCTGAGAAGTTTACTTCAATGTTGTTCCTTAGTCAGGTCAGGGTCGTTTATTATTTGCCCTAATGGCCAAAGAGATGTTTAATTTCATCACCTCTGTATGAGTTGGTGCAGAAATGAGTTAAGTGGATTACAAATTGTATCCGTTTTCCAGTGCAATTTTAGAAGCCGATTAGAAGTGACAAGAAAATGCAGAGTGATATTGAAAGTGACCTTTACAGACATTGCTGAACTTGGCATCAGGAGTTTTCATGAAGAAAAGAGCTTGTAATGATTCAGTTCTGTCATCATCAGGTAAAAGGAGTACTAGATTATTAACTCTGCAGTTCTATGTTTACCAAGAAAAGTGAGTAACTAATAGGTTCTCTGCCTAAGGGCCCTTGCAAAGCTGTACTACAAGAAACAGGTAGTTCAGAAATGCAAATTGAAATTACTATTATATATATACTAAGAACCATCCCCTATAAAAACATAAATTAGAAGCAAATCATCCATGCAAGTTTCTTACAGTTATATGAAACCATCGAAAAAACTCTAAGCATGTTTTCTCACCATGTAGAATTTACTCTTGTTTTTATCTGTTCTATCTTTTGTTTTGTTCTTAACAACTACAGATCACCCAGGGTCAAACAGAAAAGAAGAAAATAATTTTAAATGAACGTTTCCATTTTGTTAGGAGGAGCCTCTCCCCTGAAAAGCATTACAAAAGAAGAAAAGAAATAGATCTGAGACGAGTAATAAATTCACATCCCCAAGTGAGACCAGCAAAATAATTTCTTATTATACATTAAGTGTCATTGAGGTTCACCATGCTTACGAAGGCTGTGAACTGCACACATTCAAGAGACAAAAGGAACAAGGCCATGCATGCACAGACGTCCCCTCAAACATGCTGAACCGGCTTCTCGGTAAGGTCTCAGATCTCCCCGCTCCCTGCCAAGCTTTTCTTTATCACCATCTGCCTTTCCTCTATTAACTAATTTTTTACCCTGAAGAAGATTCTAAGGCTGTTCTACTTTTAAACAATAAAATGGACATTTCACAGTGGTTTAAAACATAGTGCTGACCTAATAAGATTGATTTTTCTTTGGGGAAGAAAATGAAGAAGCAACAAATGCACTCCAGCAACATGTTGAAAGAGGAGGCTGTACAAATAATAGGTTACATAGTTAAAGCTCTCTCTAAGCTAGGCAATTAATTTTTTTAAATTGTTTTATTAACTTCTACTAGTGTTAAAATAGAAAAAATAACTCCCATATCACGCATGAAAAAAAGATCCAGACTTCTATAATATGCACAGGTTAATTAACAGCTGCATAACTCTCTGCTTCCTCTGAATCTGTTTTTCATGTTTAAACACAAGGGATGGGGATATTGATTATTAAGTCTTTCAATCAAGTTCTGTACACTTAGGATGTAAACAAGACTGAAATCTGCGAGGATTAGAGCTCTATAGTCTCCTTTTACCATAAATATTTGCTTTGTTGTCGAGTTCTTTTTAAAAAGCTGGGCATCCCAAAATCTTGATGTCATCAAAAAGTAATTTTAAAGCATCCAAAATCAATACCCTTTCACAGCACCTGATAGCTCTAGTCATGGAGACCCTCTCCAAGCCATGACTGTTCCTGTGCAGGTCGATGACAGACAGAAGACCTGGAATGGTTTATCAATGAGCTTGACAGTATGCCAAGAAATTGTTCCCAAGCAGGTTTGTACTTGATGACCAAATTTAAGAACCAAGAGGACAGGATCTAGCTCTCTCTAACCAGTGCCACGACTCGTCACACCTGTGATGCAACACAGCCTTCCTTTACCAGGAGAGGGAGGCACCTCTAGGGACAATCCAAATCACATGCTGGAAACTCTGGTGGGGTATTTCTCTGTAGGACACCACAGCACCTTTCTCCAAGAGCTTTGGGGTTACCAGAGCTCTCCACACACCAGAAGCAACCAGGGCAGACTGGACAGCCCTCAAGCACTGCAACTTACGGTGGCAGACTGCGAGAAAGGGGGGTTTTGTTGGGTGAGGTTTCTTTCTCCCCTAAATGAGAGGATTTAAAATTAGAACTGAGCAAACGGCTGAAACAAATTTGTCAAGCAAGTGCTCAAAGCTTCTGAGAAAGAAAGCAGGTCCTGGGTACAGCTGAATCCAAACACGCAGTCAGACCTGACTGAAATTCATGGCAGGTATCACACCATATGCACACAGCTCTACTGGTAAGTCGATTACTACAGGAATTAGGAAACGGATTGTACTGGGTTGGTACACAAGCATCTCAGCTCAAATGTCCCACCTGGCAATTATTTAAAATCAATGGAAAATTTTTTGACACTTGTTTTTCTAGCGTAGCCAGGAGTCACTTAGAGATTCCTGCTCAGATCCACTACAGGGACAAGAGGCTGCCAAGGAAGGGGCACAGCAGCTCCCTGTTTTTGGGATGAATTCATACCACAGCAACTCCTGCTTTAGACTGTAGTAGCCCTTTAACACCACTCACTTGGCAAAGACAGGACAAACTCCATTCCCACCTTCTGCTTCTGCTGCAGCACCCCAAGGTGCTTCCCCCTGCGAATTCCCAGCCAACCAGCTGTCTGTCTTCAGGTTGAGCTCAACAGGAATTGGAGCTGGTATATACATATTCAGTGTGCAAAATTCCTGTTATTTCGAGTATGTACCAGCTAATCACGGCCATGAAGAGTCAGCTAAGCATCCAAATGCTATTGTTTAGGCAACTGTGACTATGATTTGTAAATGGGGGGAGAAAGGGTATAGAACCACATAAGAGCAAAGCACATTGTTTTCTTCCTTTCTCCCCCTTTTGTGTCAAACCAATTCCTTTTAATTGCAATATACTTCGCAACTTTAATGTCATTCTTCTTGGAGGAGAAAAATAGAGACTCCTCGCTGAGAATTAAATGATCTATTTAAGTAATACTTTCAAAAGACACTGTAAGCTTTTAAATTATCAGCTCAAAAATGTGGCATAAATAAAATACCAACAATGGAAAACCATGTGTAAATCATGCTATTATGCAGAGTTTTAGCAAAAAGTACACAAAGCAACTAGAGCATATCTTCCATCATTTGATCTATTTTGGTGTTCAACGCATTCACAAACGATAAGCTTAGAATAAATGGCCTTACCTAAACAAAAGGGGTGTGTACCACAGAGAGGTCAGGGTTTGAAGGGACCTTCAGAGATCAGCCAGTCCAACCCTCTGCCAAAGCAGGGTCACCCAGAGCAGGTTGCACAAGTATGTGTCCAGACGAGTTTGGAATATCTCCAGAGAAGGAGACTCCACAGTCTCTCTGGCCAGCCTCTTCCAGCATGAACAAAGAATTTTGGAAAAGTTCCCAAGGGTCTAATGATAATGGTAAATATTTTCCATGATAATTCTGTTAAGGTGTCTGGAGTGATTTCCTGGGTCCTCCGAAGTCAGCAAGAATTTTGCCAGCAATTTCAATGGAAACAGGATATCACCTCTGGATTTCCGTGCAGGGCTCAGTGCTCAGAGAGAAGCCAGCTAACCACAGAACTATGTAATTAATATTCATCCATATGGACAGCAGTAAAATTCACATCTGTAGTTCAGATTAACCTAGGCAATGATCATATTTTAAGACAGTACAATTCATGCAGAAGTATATGATTACCTTCAAACTCTACTACCAGTTTCAGAATAAAAGGATGGCTCAATTATCCTAAAGGTGCAATTTTTCATTCCTCACAAATCCAAAGTCCCACTGAGCACATGGAAGGCAAGAGGGGGTCCTTTGAATATTGTGGCATTGAGGTTAATGGGAGATTTAAATGCACAAGAAATGCAGGATCTGG
Source organism: Rissa tridactyla (assembly GCF_028500815.1). Classification (NCBI taxonomy): domain Eukaryota; kingdom Metazoa; phylum Chordata; class Aves; order Charadriiformes; family Laridae; genus Rissa; species Rissa tridactyla. Next base: position 47,224,361 of record NC_071472.1, read on the forward strand.
TCATAAGAGTATTTGAAAAAGAATTATAATAGTCATAAAAATGAAAGGATATTTATTCAAAAATGCTTCAGTATCTCCTAAGTTATTTTTTTCCCATACTCCTTTCTCAGCTGGCTCACTGCCGCTTCTGCTCTCCTTAATCTTTCCTTTCTAATTCTTCTTTTAAATATTTATAAAAAATTTGCACAGATGGGTAAAACGCTGAAGATCTGAAACAAAATTAATTTAATAAGGGAAGGACTAGAAGCCCATTATTGGTTTAGGCAGCCTCTTTTCATGCTGTATATTGTAACTAGGAATAATTAATTTGAAAGTCCTTGATCTTTGGGAGCTTTTTCATTAATATTATTATTAATAATAATAATAGCAATTCACATTCACCCTCCCCACTTCCCTCTTGCTGGCTGTAAGTACTTCAGTGCCTCTAGGCACCCACATGCTGCCACAACACAGAAGGCTGGATTTAAAGGCTCTTGCTTTCTTAGATGTACAACAAAGGACTGTAGTGCAGGCAGACTGCTGCAAAGGCCTCTTAATGTACCCTAATGATTGCCTGCCCAATCCTACCAGTAGGTAACCTGGTGGGTGTGTTGTGGTTGCCCATTAGCAACCCCCCAGACGGTGTGGCAGGGAAGGGCTGGAGCATTAGGATACGAGCTCCTGGGGGAAGCGGGTGTTACATAAGAGGACGGGAGGAAGCTTTAGAGCACAGAGCCACACTGAGAGCTGGAGCACTGCTGTAAAGCTACACTGCAGCACCTTTCTCACTTCACACATGTAGGCAACAGGCACAGCCTGGAACACAGGAGAAAACACAGTCCCGGTGTTGCAAATGCATGAGGTGCCAGCACCCCAACTGGCACGTGCACGGATCCAACACCGCCAGCAACAGCCTCAACAGATGGGGCCTGGAGTTCAGGATGGCAATCTGCCTTGGGGGAAAAAAATCCCGATCTTGACTTCAGTCCCATCTCCCAGACAAAACACTTTGACACGCTCTATAAAGATGCACAGTCTACGCAGGGTTTTTAGACTTCGTTATTTCCATTTGTTGTTTACATGATCTATGCCAAAAGGTACAGCCCCTTGCCATTATATATACACACACCCATTGTTGGTAGGAGCTGAGAAAGGGCTGCATGAGACACAAACCATTTCCAAAAACTATTCAGAAGGGCAACTGGTTGTACAGCCAGCCACAGAGCACTGGATCGACTGGCCATGGTCGGCAGCAGCTCTGGAGGTAAGTCCTCAAAGACCCCTGGGATAACGTAATCCACATTGGACTGCACTGATGGCTTTTAACAGCTAGATTGTAAAGTGTCAGATGGACTGTCCCTCCATGTCTCATTGTCCTGGTTCCGGTGGGGATAGGGTTAACTTTTCCTGGTATTCCATGCCATGTGAGCCACGCCCACCCTGAGCTGCCGGGGGAGGGGGCAGGAAGTTGCTGCTTAAAAGCGGGCTGGGGCGGCCCCGGTCCGGCCGGCGAGCGGCGAGCGGCGGGGGGAGCGGCGGTTCCGTAATCGCGTTTGTATATTCCCCTATCCGTGTTGTTGTTGTTGTTTGCCTGTTCCCTTTGCTGTTCTGTTAAACTGCCTTTGTCTCAACCCAAGAGTCTTGCCTTTTCTTACGATTCTTCCTGTGTTTGGAAGGCACGAGCGAGCGACACGTGGTTCTTTGTTGCCATCTGAGGCTAAACCACGGCAGTCCTTTTGGCGCCCAACGTGGGGCTCGAAGGGTTGAGATAACGACAGAATCCAACTAGAACGTGGAAAAAACGGTTTTGGGTTTTTTTTTTGTATGCATTTATTTTATTAGGTAAGTAGTCACTGGTCATCATGTTGCTTGGTTTGTTCTCATGGCTGTGTTACATAAATTCCTATATGGCTTATGTACTCCCTGCAATGCTGTTTACCATGTCTGGAACAGGGATGAGGATTATCATTCTGCTGTCCTGTGCGATATCTGTTTATGATATGATAACATCACTGTTCAGACGGCTATTTTGGGGTGTTTATGCGGTTTTGCTGTCCTGTCCGTACATTGGACACCGTCTCTCAGAATTTGTTAATAATTTCCCCAGCCCTTTTGCCTCCCTTTTCTCCTTCGGGTCAGGTATGACAGCTTTTGAGAATTTTGAATATCCTTGGGATACTCAAACTAGCGTGTTCGTAGTGCTATGTCTCCTGAATACGTTCCAGGTCTTGTTTTGGGTTAAGCGACTATTTAAGACTACCACCCGGAGATCTGCTCCGAGGCTGGATAGTCAGGGGTGGCATGGCATGTGGGAGAGCATGGGCAGGTACCTAGAGAACTACTCACCTCCAATGGTCTGGGACTTCACCCCTGAACAATTACAGGACCCTGATAAAGTGGTAGAATATTTGAAGGGAAAATGCTGTGGCTATTCTAGAGAGGCACAACTCACCGCGCTGTGCTGGGCCCTGGCCAGTATCTACCAGGCACTGCTCAGAATTATGCAGCACCCTCAAGGGGAAGAGATGGAAACCAGACCTGCGGCGGCCCCTGCGGCTACTGCAATCCTTGCGACAGACACTGCGGCTACTGCAACCCCCGTGGTAGCCACTGCCACTGAACCAGGGAACCAACCCATGCCAGTATCAGTTGCCCCCATACAGAAGAAGAAGTACACAAAGAAATCAGTTCGCTTAGTAAGAGATGATGATGAACCAGGGCCATCACGAGAGCAGGAGGAAGAGGCAGAACCAGAGATAATTACTCGATCCCTATCCTTGAGTGAGCTGCGGGATATGCGAAAAGATTTTAGCCGACTTTCAGGCGAGCACATTGTCACCTGGCTGCTCCGGTGCTGGGATAATGGGGCCAGTAGCCTGGAATTAGAGGGTAGGGAGGCCAGGCAGCTGGGATCCCTGTCTAGGGAAGGCGGCATTGACAAGGCGATCGGGAAAAAGACCCAAGCCCTCAGCCTCTGGAAACGACTCCTGTTAGGCGTGAGGGAGAGGTACCCCTTCAGCGAGGATGTTGTATGTCAGCCAAGCAAGTGGACTACCATGGAAAGAGGTATCCAGTACCTGAGAGAATTAGCCGTGCGGGAGATGATTTATTATGACTTGGACAATGCAGACTTACCCACAGACCCTGATGAGGTGCGATGCACAAGGCCCATGTGGCGGAAGTTTGTACGGAGCGCACCATCATCATATGCCAACTCCCTGGCAGTAATGGAATGGAAAGGTGAAGAGGGACCAACGGTGGATGAGGTAGCTGGCCGGCTCCGGCGATATGAAGAAAGTCTCTCTTCCCCCCTTGTCTCAGCTGTGGAGAAACTGTCGCGGAAGGTCCAGCAACTTGAAGAGAATATGTCCTACTCCCCACCTGCACGGGCCAGCATCTCAGCTATTAGAAGCAGGCATTTCCCCACTCAAGAGAGAGAGTACAGAGGGTACACACCACGAGGCACCCTGTGGTTCTACCTGCGGGACCACGGAGAGGATATGAGGAAGTGGGACGGACAACCTACTTCGATCCTGCGGACACGGGTACAGGAGTTGCAAGGAAGGACAACCACAAAAGGGGATCCCTCCAGGAAAAGTGCCGCCCCAGTTTCCAGTGGGCCGTTCCCCAGACAAAGCAGAAGGCTTGATCTTGCTTCTGATCCTCTTGAAGGAACTTCCAAGTCATTTATGCAAGAAGTGAGTAATGGATACTATGACCAGTATTAGGGGGGCCCTGCCTCCGGCCAGGTGGAGGAAAGGGATAACCGGGTTTATTGGACGGTGTGGATTCGATGGCCTGGCACATCAGACCCACAGGAGTATAAGGCTCTAGTGGACACGGGTGCGCAGTGTACTTTAATACCATCAAGCTATAGAGGGGCAGAACCCATTTGTATTTCTGGGGTGACAGGGGGATCCCAAGAGTTGACTGTACTGGAGGCAGAAGTGAGCCTAACTGGGAATGAGTGGCAAAAGCATCCCATTGTGACTGGCCCAGAGGCTCCATGCATCCTTGGTATAGATTACCTCAGGAGAGGGTATTTTAAGGACCCAAAAGGGTACCGCTGGGCCTTTGGCATAGCTGCTTTGGAGACAGAGGAAGTTAAACAGTTGTCTGCCTTGCCTGGTCTCTCAGAGGATTCTTCTGTTGTGGGGTTGTTGAGGGTCAAAGAACAACAGGTGCCGATTGCTACCACAACGGTGCATCGGCGGCAGTATCGCACTAACCGAGACTCTCTGATTCCCATCCATGAGCTGATTCGTCAACTAGAGGTTCAAGGAGTGATCAGCAAGACTCGCTCACCCTTTAACAGTCCCATATGGCCGGTGCGAAAATCTAATGGAGAGTGGAGGCTAACTGTAGACTATCGTGGTCTGAATGAAGTCACGCCACCGCTGAGTGCTGCTGTGCCGGACATGCTAGAACTCCAGTACGAACTGGAGTCCAAGGCAGCCAAGTGGTATGCCACGATTGATATAGCGAATGCATTTTTCTCAATCCCTTTGGCAGCAGAGTGCAGGCCACAGTTTGCTTTCACTTGGAGGGGCATCCAATACACCTGGAATCGACTGCCCCAGGGGTGGAAACACAGCCCCACCATTTGCCATGGACTGATCCAGACTGCACTGGAACAGGGTGAAGCTCCAGAACATCTGCAGTACATTGATGACATCATTGTATGGGGAAACACAGCAGAAGAAGTTTTTGAGAAAGGGAGTAAAATAGTCCAAATCCTTCTGAACGCTGGTTTTGCTATAAAGCGAAGTAAGGTCAAGGGACCTGCGCAGGAGATCCAGTTTTTAGGAATAAAATGGCAAGATGGACGCCGTCAGATTCCAATGGATGTGATCAACAAAATAGCAGCTATGTCTCCACCAACTAGTAAAAAGGAAACACAGGCTTTCTTAGGTATTGTGGGTTTTTGGAGAATGCATATCCCAGATTACAGTCAAATTGTAAGCCCTCTGTATCAAGTAACCCGGAAGAAGAATGATTTTAAATGGGGTCCTGAGCAACGACAAGCTTTTGAACAAATCAAACAGGAAATAGTCCATGCAGTGGCCCTGGGGCCAGTCCGGGCAGGACAAGATGTTAAAAATGTGCTCTACACCGCAGCCGGGGAGAACGGCCCTACCTGGAGCCTCTGGCAGAAAGCACCAGGGGAGACTCGAGGTCGACCCCTAGGGTTTTGGAGTCGTGGATACAGAGGATCCGAAGCCCGCTACACTCCAACAGAAAAAGAGATATTGGCAGCATATGAAGGGGTTCGAGCTGCTTCGGAAGTGGTTGGTACAGAAGCACAGCTCCTCTTAGCACCTCGACTGCCGGTGCTGGGTTGGATGTTCAAAGAAAGGGTCCCCACCACACATCATGCAACCGATGCTACATGGAGTAAGTGGATTGCACTGATCACGCAGCGAACTCGAATGGGAAACCCCAGTCGCCCGGGAATTCTGGAAGTGATCATGGACTGGCCAGAAGGCAAGGATTTCGGAATGTCACCAGAGGAGGAGGTGACGCGTGCAGAAGAGGCCCCACCATATAATAAACTGCCAGAAAATGAGAAGAAATATGCCCTGTTCACTGATGGGTCCTGCCGTATTGTGGGAAAGCATCGAAAGTGGAAGGCTGCTGTGTGGAGTCCTACACGACGGGTTGCAGAAGCCAGGGAGGGACAGGGTGAATCGAGCCAGTTTGCAGAGGTGAAGGCTATTCAGCTGGCTTTGGACATTGCTGAGCGAGAAAAATGGCCAGTACTTTATCTCTACACTGACTCATGGATGGTGGCAAATGCTCTGTGGGGATGGTTACAGCAGTGGAAGCAGGGCAACTGGCAGCGCAGAGGCAAACCCATCTGGGCTGCTGACCTATGGCAAGATATTGCTGCCCGGATAGAGAATCTGGTTGTGAAAGTACGCCATGTAGATGCCCACGTACCAAAGAATCGGGCCACGGAGGAACATCAGAACAACCAGCAGGTGGATCGGGCCGCTAGGATTGAAGTGGCTCAGGTGGATCTGGACTGGCAACATAAGGGTGAACTATTCATAGCTCGGTGGGCCCATGACTCCTCAGGCCATCAAGGGAGAGATGCGACATATAGATGGGCTCGTGACCGAGGGGTGGACTTGACCATGGACACTATTGCACAGGTCATCCATGAATGTGAGACATGCGCTGCGATCAAACAAGCCAAGCGTTTGAAGCCTCTTTGGTATGGAGGGCGATGGCTGAAATACAAATATGGGGAGGCCTGGCAGATTGATTATATCACGCTGCCACAAACCCGTCAAGGCAAGCGCTATGTGCTCACAATGGTGGAAGCAACCACTGGATGGCTGGAAACATACCCTGTGCCCCATGCCACTGCCCGGAACACTATCCTGGGCCTTGAAAAGCAAGTCCTGTGGCGACATGGTACCCCAGAGAGAATTGAGTCGGACAATGGGACTCATTTCCGAAACAGCCTCATAGACACCTGGGCCAAAGAGCATGGTATCGAGTGGGTGTATCACATCCCCTATCACGCCCCAGCCTCTGGGAAGATAGAACGATACAATGGACTGTTAAAAACTACACTGAGAGCAATGGGTGGTGGGACTTTCAAACACTGGGATACGCATTTAGCAAAAGCTACCTGGCTAGTTAACACCAGGGGATCTAACAATCGGGCTGGCCCTGCCCAATCAAAACTTCCACGTACTGTAGAAGGGGATAAAGTCCCCGTAGTGCACATGAAGAATATGCTAGGGAAGACAGTCTGGGTTAGTCCTGCCTCAGGCAAAGGCAAACCCATCCGTGGGATTGCTTTTGCCCAAGGACCTGGGTGCACTTGGTGGGTGATGCGGAAGGATGGGGAAGTCCGATGTGTACCTCATGGAGATCTGATTTTGGGCGAGAATAGCCAATGAATCAGATTGTGTGCTGTTATAGCAGTTTCCTCAAGATCTACATCTTCAGCCTACAGACTGCGTGCATGAGCCACACCAGGTGCACCAGTCACAAGCTCCGAAAAATACAGCATGCAACAGACCAGCACCACCCAGCATCTCACCTGCCCTGAGAGACTGTTCTAACAGATGGAGCCCAAAGCCGTGGATTAAAAGAACTCAACGGACACTTTGGAGGGATGACCCATAAACTAAGGGTATTATATGTGTGTATATATATATATATATAACAGGGGAAAGTGGTGGCAATTCATTGGAACCTGCTGGGCATGGCATAGATGGTATGGAATAAGGGGTGGATAATGTCCTGGTTCCGGTGGGGATAGGGTTAACTTTTCCTGGTATTCCATGCCATGTGAGCCACGCCCACCCTGAGCTGCCGGGGGAGGGGGCAGGAAGTTGCTGCTTAAAAGCGGGCTGGGGCGGCCCCGGTCCGGCCGGCGAGCGGCGAGCGGCGGGGGGAGCGGCGGTTCCGTAATCGCGTTTGTATATTCCCCTATCCGTGTTGTTGTTGTTGTTTGCCTGTTCCCTTTGCTGTTCTGTTAAACTGCCTTTGTCTCAACCCAAGAGTCTTGCCTTTTCTTACGATTCTTCCTGTGTTTGGAAGGCACGAGCGAGCGACACGTGGTTCTTTGTTGCCATCTGAGGCTAAACCACGGCACTCATCCAATAAGTATTGCCACAGGACCCTATTCATGACTGTGGCTTCTTGGTCTTTATTCTTGTAACACAAAGAGCTTTCTGCCACCTTCCTTTTCAATGACCTTTCAGTCTTGTACATCCTATTCATGCCCCTTCTAACACTGCCAGGACACGGCAATGCTGCCTTCATAAGGAAAAAAAAAAAAACAAAAACAAAAAAACCCCCCACCTATTCTCCTTCCAAAATTCTTCTAAAACCATTTGCAGATTCAAGGCTTTTGAACCTGTGCCTTTCTGGATACCTACCTCAGCAAACCAAAACAAGAACCTAAAAGGCCCTCAAGCATCAGCAGTTGTACCATGGAATGGAGGTAAACCTAACAACACATCTAGAAAACGACATGCATCCATATTGCATCCCACTCCCATATGGTAGTGCGAAAGTACAGGAAATGCAAGGCCTCTATTTCTCTTTGGGTCCCAGCCATGCAAGGAGTGAGCAGTAACATCTGGCCCGTTTGGAAGACTCAGCACCAGTTGTGTTGGCAGCTTGAAAGTAGCCCCTGGATGTGTCATTCCATGAGGCTATGGATTCACCATCTGGGGTGTCTCCTCGGTGCCACACATGGGGAGTTTCAAACTCCTATTTCCTGTTGAACATGATCCACTTCTGTCTGCTTGTGAACAACAGTTGATAGAAACACCTCATGAACACGTCTCCTCAAGTTCCTGTAGAATTGCTTTCTTCCTAACTTTAAAGACAGGAACAAAGTACAATACACATTTCACTTCCAAACTGGATTCCTCAGAGGAAAGAATTCCAGCCCATCTGCCATACACACTTTTTTTTTTAATTCATGTGCAAAATAAGGCTTGTATGTACAAAATAAAGAGGACCCTACAGAAAAATAATCCCCTCTGTTTCCTGTCCAAACTATTACAAGTCAGTGCTAATTATTGAGATTACAACCCTTTAAGTGAGGCTGCTTGCGAGCAGTTGAATCTCAGAGGTTACCTTCCTAAACTGATGAATCATCGAGTCATCAGTTCAGCCTCTTTCAATTTAACAAGTAATTTGTCCAAAGCCTGAAATTTAAATGATATAGGTTTGTTTTGTACTGAATAACACACTCTCAGATGTAACACAGTCGTAAGTTATAAAGACAGAATGGCAGATATGCCAGACATCATGGTGAATCAAGATGACCCAATTGTAGCTCTCCAAGTTTTCAGGACAGTATAAACATTGGTTGGTAGAGGTTTCTATGGTTTCAGAATGCAAATATAGGTTGGTTGATTGGTTGACTATATTTTAATTCTTCTGATAGGCAATTCCCAACCGGATGAGATACCTCTAGCATTAGAGCCTCAACTGAAATAGCAAAAACATAAAATATGATACCAACACCCACACCCAACACCCCCCCATAAGCAAAACTCTCCACAATAAAGTTCATCAGAGGGAATTCCAAAAGGGGAACAAACAGTAAACAAACCTGGGTGAGGAACAGGAAGGACAGCCAAGTGTTGGCCAGGACATTTCCTGTCTCCCAAGCAAGGCACAAACCTCCATGAACAACACAATTTAGGTATTCACTTGATCTACCTTTTGGTGCATGAATTGGTATGAAAGTCCTGTCTAATCCCTCTAGGTACGCAATCATGAGCAGTTAATTGCACAAGTCTAAACAAGCTGTTTATATTTTGCCAAAGCTCGTGCAGAGAAGTGGGAACATCCAGAGGGAAATGCATCGCCTCTTAAGCAAGGGATCTAAACCGCTTTGGAGCATCTGAAGGGGACTCCGTGTCTCCTCTGGTTGCAGAGAAGCTCAATTCCCCATTAGCAAAGTGGAGTTAAAAGCACTTCAGCATCTCACAAAGTGTTTTCAGGGAAAGCACAGTGAGAACTGTACAGCATCCAGGTACAAACCACAGCAGTGCACTTAAGCGTGCCCCAGAGAGTTGATACAAGCTGGCTTTGCAGTGCTCAATTTGTTTCCCCTCCAGACAGCTGAAGCGGATAAGTAATGCACATGCACTCTTCACACTGCTCCAAGAGTACCACCTAAGCTGAAGAAAAAGAACTGAAAAACTAAGCAAGATCATAAAATACAGGTCTTGAGATGAACACTGTGGTCCCTGAGTGCATCTAAGAGACAACAATGCCTCTAAAAAGAGAAGAGACCCATCAAAAGCAGGCGCCAACTGCCTGTTGATTCCCATCTTGGCCAGCTACCATGGCCACTTCGCTGGCCACTCTAAGGCTTCTACGTGACCCAATGGGTCAGAGACACTCATTTTTTTCATAAGGAGGTCTGTGTCTTGCACATGGGAAGTGTAATGCCTGGAAAGATATTATTAAATGGAACACAAAGTGCTCTTTGCCTTCTATTGACAGACTTATTAATAGTATAGAAATAATTGCAAAATAGATAAAGCACGTCTTTGCAGGAACTCATATGATTTTACACAGACAACCTTTCCTGTTTTAATGCAAGTAGTGTGTTTAAACGCAGCCAGTATCATCTAATCCGTACTGCCAAAACACACAAATCCTATGTTAAAATCTGCACAAAAGTAAAATTACTGCCTGGCAGATCTGTAAATTTTAGTGGATTTTGGAATAAAGTGTTAGTTTTATTGAAAACAAAATTTCACCCCAGTTCCAAGACATTGTGTGTTCAGGGGAGAAGAAATTCTCAATAAATGTTTTCAGACGTTCATGTTCTAATATATAAAATTTGCAAGTCGGCTGCAAAATGCATTTAAATAAAAGTAAAGCCATTGTACAGTTGCACCAGAGCCTCATTCTAGACGAGGGTGAAAATGCTGTTTCAACATACTTCTTATTTTTTCCTGTTTTGGTTACATTTTTTATTATGCCTTGAGGCAGGATTTCTTTCGGAACAAACTTTCTCTGGGTATTTTCTCAAGATGCAACATTTAGATCTCTTCATTATCCTCCTTTGTAAATGTTTAAGCTCTGACTCCTGTCACATTTTAATTCAGGTATTTCTGACAACTGCTAAACAATTTATGCAAAAAAACTATTTCTGTACTGCATTTCATCGTATTGGTTTTATCCATCACAAATTAAGAGGAATATATTGTAAAACCCAAGGTATTTAACCTCTCTCTAACGGAGAACTAAACAGTCATCTTTTTCTTTTGAAGCCACAGTCAATTCCCCAAACTGATCCCTCCACCCAAGTTTTTACAAATTTTAATTAAATGAATACAGTTTGAGGGAAAAGTTGAGAAGGTGGCATGCTGTTTCTTCTCCCTGGGCACAAGTAAATTCATAATAGACCAGAGCATAGACCAGCAGAACTGGTTCCCTTCCTTCGCCCTGCCCAGAGCCACGAGGTGAAAAAGCCAATTTGGACTGAGTGTTGGCAGATCACTTCGTGGTCCCTTGTGGGTTGGGTGTAGCCTATAGCTCTGAGTTTAAGAGCACGGCTCGGAAGCAGAGAAGATCACAAGCCATATGAAAATGCTCCCAACTGGTGTGATTTTGCAGCTAGCTATTAAAGATGGTCACCAGCTTTACTGACAAGCGTTTGTTCAAAACCATTGCTTGAATTCCCGTGCTCGCTTCCTTCCTCAGCCACCACACAACAGGCCAGCGTGGAAGAGGTGCTTATTGACACAGGACACAGGCTTCAGTGACAGACAGAGCTCACTCAGTCACCCACCTGCAGTGCATTTCATTCACAGTCTATGAGAACAGCAGTCAATTTAATCAAGATTTAAAAAAAAAAAATAACAGAAAAAATTCCAAAAAAACCAAACAACCACAAAACATGTGTTCTTGGCTAAGAAAATCAGTAGAAGTTGGATGAAATTATATTCTAGCAGGCAACATAGTTCCACATCAACCTGCTCTCTGAAATGAAGTCATGCTGCCGGGTTTTCTCTTCAGGATAAAGCAGCGAGGAAAAATGCTACTAGTCCAACAAAGGAACTCTGGGTCCATCATGAACAAAATTATGAAATCATGCCCAGTTCCACTGGTTTTCAATCACATGGGCTCCTTGACAGGTGAAAGCAAGACCCAAGTAGCCTGCACCTTCATGTTTTTAAGAAACTGCACCTCCCAGTTTTTAAGAAACTGCACCTCCCAGCAGGTTCCACTCAACCCAACTGTTCCGTACAGAAGCGTACTGATAGCTGGGAACAACAAATATTGATAAACAGAATCTAACATATTTCACGAATGATATAAATGAAAACATTTGTGAGAAAGAATATTTGTGAAACTGTGCATCTCTCATACGTAGCTGTGAAAAAGCTGTTGTGATCCAGTCACAAAACACCCTGCTCTCACACATTTTCAATCAGTTGCACGCTTTTGCTTACAAAGAGGAAACCATGCAGGACAGGAATTCACATTTATTCATCCTATTTGTACTCTTACCAACAGAGTAAATTACAACTTTATATTACCACCAGAGCCATGAGACTGTTTGGAATTCAGATTCAACAGGACTCCAGTCACACGATTAGTATCAGTCAGACACAGCCCTGGCCTGCCCCAGGCTGGGAGAAACCAGAGAAATAGTGATTTCTACAGACACGGGAGGCAGCACCTTGTTTAAGGTTGCTGTGTGATACTAGGACATGCTACAATTCCACTAATTCCCCTTTTCTGGAGGGGATATATAACCACAAAACATGTGTACCACTTCTCAAAAGAGCTGGGTGGTAACGTCATTTCTTCAGACACACTAGCGGACCTCGAGAATGCTCTATCGAGTTTCAAATGGTAGCATCATTCTCTGTTTCCAACCTATAAATCGTTGTGTAAATGTTGCTGAGTCAAACCAAACTCCACAGAAGATCTGCTACCTGAAGTGAGTGCACAGGAAATCTTTGGCTTTTGAGCTCCTACTGGTATGAGACATGCTACATTAAAAATTATCATCGCTCTGATGACCAATAATCATCCATTTACCTTAGGTGTAATTCTCCCTCTCTTTGACAGCTGAAACCAACAACCGTTTTAACTGCCTCACTTCAAATGACTCTCCTGTTTCACTGAAACGCTCTGGTTTAAACACTGATGTACTCCCCAGACTTATGGAATCAATGTGCCAGTGGAATTGCTGGACAGCCATACCCAGTTTCCCCAGCAATTCTTATACCAGGCAATGTCAGCTAAAAAAGAACAGTTGCTACAGATAAATCATACCTTTAACTCATTGCAAGCATTTTTGAATGTTTTTAATGCAATGATAAACTAAAAAGTGGCGGCAAAGCAAAACCACAATGTTAACATTTGACTTCTATAAGCATTCAGAATTTTATCATTAGTTAATTTGGGGTTTTTTTTGCAGGCAGACAGTTTTACTTTGTATACCTTGTTGCATAAAACTATCGTTAACAAGATATATTACCTAATTATGCTGGTCTGTTCTACTTCAGAGTAGTATTGCAGCTATAAATTTCACAGTGTCTACGCACTGCGTGCAAAGGCTTCTGACAGAATCCCATGCCCATGAAAACCAGAATATGGCGAGATAGTGTCATTCCATTTGACAAACTGACTGGTATCACTGTCAGCATAATAGTCCCAGATCTGCAGCAGAAGAGAACAACATTGATTGTCAATATCAAAAGGGTCAAGATAGATTAAATATTTATGGCTCTGGGCTGTGTTGACAGCTCTTGATGTGTTCTCAAAGCTGATCACTCCAAGCTGATACGTTTCTTCTGAAAGTTGGCCCACTAAATCTGCAGTGGTTTCTGACATTTACGTATTTATTTCCTATGGTACCAACAGCCATGCATGGCAATGAACCAGCAGCGCACTTCAGTCCTGCAGGAGGGCACAGCTGAAAACTCTTCACTTACCTCTGTTTTCCTCAGCCATAACCATGCCTTCCTTTCCATAGGGAAGGTAAAGTTATCAGCTTCAGGAAAAACACAGTAAACCAGCAATGGTTACACAGAAAAAAGACGTGGCTTTTTATACAAAAAAAGAGGTTTCGTACATCTACGTTTTCCAAAAGCGGATGACAGCTCATGAAAAACCCCATTGTCCCAAAATTCAGGGTTGTTGATTTTACCCCACCCAGTGATAAACTTAATTTCAAGTGAGACTAACCCCAGGCTCAAGGCTAAGTTTGTGCATTCCCAAAGGCTGCATGATTAGTAACAGTATTCCAAAATTTAATAGGTGCAGGTGAATGGAACGATTAATGTAGCATTCAAGCAACACAAAACAAAGCCAGCAGTATAATAAATGCCAGCAAAAATTATCTGCAGGAGACTAGCTCTTCTGTAACAAACCTGATTTTGTCTTCCAGTTGATTACCAGTTAGGTCAATAGTGCAAATTTCTTAGATTCATATAAGACCTCTAAATTAGCACCTGAGCATACAGTATGACTAAAGTGCACATTAAATGGATTAAAAATATCTACCTAGCTTGAAAACATAGACATTAACGGGGACTCGACATCTGAGGCACCATTACTAGCAAGTTCCCAAACGGCTTGGGATGAAGCCCTTTACAAAGGAACACTTCCATCAATGAGAACTAACGAAAGCAAACTGAGCAGAGGGAATTGATATTACAAATACTTTCAGACTGATGAATGAGGAAAAGATGAGAGTACTGACGAAGAAATTAGAACCACTTGGGAAACAGGACCCATTTGAACAAAATATGTTTTAAATCAAAACTCACAAAAATGTTCATCTGGGAAAAATCCTAGAAATTCCAAATGGAAAGGTCTATGAATCATCCAAGCTCATCTTCCTACTGAGATCTAAACCATCCAGACAGATATTTGTCTAACTTTTTCTTGAAAATCTCTAATGATTGAGATTGCACACACCTGGCAAGTAAATCTAGTCTCCCATTTTCCTTCATAATTTGAAAAATTTCCCCTCAGATCTGCACTAAAACATCCTCCACTGCAATTTCAGATCACATTTACTTCTTCGCCAGCCCCAAGTGGGCATGAAGAACAAGGCATGCTTTGTCCTTGCAACACCCTCCTACAACAGCAGCCTGCAACAATCTGCTAGCCCATCTCCCCTCAGTTGTCTTTTCATGAAAAACAGGTTGCTCGATTTTTCTTCCCTGGTCCCACTTTCATGACTAAGTAACAATACTCAGGAAAACAGTAATAGAAAAAGAACATAGGGCTTGTAGTGAAGAAGTGACAACGTGAGCTCCAAGCACAGTTCTGTGGCAAAAACTTGATCCATTGTGGAAAATATTAAAAGGAGAGTAGATAAGACTGCCTCTGTCTGTGGCGTTAGTTTCCACATTTAAAAGGAGGATACTGACATAAAGATATTTGGAAATAGAAAATTCACCTCTTTCTTGGTAATCTGTTTCACTGTTAAAGACACCTGCCCTACTTCTAATTTCAATTAATCTGGTTTCACTTTCCAGCAACTGTTTCTCATTCTGTCTTTCTCAGCTTGATCAAAATGCCCTTTAGTACCCCGTGTTTTCTCCCCAAGAAAATACTTTACTCATCGTAATAACCCTTCTACCATTCAAAGGGAACTGTTTGATGAGGATGCAGTAAATCCCTGTGGCTCCCCTTCTGCATCCATAGCACCTGGCTAACTTCTCACCACTTCTATAAACAGGTGCAAGATTCCTCAGCTTGTTTACATTCTACACACCCCAAATTACAATGTCAAAATCACAGTCCTTCCAACAGAGCAGGTCAAGAGCTTGACTGACAGTCAATAGACTGTTGACCCTTTTCTCCTTTGTTCTCCTCCTTTTTCCTGCCAGCTCTGCCTAGAGAGGCACTCGACCACCCGCCCTGCGCTCGCTCCTCTTGCGACTTCGCACTCAACTGCAGTTGTACCTTCATTCTCCTCCACTTCTCATCTTTTTCATATTGAATCATTCATTTTATCGCTTACCCTTATTCTCTCTCCCCTTTCCTTTTTCCACCACTGCTTTCTCTTTGCTCAATACCCTGTCTCTGTTCTGATCTTTGCATTCACTCCTTTTTTTCACTGCTTTTACATGAATACCTTCTGGCTGACACATTCCTTCCTCTCTCCCAGCATTACTATCTCTCCCTTTCACTTCATTTGATGGAAGTCAAGGTAAAGAAGAAAAGAAAAATCTTACCTACTTCCAAAGCATATTTTCAAGCTTAAGAAGTCTGTCACACTTAGTTTTAAACTATATATTTAATGAATGACTTAGACCAACAGCACAAAAGGAGCAAGGCAAAGAACATACACCGTGAATATCTGTGCAGCACAAGTACTACCTATCTCCATGAACATCAACAGCCAAGAGCTGAAGGCATTCCCGAGGATAAAACTGGAAGCCCAAATTCTTGTCCAGCTGGCAATCACATGGAGCAGGGCTTTGATTCTCCACCACCTGCAGTGGGGTTTCTTGTTATCTCCTTTGGGAAGCAGTTTTGACCTCACCCAGTTTCCCTCTCCATCTCCTCAGTCTTGCATAAAAAGACTGACTTGAAGTTATTTCCATTTGTCAACTCAAAATGCGTACGCAAATTTTCCCCACCAGTTCCTCCAGTGAAGAATAATAACGCTATGTTTCATTCTCTGATCCGCATACAGAAGAAAACATTTTCTTTAGAAAACAAAATGCAAGATTACTAGGTAACAGTTAATTTCCTAATTAACTGCACAATATCTTGATTTTTTTTTTTCCCCTTTACATTACTGAAAATAAGGTTAGGGCGGAGAAATGCTTTCTGCATTAATGACATCTGGTACCAGCAATTTGCAGTTATTTTGACTGGTACAGTACTTAAATTACTAACAACACATAAAACTCAGTGAGCTAATAGCATTCTGTGGCAGCAAGAAACACACTTTGTCAAGATTATATTTCCACAGGACCAGATTAATTTAATTACAATTAATATTTTTTTAGAAAATGGCACCAACAGACATGCATGGCAAATAATTTGCGTATAAATTACTCCCACTCCTGTTCTAGATGTTATCAGCTCCAAAAGCCACTTACGACTATGTGAATTCACTGTCGCTCTCAATCATCATATATGAAAATGTGGGCAAAATTTTGTCGAAATAATATACATCTTTTGCAAATACCATGTGTCTGTTATTTCCTCAAAGGCTGCAGACTGGGCAGAAAGACAGCAGCATTTGCTGTAACAAATGTCGATGTTCATTCTTGGCAAGACATCCCCTCCTCAGATAAGTGTTTTTAAGAAACATCATGGATCTACATTATCAGAAACAGCATCCACATGAAATGATTTTGTTAAGGGTTCTTTATGAGGGAGTGTAGCAACAGGACTAGGGGTAACAGTTTTAAACTGAAAGAGGGGAGATTTAGATGAGATATTAGGAAGAAATTCTTTGCTGTGAGGGTGGTGAGCCCCTGACCCAGGTTGCCCAGAGAAGCTGTGGCTGCCCCATCCCTGGAAGGGTTCAAGACCAGGTTGGACGGGGCTTGGAGCAACCTGGGCTGGTGGGAGGTGTCCCTGCCCAGGGCAGGGCATGGAACTGGATGATCTTTAAGGTCCCTTCCAATTCTAACCAATCTACGATTCTATATAAGAAAATTAATGGGATTATTGTAGAAACACCTAGAGATGCAGATCCTCATCGAAAACAAGCACCTATGCTGGCAGCAGAGACAAGAGCACTGGGGATTTGTAGTCTGTGACTGGGATTCCCCTCTCTCCACCCTGCCTATTGCCTAAGGGCTCCACCTAAGCTCAGGCCCAGCGCAAGCTGTGTCATAGCTGTCCCTGTCCCCAACTCTGTCCCTGATCTCAGGTTTGGATTTCTAGGATTGACCTTAGACCTGGTTGTTGCCTTCACTTTCCAGCTCTGCCCACCCAGCCCAGGTGCTGTAGGGCTCTGCTCTGCCAGTGTGGTGGCCACTGCCCACCCTGAGCTGTCACCACCCCAGGCTTGCCCAGCTCTTGCTGCTCCCTGACACAGGAACACTTTTCCCACAGTTTAGACATGCTAAAGAACACTTTCTCATGGGGGTTCTCATGTGAGAATTCAGCTCACATTGCAGGCTTTTGCTCAAAGACTGTTTTAACCAATTAATTTCACATGCAAGAACACAGTATGTTTGAGGCCTTTTCTTCAAATCTGGTTAAAAGATGTTAAAGAAACAGTCTGAGGGGGCAAAAAGGGGCAAACAGACACACATGTACCGTATGACTGTACAAGCCTTCAAAGAAGTAATTTCTATGTCATTTGTGTGTTCTTTTCCTGTTCTCTGTTTTCTTTCCATCATGTTTTAAACAAGGTAAACTCCTTTTCCTACCTTAACCCTGCCTGAAGTGGCTAAGTTCAGATTTGCAAAGTATCTCTGGTCTGAGCTTGTTTTAGGGATCTAAATTAGCACTTTAAAGGCTCCAGCAGGTGAACTGACAATACCTCATGACAGCTCTTCTCTGCTATCATGACAAATTTTTGTATTATTAATGCTGCAGACACCTCCACTTCAAAGAATTCTATGATGCTTCAAGGAGCTGAGTCTCATGTATACACCTGA
The DNA here is from genome assembly GCF_028500815.1 of Rissa tridactyla. NCBI lineage: Eukaryota > Metazoa > Chordata > Aves > Charadriiformes > Laridae > Rissa > Rissa tridactyla. The sequence continues at coordinate 47,242,438 of NC_071472.1, forward strand.
AATACTTTCATGATGCTTTATACATAGTTCAGCAATATTAACTGGAAGGTGCTTCCTAACATTCTGGTCACAGTTATTTGGCATTCAGATTTCAAAAGAAAACAAAATTACATACCACATATAAAATTGCTGGTTAGATTCCATCATCAGGCCTGTTCTTTGAGACAGCATGCAAAGCAGAATCAGGAAAAAAAACTCCAGAGATAAAAACTTGAACAAATTAAAATTCAGCCAGGTAACAAAGCACAGCACTTCCTGCGCTGTATTTTGCATTCATAGAAGCATAGCCTAAAAGGGATTTTCAGGGTTCAAATATAGGATTTTAACATGGGAAGTAAGAGTTAGATGTGATAAAGCTGGACGAATTCCTATGATCCCTTATTCAACAGTGATTCATAATCACTTCTCATGTCCTGTGTTTTACTCTTACTAGAAAAATTCAAGAAGATACATGCTTGGAGAGCATAATCTCTTCTTGTAGAAGTTACTCTGTGATTCACACGAAGGCAAGCTGGAGATTAACATATGATGAACACAATTATCTTCAACTTCTGCAGCATGTCTGTAATCGAAGATCATTCATTTCACACTCAATTGCCCAATTGTTGTGATACCAGATTATTAAGAATATTTTGCCAACAGAAAATAATGAGAGGAAACAAGAGTTCCTCTGAGGAACTCTTAAATTTAGGCACCTAATTCAGTAATGCACCCCTCAAAGCTGTAGAGAACAAAGGTTTCCCTCACTTGGAAACACAGAATGCAATAAATAACAATGATTTCTAGCTCTTAGCACAGGTTTTATTATCAGTGGAAAGGCACGTTTTAACAAAATGCAAAAAGGAACAAAGTGGCCTGCTTTTCCCCATCAAACTAGCAGCACAGGCAGCAAGAAAGTATCTTCTGAGTGGTAACATTTGGTTCTCCTCTAAACGCCTGTATTACACAACACTCTCCCCTTCGGTTAGAGAAAACACACGGAGAAAAATAAAATTTTTGAAATATTTAGTAACATCTGCCCCTCTCTGCTTACATCTGAGATTTTGATGAATACTTTCAGTTTCTCTTCAAGCTTCAACTCCACGACTGTCTAATCACCCCATTTCTGCTTTTCTGTTAAGATATTAGTAAATATCAGTATTTCTTTAAAGCTCCTTCAGAGATATGTTCTATAAACTGAGATTACAATCTATTTAATATTTTAACATAAACAAATTCAGAGTAATAAATTGAGACCAGTAAACACCTATGTTGTGCTTCAACCACTCGTCCTAGTAAGACAGCCCACATTTGCCTTAGCACAAATTTACTCACCGTTTATTTTCTGCAAGTGAGCCTCCTACTACCTACAGATTAACATTAGCCCTTCCCTTCGCTCAGTGTTCTCAGTCACAAGTAGCACTGATTCAACAAGCTCCAGTGCACACAAAATGCAGTTTATCACCAGGTCTTCAGCTGAATGAAGGCAAAAGCAGCACTGATGTCACAGAGACACATGCATCCTGTCTAAAACATTACCACTGTCTAAAACATTACCACTCTCCAGGGCTGAAGCAGGCATAGAATTGGCTTCCTCCCACTCTCATATGTGTAGGTTACACTGTGCAAATTACAGTCCTTTCTGAAGAGTTTTAAACTAAAAAAATTCCACATTCAATGTAGATTAGACTACAAACAGATTTTCATGAGCTTTAAAATAAGCATTCCACTCTTCACAGACATGTGTTAGTTTTTGTGGGCTAGGAAGCACAATACTTATCAGAGTAGCTGTGAAACACTGAAAGAAATCATGCTCCACAACAGTGATGTGCATCATCATTGATGCTCCACATCTTGTCCAGAAAAACTCCTTGGTGGACAATGCTTTTCCTTTCTGTGTATTTTGCATTACTAGTAAGAAGCTGAGACAGAGCTCAGCCACACTCACACCAGACTCTCGGGTTGAACACTAGCAAAAGGCTGCAGTAACCTCACATTTTCCTGCTGCTGCTCCCTGCTGTTTCCCGTCTCCCTCTCCTCCGACTCAGGTTTAGCCCTGCAGCCCCACTCCCTCCCTTCTGTGCTGGCCCTGGCACCAGCCTCATCCCTCCACCAGTCAGTTCAGCTCGCCAACCCAGCAGAAAACAAACTTGGGTTTGCTGAGCTTTCTCCCAATTTAGAGAGGCTGACATGGCTGACAGCGGCTCTGACAGGAGCAGACACTCAGGAGAGACACTGAGTGGGCCCCTCAGCCCATCCTTGGAACCTCACCCTGGCCTGGCACCTTATTATGTACCCACAGTTCAGCCAAAACAGATATTGATGCTTAGGCACAGGAAAAAGTCTGATGCCCACACACAGTAACAAATAAAAGCCAAACACACACTGACAGGTTACAGCTATGCACTTAACCCCTTCTGCAGAAATAGGTGAAAATTAGAAGGTAAGAGCTTTTTAAATAGAAAAAGGTGCAAAAAAAAAATCCAAACATTTTATTTAGAATAGTTCTTATTTCTAATAATTACATTACCTCTAGCACATGAACCAAACATTTAATAACCTTCTCTTTAGATAGGGAAAAATAATAAAAATAAACCCACAAAAACTTTTACAGAAGCTACAAGACTACCTATTGAAAAACACTGGCCACATCAGAAATTATAACAGCAAGCTGTTTCTGTACAAAGATTTTTTACATGTAAACGATTCCGTCACCTTGTAAAAGCATCGTTTTTCTTTTATAAATGTGCACACAAATTATTCATATTCTTACATAACAGCCAGCTCAATGCATTCACATCACAACCTGCCAAGATGGCTCACTTTTATAAAAATATGGAACAAAAGAGAACAATAGAACATAATTGCTTTACAAATAGCTTTACAGAGTAATTATATCATTAGTCCTGAGTGGTTCCTGCTTCCAAGTGTTCTGTCACTAATCTTTTGAATACATTTTTGTTAGGAACTAAGTGGATATCACTGGAGAAAAGACTTGCGGAGAGCATATGATTTTACTGCAGTTCCACAGAGCTCATGGAAAAGGAGGGATTTTCCTGCCCCACTGCCCATGAGAGCGCCAGCAGAGGGACATCTCACAGCTGCTTCTGTGTCCCAGCTTCAAAGTAACCATGCTCTCAAAGCTTTGTACCTTGAGTTTTATCTGCCTGGATGCAGTCATTTGTGGACAGGACTTACTCACAGTCTGCCTACCAACCAACACAGAGCTGAGTCTCAAATGGCCAATAACACACAGGCCCCAAACCTTCTTTACAGATTGGGATGTACTCTAGGCCCATCCATCACTGACAGCTTCCCTAGACTTTGCAGTCATCCCTGCAGGAACGCGTGCCCACATCTCCTGGCATGGCCACTTCCCCTTTCACTTCAGCTCTGGGTTCATCACCTGCAACTGTGTTAGCACATGTCAGAGGTTATAACACACGCATCTGCAGCTACTGTGCTCATCTGCTACCTGCTAGTCAACTACAACACACAGCAAAAACACATCTGATTAACCAAGGAGAGAAGACAGGAAATCAGTTCAACACCTGCTCCCTCTTAAAACATTTACTTTCCCCAAAACTACTAGCTGTAAAGCAACATTTTGACATGAATTATTTCTCAGTGCCCTTGTCCTTCTTCTGAACATTATCTTTTCAGCTTGATATTTGGAATGAAAGCCCCATTTCGCTTGCTGGGACAGACCCAGAGTTGCTAATGCTGCTTTTGACTTAAAATACCCTCTAGTTTCCTTTGGTTTTCCTCCCACACATGGAACCCCTTAGCTCACACCTCCGTACAGGTTACCCTTTTCTGTATACATAGGCCAGACAAGAATAAACACCTTATTATTAAAGTAATGTAGGTGCTATTACCATGTACAATTACACAGGCCAGTCATGCCAGCACTGAAAGCTAAAAGCTCAAACTCCCTTGCAATTATTCATTGCACAGGTAAGAACATCTTCAGATTCCAGTTCTATCTCCTGAAGCTCTTTGTCAGAGAGATCACAGTTAGTACCTTATTTCAACAAAAGAACCATATTAATCATGTGCAGCTCACCATGACATAACAGCCAAATTTAATAATAAGCTGCGCTTCACAATCCCCTACTAAAAATTATAAGCTATACACTGCACAGGAATTGTTTGCTTTAAAAAGAAGAGAGCAAGATTAATTTGCATACAAATAATTTCTGGAGTGAATACAGATATCACAGAACCACAGAATAGTCAAGGGTGGAAGGGACCTCCAGAGATCACCTAGTCCCACCCCCTGCTCAAGGAGGGTCAGTAGAGCAGGTGACCCAGGACCCTGTCCCATCAGGCTTTGACTGTCTCCAAGGTCACATCCTTGTTTCTGTTGCATTGGGGAGCTCAGAACTGGACATAGCGCTCTCACCAGTGCTGCACAGACAGGAAGGATCATCTCCCTCAACCTGCTGGCTACACTCTTCCTAATGCAATCCAGCTCACACTGGCCGCCTCTGCTGGCTCATGCGCAACTTCTGGTCCACAAGAATCCATAAGGCATTTTCTGCCAAGCTGTTTTCCGGCCCATCATTCCGCAGTCTGTATGATACAGGGGGTTATCTCTTCCCAGTTGCAGGACTTTGCAATTCCCTACTAAACTTCATTAGGTTCGTGTTAGCCCATTTCTCCAGCTTGTCAACATCTCTCTGAATGGCAACGCAATCACGTGGCGGATCAACCATTCCTCCCAGTTTTACACCTTCCGCAAACTTGCTGAGGTTGTAACTCTGTCCCATCATCTGCATCATTAATGATGATGTTAAAACAGTATTGCCCCAGTATCACCTGACCCTGCTTCCACCTCTTGTATGCCTTTTATGTTTGAGTTTGGTCAGGAGCTCCATGTACATTCCCACAGACCTCCTGTCACCTGTGCTCAATTTCCTGTTCATCCAGTTGGCCCACTCTTGAGCTTGGAGGAGATTATCCTTGAAAAACAACCAAGCAGGTACACAAACAGACTGAAGTCTGCTCTCTCCTGAAGCCCAAGGTTGCAATCCTACTATTTGCCTTGTGTCTTTATCTCAGGATCCTGACTTCTGCTATCTCAGGCTTGATGTCTCCAAGGACACTTCGCAAACTCACATGCCCAGCCACTTCTTCCCTGATGGTAAGTATGAGGTCCGGTAGAGCACCTCCCATTGTCAGCTCCTTCATTATCTTCATCAGGAATTTTTCAGCAATGCACTTCAGGAACTACCTGGATTGCTTGTGCCCTGTGGGGCTGCCCTTCCAGCAGATATTGGGGTGGTTAAAGTTCCCCATGAGGGCCAGGGCCTGCTAACACAAGGCTTCTTCCAGTTGTCTGAAGAAGGCCTGACCTATTTCTTCCTCCTAATCAGGCAGTCCATGGCAGACAACCCCCACAAATCTGCCTGTATTATCTGCCTGCTAATCTTGACCTGCAAACTCTCCACTGGCTCATTGTCCACCTCAAGGCGGAACTCCATGCATTCCTGCTGCTCTCACATAAAGGGCAACTCTTTCTTGCCACCCCCTGCCTGACCTTCCTAAAAGGGCTTGTATCATCCATTGCAGCAGTCCAGTTGCGTGAATATCTTAGTGCAGCTCTGATCCCAATGAGGCTACAGACCTAATTCCCAGAAGTGAGAGCAGCTCCCTCTTCAGACTGTCCTCTCAGCAATTCTTTATTTGTCTGTTAAAGTCATTTTTACAGCAATTAAGTAAGACCCCTGGGGTACATCTCCCTCAATCACTTTGATCACAGGCTAAAAATGCCTCACATGCACTGCTTAATACAGCTTGTACCTGACAGGTATGAACAGGGCCATTATACTGTCACATTCAATCCCCTGAAGCCAGTAATGCAGCACAGCATGAGCGACGGTGTCAGAGGCTTAGTAAGGTATGGGGGATGAAGCACAGGAAAGTTAAGGTGAAAAAAAAAAAAAAACACAAAAAACATTTTGGGCACAGATGAGCTGAATCACTGTTTGCACAGGTCCAGACAGCACTCTTCAGAAACGCACGTCAAGCAATCACTCAGGTTAGAGACCTAACTAGGATTTTATTTCAGCAAACTTGACTGTTTTGCAGACAGGGTATTTTTACCATGCCATAATTAAAAGACACCTGAGCAATCCCTGGAAAATTTCTAGCACTGCATTTTGTTCCCCCTCCTGCTGACAAAACAAGCACCAACTGTATTATCTCTGGCTTTGCTATGAGAACAGGAGTTATCGAGTCACCCTGAAGGTGTACATCCCTTAGTGTTCATCCAGAGGGAATAGAACCATATGAAAGCTAAGAAATAACCTACTTGGTAATTATAATTAATAGCATTTACCTCTTACTGAGAGCTTTACATTTCTTAAATGTTTTCCAAACACTAATTAATTACTAAGGCAGGGCGGGGAAAAAAGTGTCATTGCATTATGTAGAAAAACAAGTATGCTGTGACATGTGTATGTACCACTGTCTTGTACTCGCTCTTACCTGAGCCTTTCCATACATACAGCCAGGGTGGTACGGGTCATTGAGGTTGTTCTCAGCTGCTAAGGATAGACAGCATTTTTGGATTCTTTTGTAGTCCACTTCCTTTCCACCTAAGTTGCCAAATATGGATTATTCTACAATAGGAACAGTAAGCTAAAAGCCAAACTTGTGTTTAAGATAGACTTTGACAAACAGAACCCCACAAAGCTTCATTCTAAATTTACCAGAGTGTTAACATACCATAACAGCCAAAAATTTTCACAAAGTTTTCATAACAATGAGACAACACATGGTTCTTTCCACTTCAAAGGTTACACCACAAATAAATGACAAAATTTGCACTGCACAATCACTATTTCCAAAAGCAGAAACACACCATTTAAAAGAAAAAAAAACAACAACAAAAAAGAGATTTAATTACCCAAACAAATGCCTTGAAATGAAGAAAGCCTGAGAATCCTATAAATCATTAGAAATACTGAAACTAATACTACTACTTTTCATCAAACAATACTGTTCTCTGACAGTGTAACAGAGAAAGGAAATTTGGTTATCAGCTCGCAAGACTTCCAAGTGAAAACTTCATGGAATTCCGCTTATTCCAGATAAAACAACCTGACCCATTCTCAATGAAACAGCCTGAAGAGGACAACTTTTATCATTACCCATCATTACCCAACATATTTTTAATACTTTGGCACTCGTACCTCCTCCAAACACGTCTTACCATTCTTCAAAGCTTTCTTTTTCATCTTTGCATAGATTAGTTTAATTTATGTCTTGTAAATAGTCCTACGTTCTTTGTCAAGCTGCTATTAGATCTTCTTAGAATCTAGCCAAGTCTGTTATGACTGTTATAATCCCAATAAGACACACAACACAATTGAGACAAAAAATGTGAAGCCTACTGCAGAACTTACTCTTCCAGGTTCCCAAAGAGCTTCATCTAAATCCAGGTAGCACTTCAAAAGTTTCTGCAATAGAATTAAACTGTGATACTTAAAATAGCAAAAGGAGTTTCCACCCAGAGCTCTTCCAACAAGGTGGAAGCTCTGAAACCAAAATACAGTTAGTGTTTTGCCTGTTATCAGTGTCTGAACTCCAATGGGACAGATACCTTATAAATACACTGTCTTACTGCACCAGGACAGAATCAGGGACACTGGCTATCCCCCTACCACCTAAAGTCTTCCTCTTCGCCCTCAAGAATTCTTTGAAAAAAACCTTTGTTTCCAAGCTTAACATCAGGGTATGGTTTACTTTCCTAACTGTCATTTTACTATAGATGTTGAATTTGAAAATCCAATTAAAAATCCAGTACTTCAAGCTTGGTCTCATTAGTTTTCGTCCTGCCTGACTATCTAAGGACAATGAAACCCTAAACTGTCATTTAAAGACAGAAAGAGAATTGTTTTAATTTAACGAAGTTGCTTTAGAGGAGGACAGTTGTGTCTGACTCATATTTTTAAGGACTTCATGCACTAAGCATTTTAATGCCCTATTTCGTATAGGACTGTCTAAGCCTGAATTCTAATTTTACCCTTTTGCTCATTTTGTAAGAAAAAGTTTCAGCAGAACTGGCAAGCAATGGCTACTTCTGCCTGATGAGGCAAAGGCAGACTCACAATGCCATTACGATGGTCGGAACCCCTAGTTTAATTCCCTCACTTGTGAGGTTCTTAGGGAAGTTAAAGAAATCACACGGATCAGTTCTCAAAAATACTTAAGTGAAATAGAAAGCCTTTAACATTTTGAGATATTTAAATAAAGATATAAAAAGATATGGGGAGACAGGGTTTGCAACTTCTGAGGAATTCTTTACATCTTTTGGTGACAATCTACCTTTACAAGTCTTGCTCTACATTCTCTATTGGCCAACAACTTGACCTGTAAGCAGCTCCCATTCCAGGTGCAGTTGTGAGGATGAAGTGCAAAGCAATTAGAGCAATGAGGAACGTGAGCACCCAAGAAATCATAGAATTGTACTTGCTCAGCAGAGTACTTAAACCAAAATGGGCTGCTTCATGTGAACAGGCACACTGAACTGCCCCAAACTATCTTTCTCCATCTCCAAATGGATGCATTATTACTACAATACTGTTGCCTCTCCTGAGCCCCCTGGGGGCACACACACAGCACAGCAGCACTCAGTCCCATACAGATTAATTAGCACACAGCTTGCTGTCATCAAGGCCTGCACTTCAGCCACCACTGGGAAGCTGGGAGACCTTCCCAGCTGAAGTCCACTTCTGTCTTTTTACAACTGAGTGTCAGAGAAACCCAAATCACTCACTGCCCCTCAGCTGTGACAGGGGTCTTGCACTCCAGTTAACGGTGACACCATTGAACAAGGGCACACTTGAAGCAGTTCGCATTAGCAAAAGGACACTGAACTCCCATCCAACTCTACCTACAGGTCATCAGTGTCAAAAGATGATGAGGTAACTAAAAAGCAGAGTGCTATAGCTTCCAGGAGTGAGAAAGCAAATCATATCATTTCGTAACAGAAATTCTTGAATGAGGGCAGCAACAGCATCTATTTCTGTATAGTGTTATTCACCCAACCCAGCAAGGCTCCAGATCAACCACTGCTGAATCTACCAGGGCATACCCAGGAAAGGACCATTCTCACATCTGCCTCATTTCTTATACTCTTTCCCTAAGCATCTGCTACTTACCACTCCAAAAAAAATCCTGGGACTTTGGTCTGTCCTAGCAGAGATACTTGCATGTCCTAAACCACATCCAAGACAAGAGGGCTGTTCAGTTTTTCCATAGGCTCTCAAGAACAAAGATTAAGGGCAAATTAGACAAACTGAGCCCATTACTTTTATTCTGCCTCATACAAATCTCTTTACACATGATCCAGCAACAGAAAACGGCACTTTAAGCTGTTTCACAAAGGAAATTCTTGTAAAATCTCTCTTTCAATATCTTGTCAAAATCAGCATGCTCTGTGACTAGACGACTGTCAGGGTGATCTATAGCCCCTAGCTAGCACTGTAATATAAGCTAAATTGCCCGAGTCACAAGCAATGATAGAGTCATTCTACAGGAAATTGGAAATCAATTCTTGTCATCACTGTACATAACTCCTTTATCAGAGTTCCAGTTCACTAGTGTAATGCAAGAGAAAGAAGCTGGGAACTGACAATCGTGACAAGTTGAACAGTCACACACACATATATATATATAAGTGCACACATTTTGTTTCTGGAATAGCACTTTGCATATGGTATGTAACAGGTGAGAGCAGCCTGGCCGGGTAGAATATTGAAGGTTAATAGTGGTCACACACCAGTGAGCAGGAAACCTGTAGGTGTGTTGTATCATGTTACATTAGGAGGATGTGAGTACCCAGGGCTTGAGCCTGAAAATTGAGGCCACAGCCAGTAGAGCTTTCTTTGTGCAATGAGTCCTGGCAGAAAAGAAGGGATAAACTTCTTCTAAATCTCACACTGGAAGTCTTTCAGACTGGTACTGGGCGATAATCATAATCATGATCAAGATGCTTTAGAAACCAGGGCAGCAATATCAGCGTTGGCAAGCTTATTCACGAGTTTTGCTATCTGCAACGCTTTTGCTCAGGAAGCAGTTGTGGAAACAAGTGGTTAAGTCAGCTTTTGTTACCAAGAAGGAGATTTTAAAACTAAAGAAGGAATCAATAGCTTCATTTTAACAGCCAACAGGAAAAAAAGTAATCCAACATGCTGTTATTCTTAGAGCGTACAATCACCTTTCAGGCAATGATGTTATTCTACATATATGCTCTACTGTGCCTCATTTTGTCTAGACTCACCATCTAAACTCCTTAAGTACTAAAATTGCATCTATTTTGAAACAAATTAAGAAAATTCTCTGTGAAACAAACCCAAACATTCTCTATTTCCACTTCCTAAACTGCCCTGCACAAAACAAATGCATCAAGCTTCTGAATACACGCAACAAAACCATAGCCATTTCTTTACACAAACTCACTTCTAACTACTTAACACTGAAATTCGAGGATGCAGGGACACGATCAGCATATGCAGGATCCAGCAAGCATGTTCCTCATCTTAATGCAGAAGTCCTAACCTAAAATAAGAACTCCTTTCAAAAAACCAATTCAAATAAAATCTAATATAAAGTGTTCTCCGTAAGTGTCAGAAAATTTTCTTTCTTCTCTCTGACCTATTTTGGAGAAAGTAGGTTTTTCATGCAACAAACGTTTGTTCTTAGACAAGCATTTGAGGATTCCTCTCCATGAGAGCTGAAGAGCAGCACTCTTCAATTAAGCAGAGCACAGAGCATGAAGTGAACCACCCAACCACACCAGCAAGTGGCTCACCCACCCACCCATCACCACAATAACCCGCAAAGCCTGGGATGGGCTACAAAGCCCGGGGTCTTCATGCTCAGAAAGCTCCGGTTCAGCACTGGCTGCAACAATGCCTGGCATTAATCAGGCAAGTGGAGAGCCAACGGGCTATCAGAAAACAACAAAGAGACTAAATGCAAATGAAACATCATCTTGAGTTAATTAGCTGATTTGAGTTTACATAAGCCACTGATCTTTTTATCCCTACAGCCCTACCATTCTAAGTATGATATTATTTATATTCTTGTAACTATGTCTGGACAAAAACTCATTCATAATCAGCTTTTGAAGTGTACAAATACTTTTCAGCTCTTCTGCTCCACTATTCAGAAAGATGGTTGTTCCATGCTCATTTTTATATTTTATGTAGACAGTAGTTGGGAAATGGATGCATTTTTTGTGGTGGAATAGTTGCAAAATTTAAATAATTTGTGAAGAAAAATACACCCTTTTTTTCTTTAAAAGCAAGTTGAAATCCACAATATCCCCAAAAGACACCCATTTCCACTGACTCAGTCTTACTCAGGTTTAAATACACTATCCACCCTTAATGATATGCCATTATTCACTTAACTATTACAAAATTAATCTGGTAGATAGAAGTTTAGTCAGATGTTTGTTTAACATCGTTACACAGTTTTGAACCAAGAACCAAAGGAAAGGGGCTTTTAATTAAAGGCATGCTGAGTAAGAAGGGCATGAAAGCATAACATTTCATTTGCGGAGTATAGTTACATAACGTGTATTCCTTGGTGGCAAAGCCAGCATGAGAAATTCCTGCTCCACTCCACCTCTGCCTTCTTGTCCCATTAGAATGCTGCAGTTTTCTGCTCTTCCCTTCAGTTGTGCTGATATAACTGCATGTTGCGATGTAAATTTGTTGCTGCAACAACCTGGGATATCATTTGCTATCCCTGCAACAGTACTGGAATTCTTTTAATTGCTTCCAGCCTTATAAACATCCCACTGTGAAGGCAGCAAACGCTGACCTGGAAACAGAAGCAGCTTGATATGCACAAAACATAACTCAGTGGTCAGTGTCCATAATGTACCATTGCACTAATATTGTCCTGGTTCATTATGGTCTGGCACATGATCCTACCAGATTAATCCAATATGATGGAGCTTGTTCTTCGGCAGCATTGCCCAAGTCACTGGCTTCCTAAAGTTCCCATTTGAATACACTGGCTTTGAAAGGGCCAACACAAAAGTTCACCCTAGTCCATTACTAGGGTGACACTCCTAGGTTCGGAAGTGTGGGCTGTCATCTTCTCTGGTGGTTCACACCTTTTCTTCTGACAGTCTGAGTCAGACTGGAAGTCCCAAGAAAGATTTTCACCACCACAGAAAGATGTGCAACGCTTGCGCCACTGAGGAAGAGTGGTCAGTTCAAACTAGAGATTTTGCACCATCAGACATTTCATTCTTAACCTGCACTCTTACACACACAGAAAGAACATCCTTAGCTACCAAACAACACCAAGGTTAAAGAATCGGTAAGTGGTGACAACCGCAAATGGATTCTGGAAAACCTGCAGAGTTACGTAGAGAATGAAAAATTAGATGCCAATAGCACAAGGAAATAGAACTACAATGCTGTAAGCACCATTACTTAGACTGAATACTGTATTTGCAGAGTCCTTCAAAGTCTGTACCATCCTGCAGTATGAAGTCCACCTAGCGCGCATTCATAACAGGAAGCGTATGAGACAGCTGTACTGACTCAACTGAGAGTCCGGGAAGGTTAGCCTCTACCCACTGAGCAAACGTTACAGTTCCGCCAGCCAGCAGTTGCAAGTTTACAACTATCTTGAAATAAGACAAAGGCAGAACGGCATTGCTTGCTAGTATGTATTACACACACAGATGGAAGGTATGAAGTGATCCAAAAAGCCTAACAGTGTTAGAAACAGCTCAAGCAATAGGGGGTTATTGCTTATGAAAAACTAACTGAAAAAGCAGGCAGTGGTGTTAATTATATTCATTACTGGATCCAATCCTCTCCCCTCCTTTTCCTTTCCAAACCCAGGCTTACTTTACAGTATCAGTAAGAAAATGCAGGAGTGAACAATGCCCAACAAAAGTTTTGCAAGTCATGGTTCTTCTCCATAACTGCCATCATAACCATGGGAAAATATTTTATAGCTGCAATAATGCCCTTTAAAGGGGATTACCAAAGTTAACAGCCATGATTGAACAGTAACTGGTCCCAGCTTTGTTTCAGTCCTTAATTTATACACTTTGCTAATTGCAAGTTATTGCTGAAGCACAGTGAATTTTGCTTGGTAAATCATTTTAAAGAGTGTTTCTCCATATATTAAAAGGCCTGAAAGTGAGGTTAGGAAAACCAATAAACTTAAGAGTATGAAAAGCTACAGACACAGAGAAATCTTTTATCAATGCACAGCATTGTAGTGAGACATCCCGACATGAAAAAGTAATTTGCATGTTTACTGATGCATTGTGGATATTTGTTCAAAGCCTTTAACATAAGCTGTTAGTTCCACAGCACTGATTCATTTAAGTTCTGATGATTTCTCAAAGTTTTAATTAGTTCTGAGAAAATGTTTTATGTAGAAGTCACAAGTCACCGTGAAGTAGTGACTTCTCCTCCCTTCTTCCAGTGGTTCAAAACCTCACGGGAGAAGTCCTGCATATTAGACTTGGGCAGAGAATGATAACGCTCCTTAAACAGAAAGCTGCAGCACTTCCCTGGCTGCCACACAGCACCCTGCATTTTTTAGCACCCAAAATACTTTACAAAGACAGTACATTTATCTGCGTTTTACAGATGAACCCAAGCTGCAGAGAAATAATGTCATTTCCTATGCACTGATAGCCATGGCAGCATCAAGGGAATAAAATAAATAAATAAAGATCGGCAGCAAAGGTTTTCTGAACGTCAGTGCAGCATGGCTGTGGCAGTATGGGGTCCGGCACGATGGGAGAGGCGGGCTTACAAGGCCCCTGCTCTGTTCAAACCTGCACCCCACGTTCCCATCAACACAGAGAAGCAAAGAAGCTCACATTCATCCATCCACACAGGTTGGTACTGCCATCAAACCTCTAGTACAAGCTAGTTTGCTGCCCCCAGCTCTTTGCGCCTCTCGCTCAGAACACGGCATACTAACTCTGCATTCAGTCCTGCGGGATGACTAAGAAAACCCTAGCCTACTGGAAGCAGACAATCTGAAGTTCTACAGTACAGAATCATGGCTGTAGCTTCCTATTTTTTTTACCATCTCACTGCCTTCATTCCAGTGAAGTTCTATGAATGACATTGAAAGCTGGCTCTGGCATGTGTGATTTGCTGAGGTGATGGACTTTCTGCAAGCTTCAGTGTGTGTGTTGTTTTCTTACTCTCTTATTTTACAAAATAAAGTAATTGGAGCGCATTCTTGTGGCAAGCCAAAAGCAAGATAACATTTCTGAAAATTGCACCTACCAGATGAATTAAGTAGAGCAAACCACTCTCGAATGTTTAAAAGCCTAATAAGTGCACTTCGTACATATGCTTTTATAATCTTCTACAAGATCTCTGACATTTGAGTTACATCTAATTCTTGTTTCTCCATTTGCTTTTGTATTTCCAGTCTCCACTTCCAGATTGTGTTTAGGACTAAAGCAGCAGAAGGGAGAAAAATAGCTCATGTCTTGTTGTCTGTAGCCTGGTGAGAGGGAGACACAGGATTATCTGGCAAGAAATTGCAATCCTGCAAGAATTCGATTTCTGCATCAAAACAACTAAAATACTGTAAATCTGGATAAGCAAGCACCCACACTTTCAGATGCTTATCTAAGCTGAACTAAATTTCTCTGTTCTGCCGTTACTGTTGAAGATGACTATTCTAATAATTCATACATTTTCACGGCTTGGATACTTAATGATGCTAGAAAGCTCTGAACAGAAGAAGAGTATATCCCACAACAGAAAGAAAGAGCTTCTTTAATAAGTGTCTTTAGAACTTTTTTGTGTCTCAAAATGTGCATCTTATGTCAGCCACAAGAACAAAGGACAAAGAATTTTGCATACTAACTGCCTCACTAAATGCAACCTCAGTACACAGGATCAAGACAGAACTCCTCCTTCACCCTCTCTTTCCTCACCCCAATGCAAAGTTACTTCAGTTTTTCTTGGATCTGTCCTGACATGTCTTATTGCCTGCTACCATAAGATAGTTATTACCAATACAATTCTGGTTTTATTTAAGTCACCTGACCTGTAGTTTAATTGGTGATTCTTGGATACTGCATTTCCAAACACATATTAGATAAGGCATTTCTCTGGTCCCATTTACTGTTATGAAGATATAATAAACAATTTCCTTTATTTACCAATATTTACACACCACAACAGTGGCACACTTCTGTCACGCAGTGACTTCAAGTATGCCATTTAAATGGTGTAAGTCTCCCCCCCCCCCCCCCGTGACATAAACTTAATTCAAGTGACAATGCATAGAAAAATTACAGTGTGATCATGGGGCTTATTCTATCCTACAATAACCACCTCGGTTCAGCCTTTATTTGCCATGTTACTGTTTAGGAACCTGGCATCCCCATGTCGGTCTAGCACAAGACACTGAAGTGCTCGTAGCCTTTTACATCCAAGCTGAATCAGCATGACTAGGCAGACAGCTCTTAGCAAGCATCAACTATTGGTTCAAAAATTTTCTGTAGGTTTTTACCTTAAACCAAATTACCTTCTCACATTTCCATCAGCAGGAAATCATTGCTGTGACTTCCAGTATGGAATCACTTAAAACATCAATACATTGGCAAAATTATTAGAAGTGCTACTGCTACACTCCCCAAAGATGATGTTAAGCATTACTGGTTTATCCTTTAGGCCTATTCGTATGATTGCCAACAGACTCTAATTATTATACTTGTTATTCCTAGGGCTCCAGAAACCACAATCAACTTGAACTTTGAGCGACATTTCAGCTTAGGTTTCTGAAGCTCTTCTGATTTCCACACAGATTCCACAGTCAATGTATGAACGCAGCAGAGCAGGCTCTCTGTCTGCTGGTACAAGTGACATTTGTAAAATCATGCTTAGCAAATACTGTTTGACTTGCAAAGCACTTGCAATAGAATATATCTTTTTAATCTTAAACTTTGCTATTATAATCTGGACTTCATAATTATTTACGGTTCTGCTACTTCTTGGCTGAATCTATGCAACCAGCCTGCCCTTGTGGCTGTATCCACTCATTTGTGTGCGTGCTCTCAGTGCCATCCTACCTACCTGTTTTCAATACGCCAAGCAACCAAAATAGTGAAAATCTGAAAACAAAGTGAAAGAAAGCAGAGGTATGAAAGACATCGCTAGTTTGAAAGAAAACTAGAGAAAACTGCATGTGATGCTTCTTTGTTACCATAAAACACCCAAAATTTCACACAGCTATATTGTAACTGAGGAAAACCTACCTGAAGGAAGCATCTTTTGTCCAAGCCCTGAACTCATTAAGACTGGTGACAAACATGCTCTTAACAGCAACATTATTTGATGAACTTATAAACCAAAAAGTTAAGCATTCAACAGTTACCCTCTTGACAGCCTTTCCCTCAGCCATCATAAAGAAAACCCAATTGGACAAAACCATTTGATGGCATACTTAACTGACTGTTCCATTGTCTCAAATAGGAGAATAAACGTTATTCTGCAACTGTTAAACTATAACCTTCTTAACAACTCCCTTGGAACCAGTTGATTCTTTACAGTCAACTTTGGTTGAGCTATTTTAAACAAGCGCTGACTCCTCACGGATAAACCCCTAAAGACAGTTAAAAGAATTCAGCAGGGATGCAAAAAGCTTAGCTGTGAAATTTAAGTTACCACTGAGATACCCAAGTACAGTATACAGAGAGACTGCAATAACCTTAGTTATCTATATTCCTCTATCAATGCTCTGTGCTTAAGAATCATGCAAAAAAAAAATTAAAAAGTGAAAAAGCCACATGTGTAACTGAGCCTCACCTGACTGTATATATCAAGTAAAAACAATTGTTTAGATCCTTACTCTGCTTATGTAGCTTTTCATGTTGCTCTGCTAAAAGCAATGTGATGGCAATTACTGAATGCCATCACAGGGCTCACAAACCACTAGAGAAAACACTATCTACTACAATATAATGACACATGATCGTAGTTAAACCATTCACATTTACCAGCTAGGAGCACACAGATGGTCAATTGTTGAAGTTTGGCTGATAAGTTGCTTGCTAAGCCACTGGAACATAGGCACACAGGATCTTAAGAATAAACACTGAGAGCTCCCACTGAAAAAAATCCAGGAGGCTTGTGTTACTAATTGCTTTGGATGCTTTTGATTATCAAACCTCAGTGGGAACTGCGCTGCTCTGCAATGCTTCAGAAAAAAAGGTACAATGTCTTTTCCTAATGCTTCTACACACACTCTTTGACACCATGGGTTGTTTCCCATTGCTGTGCCACAAGCATCTTCTGATCGGTATTTACTTCTGTGGTACTTAATATGGACACAACATGGTGAGGTCTGCAGAGACTAAAGGAGTACCAAACTCTTTACTGCTTAGACCACAGCAGTACAGAGCACTCAGAAGGTTAAGATTATCCCAAATTTCCCTTAAGAACTTATGCTGCAGCGCCAGCCATTCTTCTGTGTGGGTCTCGCTCTGTGGAGCAGGAAGCAGTTTTCTTTCCACATCACTGCAAGTCATGGCCAGGAGTCCCAAGTGACAGAGCACTGCAGGGCTAACATTGCCGATGTATCTGGCTAGAACGAAAGCTCAGTAATAGCCACGTCAAAAAAATTTTATTTACTACAGTGGGGAGAATTTTTGTGAAACCACAGCACCATCATCTGGTAAAATGCCTGCACTGCTTTTTGCCCTGATGTTAACACTAGATTATTTTGAGCATAAACATTTCAATACCTGTCTCAGCATCTCACAGCGTTTTACATTATAAACACATTTCATGTAATTATGTTTAGAATGAAAAAAAGTAATTCGCTCAGTACTCTTTTTACCATTTTACCGCTGCTTTCCCTACCTTTCTAGTGCCAGTTCCATTAATTCTTCCTTTTCCTTCAGTCTCACAAGAGTGGATTTTCAAAAGCAATAGATCTTCAAGGGAGTTCTGGAAAAATCCCTGATCCAGAAAAATAAAAATAAATCCCTAACCAGCTTTGCTAGTACAGTGAGAAAGATAAGAATAAATCTAACTATGGCTCCAATTCAGTCTTCTTACAACCTAAAAAGTCTATTGGAAAGGAAGACTGATGGTTGCTTTACTGCATGTTACCTGTACTATTATTTTAAAATATTTCTTAACTGTTAAACTAGAGAGACATTCCTGCCCAATGAAGGTTTAACTCTGCCTCCCTTGCAATCAAGTAGGACGTGATGACTCCATCTACTACCTCGTTCTCTGAGGCACCCTATAAACCTGCTACACGAGAACAGCAGAACAGAGCTCCTGCCAAAGAGGAGAGAGCTGAAAGCAGACATTGTTAGCTAGAAGCTGGGAAATCAGATGATGAAACCCCTAAAGTCCCGTTACCCTGAGGGACAGGACTTGGCACTCTACTTCAAAATTCTACTGCTTGATCTGCCACCGCAGCTCCTCAGCCCTCTTTCCCATTAAAACACACATTGTTCACATCCATATCATGGTACAGAGAAGCAGCCAGGGAATTTTCTCATCCTGCACTAACAGAACTCAGAGGAACTACTACAACCCATCCTCCTGTCCTCAGCTTTAACATACCATATTCACACTGTGTTCATGGTGCTCTCATGCTGGCATTGAAGAGTTAACCCAGATCAGCAGCTCATTGCTCCAGGCACAGCGCACACAGTTACTTGTAATCAGTCACAGTCCTTTACAGTTTAGAACCCAAATACACGAGAAAGGGAAAGAGATACACTGGCACAGCCAGCATGTCCTGGGTCTCCCACACACATTGCAGAGGCTGCCTCCTGCTTTCCATTCATGACATGTACCGAGTTGCTGAACTTTAGTACTCGGACCCAGCCGCTCCCAGCACCGAAGCACACGATGTGCTAGATGGATTTAGGAGCCCAGGTCACCACTAGCTTCATGATCTCCTTACAACACTGTATTCAGTATATACTTACTCTGCAGTGTCCTTATGAATCATGTGCAGCACTACGGCCCAAAACAGGCACATGTGAAACGGGACAACCAACAGCACTAAGTTCCCTCCACAGCAACCAAAGACAAGCAAATACCACAACCCTTGGAAACCATGCAAACTGAGATGGGTTTTGTAAAGTCATCCAAAAGATTTAGGCATAAGTATCATTTAAGATAAACTTACTGGCTATTAAAACAGGTATTACTTTTAACAAGGCCAAATACAATTTCAGTGGTGAACAATAACAGAATTCATGCTTTAGAATTTAGAACATCCTTGTAAACACATTTGAAAAAATAAATGAAACAATTCACGTTTTCAGGAGTTTGTCAACAGCATTCATTTAAAACTGCAAGTCCACCTGGGTGCGTCCATTCTTAAATAAAGGACATGAACTAAACTACATGTTTTCTACTCATGACTTCTGTTGCCCACCACCACCACTCTACCTAAAAAAAGTTAGGTTAGCCAATACTTTGCATGCTACTGCTTGAAAGATGGGGGCATACACAGAGCCAGCACTGTACAGAGCTGGAGACAACGTGAGGGGAAGTAATTTTTATACGTATGAGAGGTTAGAAGTAGCCTAGCCTTTCAGTTGTCCAGCAGCCCACAAGCAATGGAACAACTTCAAATGCAACAAACCCAAACCATGCAGCAGGTTTTTGGTATCTGTCTGGGACACATTTGAAATATCAGATCACCCTAGTTCACGTGTGCTTCTAAAGGCCTGATGAGAACTTTAAGCTGTTCAAACTTCCTTTGCGTTCCTTATTTGGCATGCTACCAGAACTCCTGCAGAGCAGGGGATGCAGCACAGTGCGATACTCCTCGTGGTACTGAATGGCTGGAAACCTCAGCCCCAGCACCAAGAGTTTGATGAGCCTTAATCACAGAGGACTTGGACTGATGAGCAGGAACTGCATAGCTTTGAGTAGCTAATGAAGTTGCAGTGGGGCACTTACCAAGGGATTTTTAAAGTAAACATCATTGATTTCCTTGCTGCAAAATGTAGCACTTAAGTGACGAATTCAGAAGTGGCTCAGCTACCTGGTCTCTGGGGAGCAGGGAGGTGGCGAGGACAGTAACCTTATCAGTCACTGCAAGCAGTGCCGTCTCTGTTGTCTATCCAGCTGTTGCCTCCAGCTGGATTTAAGGACTATTTCAATGAAGCAAAGCAAGTACTTGAGGGTATCAGTCTTCCATCCTGGGTCAATGCTCTGACAACCAGGCTTTTGAACTGTTAGAGGAGTGCATCCCTCATGTTCACAAGACTTATACTAGGAGCCCTCCTTAAAAGTTTTAACAAAGCCAATATGCTTCAAGAAGATGTTTTTCTCATTTTGAGAAGCCAGCATTTTCTAATAAAAAAAAACGGAACGGTTCACAACCAGCTCCAATTATTGTCCTAAATTATTTATCCTGTTCCTCTGGGCACCTTGGGGGAAAGTAATTTCATTATGTTTTGCAAACATGTTCAAACAAACTTGCTCTACCCTTTCCTTTACTTGGCCACTCGGCTTTCGTGCTGTCTCCTCAGTTGGCTGCAGCTCAGTTCTTTCACAGCAAAGGAACAAGGGAACCAGCCATATTTGCTAACTGTGGGAGGTAGCACACTCCTGCCTTGGGAGACTGGGGTGCTCTCGGCAACTGAAGGCAGTTTGCAGTTCCCCAGCCAGAGTAAGTATTTGCAGCCATTTACAATCTCACTCCCTTTTCCCAAAGGAAACAAACTACAGAACTGTTTTTCCCCACAACCACCGCATGGTTCCCAGTCTCTTTTGAACTCTTGCAGAAGTGGTCCACAAAGGCCAGTCTATGTAGCAGTTTTTCTATATGGATTTACATTACTTCTGGTCTCACCTGAAATTATGTCAAACTGGTCTCAACTGAATTCTGTCAGTCACAAATGGGGCCAGTGGAAACAAACAATAGCCACACGGAAATCACACCCAAACCAGACCCACACCACAGGCTAAGGTTACAAAAGACAAATTGCTGCAGACCATTAGCTTAAAAACTAGAAGTTGCACAATAACAAAGTCCGCTAAGCCCCTTGAGAGTAAACCCACTGATGGAAAAGACCATAAAAATACAGTGCCAAAATATAACAGCTGCATACGCGGGTATTTCAATAGATGAACGCTCTATAGTTTCTCAAAGATTTGTTACTGCCAGTCAGTAACCAAAACACATTCAGTAATTGAACACAGTTAGTAATGCAGTTAGGAACATGCACACAAGAAGACTATGCTGGCACCGCACAGCTCATTGTTTCAGGTCACAATTGACAAGACTCCACTGATGCAGATTAAATGCAGCTGCAAGACCCAAATGGACAAGATGGACAAAGTGCCGGGAAAAAGAAACAGAAGAATGTGAAATTCAGCAGTCAGATGTTATTCATGAAAGGCTATTAAGTGAACATTTCAACATGCGTGTTTGGTTATTAAAGGAAAAACAGAATGTACATCTAAGATTTAAATAAAAATTCATTAAAAAGAAAGAAAGTTTTGCAAAAGAGCTACTTATCTGCACTAATGGCCGCTAAGAGATTGTCTATGTCAAGCGCTTGTATTAAATAACAGCCACAGTCATGGTACTTTGGCAATAAACAAAGGATCACTGAAAACTATGAGTTGCAGTGCTTCTCCTAGACAGATTTTGGAGTCTGCAGGCAGTTATCTCAACTCACTAAAGTACAACTGTCTTTTGCTATACCAAAAACTGAAAAGCTGCCAGCAACACTTATGCATACTACAGAAAACATTCTGCATGACTTCCATCTGGTATTCATCAATCTAAATGGATGTAAGGATGGCATATGTTAGTGTTCTCCCACAGCCTAGAGAAAGTAATCAGCTTGCCCTCCTTGATGCAAACATCACATTTTTTTTTGCATGAAACAGATATTTTTATTTAGTAGTTTTTAACATGCTACAAACACTTCTACCTAGGAGAAAGCCTTCTGGGCATTCCCACTGGAAGCACCAGGTCACTGGATGGTGTTATGTCTAATTTTTCCAAAGCAGAATTCTACCTGCAAGCAAATCAAAGAATCAGGCTACAGAGAAAGCTCCAGGTGGTTTGTACCACTGAAAGACATGTGGGGCTGTCACTTCACCACAGAGGAGGAGTCCCCTTCTATCTGAACAAAAACCAAAATTCAAACACACTTTGTTTTCCATCATTAGTAATGTTAAATTTGCTGCAAGTCTTAAAACCACATGGACAAGCTAATTTTTTCCAAGATTAAGGCAATGAAATCCCAAGCAGATTTTTATTTTTCTTTGTTAACCAATATTTTTCTCCCATTACTGATAGTGTAGACCTTCCAGCCAGCTTCGTTACAGAAGGAAAATAGCTGTTGTCTATGCGAAGTTAATGCAGAGATGCATGTATTTGCTAAAATACGGACTGAAGGTTTAAAGAATTAACACGGTTGCATTTTTAAGTGCAAAGCAAATGGATGACCTAGCTGAACTCGATTAAAAAAAAAAATCCCACAAGGCTTCAAATTTCTGACTGATAAACCACTGCTACATACACAGTGTGAAGTAAAGCCCAGTGAACTCATGGCAAGATTCTCTTCCACATAAATGGACACCAGATCAGGTTCCAGGCTTGGAGTAGAAAGACAGAGTCTGCTCAAGTTTCAGCCAGCAGATGTGTAGCAGAGCGCTCTCTGCCAAGGAGGCACAAGCTTGGGTTTTTGGGTTTGTTTTTTCTCATTTCTTACTGATTTTGAAACTATTGCTATTAAATAAATTAAACAACAAGAAACCCCAGACAACGTTGGGGGAATAGACAAAGGAATTCATCAACTATTAAAAACCAAAACCAGCAAAAAACTTCTTAGTATTTTAGATTCTATTGAAAACAGTCTTTTTTTCCCCTCACTATTTTCTTTGAATCTAATGTCCCAATCCTGCCCTCTGCATTCCATGGTATTAAACTCCCTGAAAATGAATGAGAAACATACAAACCCGAACAGCAAGCTGGCAGCAAAGTTCTACCAACTACAGGGAAATATAAAAAAAAAGCTTTCAACATCACCAGCCAAGAACAATCCAGTAAGGATTATTTCTAGTGCTTTGCATTTCACAAGGAAGAACACTTTTTTTGCCAGCATGGGCAGAAAGCGTGGTGTGGAGGTGGCACCAGTGTGGAAAACCTGATCCAGATAGGCTTTTCTGGCCTTTCCTGCTTTCCCAGAGTTACCAGTGTATTTATCACTGTAGGATATGCTTCAGACATTTAAACACAAATATTTCATTCTGAGAAATACGGACACTGCTGAGAGACTAGACTGGCAAGATAGAAACCAATTTATCTAAGAGTATGCTTGCAGAGCAGAAGGAAGCGCCACACAGCAGACACCTGAGCTACCTCTTTCTGTCTCCTGTTATGAGCTCTTCTTTCCCTACATCCCTCCTGTAGCCCTTTTCCCCCAGTCCCAATGTGAATTTATCTTTCTCGAATGGCAGCTGAATTCTCTGACTACGTTTTAGATAAAGTCCTACCAACACAATGGACAATAGCGTTATTATGACTGATCTTTGTCCAAGTTCTAAATAACATACAGGGAAAATGTTAAGTCTCAGAGTCTTTTCAATGGACAATACAATTGTTTAACAGAAAGTTCTCGTAACAAAACAGGAAAGTTGCGGTCAACTCACTGCCACATTTGGACAGAACAAGCCTGCTATAGCTAGATGAAGGTGCAAGGCCTCCCAGGAAGGAAAAGCAGAGAAAATTACCTTCAGGCTACCACCTGCCAATCTACTTCTTGCTGAAAGCATTACTGTAACAGGGGGTGGAAAAAAAAAAAGTAAAAAAACACACAAACTTTTTTTAAAGGTTTAAAACTTAAGGTTTGAGTCAGATTTTAAGGACATGAGAAAACACGGTCTTACCACTTAGCATGACACACCGCTTCAGCACTGTATTCCTGCATCAGGAACAGGACTTCTGGTTGAGCATGACTATTTCTTTTAGAAATAAAGTAACTTAAACTCCTCGGTGAAGAATCCCTCTTGTCTAGAGGGATGACATGTTAACTACTTTCAGTGATAAAATTTTATACCAAATTCATAGTTTCAATACTGTAAGTTTCAGATTCTATATCACTGAAAAACACAAGCCAATTATAACAAGATAACAGTGAAAGCCATTTTAGGGGCAGAACCATGGCCATATGAATTACTGGCACCCATATTTCCCTAGAAAATTTTTTTGTGCTTTTTTGTTTTGTGGTGGTGTTTGTTGTTTTTTAAAACAGCAAAATCTTCAAACATGACAAGCATCTTCCAAAAGCAGAGTTATCAAACTGCTGTTTCAGCTCAAAGCAATGCCTCTGAGGCAGGAACACAACCGCCTGCGGAGGCGGGGTTGCGCTGCTCAAGGACCCTCACTCAGCAGAACCCAGGCGATGCAGACCTTAGCTTCCCACCTCCCTCAGGTCCCCAAGAAGTCTTCCTACACATTCTCCTTTTCTGCATTCCTGAAGACTTACACGCATATGAACTTGAGAGATGGGGTCAAAAGGTAATTTTAATACAAAAGGTGGGAGTCTTTCATACATAGACATCTTCTGTAACTGACTTCTCTCAGAATTCTGAGAGGAAATCTATATTGCCTATGTTTAGTTTTACCATATTAATGCTTTGGAACAGAAGGAACAATAGCTATTGATCTCCCTGATAACTGCCCATTATTCTGTTTTCAGCAGGACATAGTTCAGTAAAATGAACAGAAACAGGAGCAATGTTTTATAACAGTATCATATTAATGATTTGGAAACTAATCATTTCTTATTGAGCTGTGAGCATCAGCAAGCCAAAAACATAAAAATGGAAGATATGTCCTCAAGCTGCATATTTAGTCAATCTATTTAACATGTACTTTATTTTTACATCGTAGCACAGTAAACGTTCGGTTGTGTACTCTCTAGAAGCAATTAAGTCTTAACAACTTGACACCTCACCATGACTCTCTACATTTTTGCCATCTACATTTTACATCAAGCAAGTAATATAAAAGTGAATAAAAATCTGTGAAGGTCCTTTTAACCTTGACAGTCTGTCGTATTGTGAAAATCAGAGTAGATCAAGAATTGCTCTTCTTTTTCCAGTCTTGCCTCTCATCCAAACACATGGATTTAAACATTTACATGCCTATTCATAATTTATTGGAGCATTTGCAGCTCATATCATAAATACAGGTCTAGCCTACAGGAAAAACAATGACTAATAGTTGAAAGAAAGCATTCCAATTAGTCATCGCGAAGTACATCCATGCTCACTGCTTGGTCCTCAGGTGCCTGTAAAGTCCAACAGGGAAGTCTGACATCAAATATGTCATCCGGAAAAAAACATCACTTTCAAATAGCAGTTAGATCAGAGACTGTGATTTTTCTCTCCCAGTGTGTACCAGTAGGAAGACTTATCTTTAAAGACATTCCCAAAGATCTGAACCCCTTAAGGAGGCTGATGGGGAAAAGCTGTGCTGAGTTGTGTTCCCACTGCTGGGACATGCTGCATTCTGCTTCAGAGGACCCGTGCCAGATTATATTTTCTCTTTCCAATTTCAGTCTTAAGCATGGAGACAAACACCAGAGCCAAGAGATGCTTCCTCTCAGAGGAAAGTTGTTGCTTACCTACCACCTCTTGCTTCTATAAGACGGGGATCCCACTCTGGCCACGTATGCAACTCAACAGGACATTGTAATTAGATGAGCCAGTTTCTCTCAGCTATTTCTCCTGTCACAACGCAGCAGCCTTGCCAAACGCCATTCAAAATTTGCTTGGGTGCCATCTTTGGCATCCCTGACACAGACTTTTGATCCTTAGATTACCAGGCTAGAAAACACAAGAATCTCCTTCCTCCATCAGGAAGCATTTGCATGGCTCCAAATCAGGCTTACTGAAAAAGCCTTTTGCTCCAAGATTGTGTTCATCTCCATGGTCCTCCTTCCAAGACACTGTGCACCTCCAGCCTAAATCTGGACTTCGGAGAGAAATAAAAGACTACAGTTTGCTTATGCTCTGTAGACTTACAGCAACATAAAGCATTTTGCAAATAAAAAAAAATTCAAAGACAAACCACAGTAGATGTAGATTTACCTGAGGGCTACAGGACCCACGAAGTCTTTTCTTTCCACTTCCTCCCCCTTATAATTAAAAGCTGACTTGGCGTGTGCTACATCACATGCCACAGCCATGGTCAGAGGCTGTGCCATCAAGCTGCTCAGATGAGGACTGCGTCTGCTTCAGTTTCCAGTTGCATATGGTCACAATTAACAACTTGCTTTGGAAAGGCACAGGGACCCTGGAAACAACACGTCTGGAAGGGGTTCCTCATATTAAACCTTCTTTCTATTGCATTGAAACAGTTTCACATTAAGAGTTTTCAGTGTACTCTCTAGTAGCCCAGGTGACATTTCTCTACGATTTTCCTACCGAATTTTTTTTACCCTCTTCTGGAGGATCAGGAATTTATGGAATTTGAGATATGGCTTGGTCAGTTTTTAAGTCAAGTCCCTTCTCTCTGGACAAGTGGCTAGGAACAAGGTAAAAGCAGAGAGACTTGAGGAATACCAACAGCCACCTCCATTCAAATAAAAAGCATGTTGTCTTCCTGAATACATTATGCTAAATTTGCATGTAAATGAGAAATGTATAAATAGAATTGGGCATTAACTGACATTAGAATTTTTTTTAATCGGGAGGAGGCGGGGGATGTTGTTATTAAAGGAGTTAAATTCTAACATCTGTTTTTAATTCTACCAGCTTATTTGTCTGTTTATACCTACAGGCTTTCAAGACATCATTCAACACTGCTAATTAAAGCTGACAAGTTTTGTTCACTGCAATGCTTTTTTGTATCCCTGCAAGCCACTTACTCATGTCAGTGCTGTCATTGCAGGTGACACTGCTTCTTGATGGAGAGATGACAAAGGGCCAGAGTGCCCCCACAGGGGATGAGAAGAGGTTCACCTTGTCCCCTGTCAGACATAGGCTCGAAGAAGTGATGGATGGCAGCGACCATTGCTCTGTCCAGGAGCCTTTGTCTTATCGCCAGGCTGGGTCAGAATCCTCCAGTTTTCTACCATGGCTGACTTAAAACACAAATGCATGGCAATATTCTCTTAGCATAATTCTAAAATGCCACAGAAATGGGACTCCAATTTAATAATATGAAACCAATTATATTTGGAGAAGACATGCCATATTACAGATGCACACAAACACGCATTCTGGTTTTCCTTAGCAGTAAGAACCCCATCTGCAGCCATGCCCTAAGGAAACTTGCTATTTGTGCTCCAGTAAAAACAGCACAATGCTGATTCAAGAGAGTAGCAGTGCATATGTAAGTAGTCCATGCCTGTGAAAGCATTTGCAGAAGTAGCTGATTTGGCTCAGACAAAATGATGCACCTTATGGAAGAAGCCACAAGGACAAATGCCAACAAGTTTATTCACTGCTTCATATTCTGGAATTCAGACTTCTTAGATCCAGACATAGATATTATTAGTTAGCCATTTACATACATTTCTCTTTAAAACAAACCAACCCCATCCCTGCCAGAAAATACTGATGGAAGGTCAAGCAGGCAGGCCAGGGACAGCCCATTATAAAATCCCAGCCTCTGAACCCTCTGCATCATATGTGCTTTTTACTGTCCTAAGCCCATCATCACTAAATGCAATAGGCATATGGGTATTGCTGTGATCCACATCAGGCCAAACAGGCTGCGAGACATGCAAGAAGGAGAAAACCCAGAGAGGTAATGAGTCAATCAGTAGCTGTGCACATTGCGACTCATTCACTTTTTGCCACACAGATTTTTCTTATTTTTCCCCACACAGGAGTTTCACAATCAGAATAGCCCTGTTTTTTTCTTTTTGGAACAACCAACATGCTTTCAAGTGTATTTTTAAAGCTGTTTCAGTCTGGAAGAGGCCTTTTGTTACACAGGCATACAGTGTTTAGTACCTGGGGGCCTGGCTCCCTGGGTGAAGTGTCTAGACATCTCTGCAGTGGAAAGAACAACTGCACAGCCTAGCACTGTATTCAATCCACTAGTTTTAGCATTAAGAGTAATTTCGTGCCCCAGGTTGCCATAATCAAACACATCTGTTGCATGAAAATTATCCGCCACCAACTTGAGTGCAAAGCACAATATGCCCAAATTATCTGTGTGCTTAAGATCAATTTTACCTCCTAAAAGACTGTATTAAATACCACACATCGTAACATCTTCAACACCGCTTCAGTCACTCCAAAACTCACATGAAATTCAAACAGATCTAAAAATCTGCTCTGAGGAGAGATGGACTTAAATCAGGAATGGAAGCTTTGACAAGTAATATTCCAACAACTGCTGCACTGCATGCCAGGAATATAAAAATTATGTATTCCAAATACTTTCATAAAAACAGATTAAAGCACTTCTCTCAATCCTCTAAGAAGCAAAAAAAGTCATGAAGAAAACAACTATTAATTTAAGCCAGTTTTTAGCTTCATTTGTCTACAGATACACTTTCATAGTTGAATACACAAAAACATTATGACAGATATGCAAATCTGATATTTTCAGGCAGGAAAGGTGAAATCCCTATATATGAAAGGTTGAAGCCTGATCTTTAAAAGAAGCCTGCAGCTGGTTTCTGTCATCTTTCTTTCTCTCCTTGATTCAACAAGCACTCCCCCAGCTTAGGGAAAATGATGTTTGTCCACATGAAGAAAAGAACAGACCTCCCCAGACTGAGCCAAGAAATCACCTTTTCTTTGTGGGAAAACACTATGGCACTTCTCAAAGGAAAAAAAAAAGAGAAGGGGCAAAAATAAAAATCCAATTCTTCAGGTTTTTAGATACAAAATTTTGAAAGTAAATGAGAAAAGGAAAAAAAGTAATCATATACAAGTATTTCCCATTAATTCAAACACATTACAATTTGTTTCCTGGTTTTTTCCCTCATCTAGTCTAGTGTTGGTACTGCTTTCCCACAGTTACTGAACTGAAGTGGAAGGTATTTTTGCAACTGCCACATTTGCTCTGCAGAATAGAAGTAAATAGTCTTTCTTCTCACTTTCCCTCCTCACACTCTTAAGATGAATGTTGTACGATTTTCTCTCGACACAGGTTTAAGAGATATAATTTACCTATTAATGCTACATTCCTCAGGTTCAATAGGCTAAAAGCACATTAAGCTTCTTATTAAAAAAAAAAGAATCCTTTTTTCATTATTTTTAGCTTTTTTTTTTTTTTTTTTTTTTTTTTTTTTTTTACACACTACCGGTTTGCGATGCCGAAACCCTCTGAATTACTCTTTCAAATATAAAAATTCTGATGTCTCAGGGTGTCAGACCCTTCATTTCTAGAGCTGATAATCAGAGGAACATTCCTCTCGCTGTGGCTCTGCTCTGCCCCATTCCCTCCTCCCAGCAAGTGCAGCTGGAGGGCTCTAACAAATAACCTCCCCAACCAACACCAACCAGCAGAGCACCATCAGCAAGCAGAAGCATGGACAAATGCATCCACTAGCTAAAATTAAGCTCTCCAACAACCTTGGAAACTCAAGATATGAGGCTTGCACCACAACAAACCCTAACGAACAGGGTCCAGAGAACAAAGTCCATAACACAAAAACCACAGGAGCACCGAGAGCTCACACCTATGAAGGTACACAGCAGATTCACATAAAAACCTCAGAGCAGGTTGCTATGACTACATCCATTAAAAAGAGTTAACAGTTGCAAAAAAAGTTCCTTAAAGAGATCTTGAACATTTAAAATGCATCAAAATTAACTGCAACTACAATTTTATCAAAAAAATCTTTACAAACAAAACATTCAGGAGGCAACAGAAAACCAGCAAAGCACTTCTTCATTTTAGCAATGCTTTGGGGATGTGAATGCTCCACGCTTTCTTTTTAAATGTTGAGTTGCCTAATTGAAATGCAGCTCATATAGTACCCAGGCTTACTTCTGGATCACTAAGAAATTGGTCCGATTTGAAAATGTCAGGATCTGGTTAGCAATTCAAATGACCACAGTGGTAATTACAGCTTTTCATGTTCCAGCATGTTGCACTGCATCAAAACTGACACAAATGCCTGGTTTTATAATATCACAGCATGGAAATAAATGTCCAAAATGATATGAAAATGTACTAGTAAGAGATTAATAACTGTTCTTCTAGGAAGAAAGATGGCTCTTTTCAACCAGTATATTTTAAAAAAACTTCTCTGATAGCATCTCTCCTTGAGGGAAACTGAATTATATTATCACTCATAAGCTATAATCATTTCTGTCAGCACCAGTCAGAATATTTGAAGGAAAAGAGGAGGAGAAACAGGGAAGGGGTTGGGGGAAAAATAGTGCAATCTTATAAATAAGTCCAGAGAGATACTACTTAAAGGTTCCCCTCCAGCATTTTGTTCTCTCTCCCACCCAGCAGACTAGAACATATTTCAAATGTTTTATTTTGATCATAAAGTGGAGGAACTATGTGGATGGGGAGCAATGCATCATGAGCGATGTGCTCAGCTCTACAATCTTTGGTACCAATGTGTCATTTTGAAATATGGGCCTAAAGCAATATGCGTAAGGGAAACTTTTTTTTCTTTTTCAGGGAAGAAGGAGGAAGAAAGGTCTTTTGAAGTCTAATGTGCCTCCACAAGTCTGTTTACGAAATAATATAAATAAAGCAAGCAATGTCTTTAGCGTGCTGT
Organism: Rissa tridactyla; assembly: GCF_028500815.1. NCBI lineage: Eukaryota > Metazoa > Chordata > Aves > Charadriiformes > Laridae > Rissa > Rissa tridactyla. The sequence continues at coordinate 47,273,153 of NC_071472.1, forward strand.
CACGCAGCAAACAAACCACATACCGGAGTCACTCAGCTGCCTTCTAGCTATCGAATGGCTTAAACAGAGATCAACACTTGGTACTTCTGCCTTTTGCAGAAAGTATATAGGGGTGGAGATACCAGTCAGCACATCCCACAAGCAGCTTCAGTCCTACTTTTTCAGCTGATAGACTGCACAACACACTCTCTAATCATATACATGACAGAAAGCACAATAAATAGTCTGTCACAATGTCAGCTTGAGCCTCAGAGGAATGTCCATGCTTTCCCTGCAGTGTCGTATTTTCTTTCCACCTGGCTAAGGGGTTGGATGTCCGTGTGTCTATCCATGAAGTTAAGATGGAGAGATGTGTTGGGCAATACCCTCCTCCCGCCCCCCCCCCCCCCCCCCAACAGTGTTGCGGTTTTATGGGGTTTATTTGTTTGTTCTTAGCAGTATCTACATTTCCTGTAATTCAGCAAATAATAGGGGGTGCTGCTAGAGCTGCAGGTCCCTCAGCATGTTACCCCATCATAACCTGGTACTGATGCCAAAAGGAAGAGTTTTACATTATCCACGCCTCTGGTCTCCTTTTGCCACTCCACGCCCTTACACCAAGATGGATACTCTTGAAATCACCCAGGGAAGCAGACCAGAGAGCTGACTAAGAGTTGACCACCCTGATAAGATGAACCAGGAAAAGAGAGCAGGGGAGACCGCTGGTTTCATAGAATGGTTTGGGTTGGAAGGGACCTCAAAGATCATCTAGTTCCAACCCCCCTGTCATGGGGCAGGGACACCTCCCACTAGACCAGCTTGCTCAAAGCCCCAGTGGGCTTGATCCACTGCCATTCAATCTACTTTGTGCTGTGACTCACAGGGGTATAACACAGCTGGCCCAGGGAAAAGACAAGGCCATCAGAAGCAGAATGTTTCCTCCCACAAGAGGCAGCTTAGGTCAGAGTAAAATGGAACAAAAGCAAAGCAGACAATCCAACAGTTACCAGTCTCAGGAGGTATCGTGGCCACTTAGAAAAAACAGACTCAAGCATAAGTTTCTGCCTTGCAGAAGGAAGAAACTCTCCGCAACTGATAATCATGTGCTCCAGACCATATGAGACACACAATCATACGCTGATGCACTACAGCCACAAGCAGCACAGGAAAAACCCTAAAGGAAAACGAATATCTAGGTTCCCATCTATCATATGTGGCCCTTGAAGCATTGGATCCAGCATCAGAGAGATGTCCTCGACTCTGCTATTGTCTTTTGCACACCCTGCCTCAAATTTCCCCAATTCTTAAAAAACTGTATGCATATTTTTCTGCCTAAATTATGTACCTTAAGAGAAACAAGTGCCAAGTCTTCACAACGGAAGACTAAAGTATTTTCTTTATTGATCATTCGTGAAGTATAGCTGCCACTGAGACAAACAGTAGTAATTAAATTTAGTGGTTCGCCAACACACAGAAAACTCACAGCTAGAGAAGCCCCTCCCATGTCACTTCTACTGGGCAAACGTACCAAGAACTTGAATCCTTAGGTGAGCAGACCAGATCTTAAGACACCGTCAAGTGACCAACAGATAGCACACTACCAGCCCTCCTATGCTAGACTGCTGAGTTAATCCTACAACAGTTCATTTTCCTGTCTCAAGTACAAGTCTCCAAGGAATGCACATTCCACTAAGGAGTTCAAAATTGTATGCTTACAGAAATATGGTTTTTGCTATTGGAGGTGTAATAATCATATACCCTTTGCTTAATTAAAGCAATGCATCTTAAGAAAGATTTTGCAGGAACTTCATCTAGCTCATTTTCTGGTGAAATTTATTAAGTACATCTTAACTTTTAAACCTGTGTACACATTTTATCCATATTTTCTATAAAATTTCACATGCCCTTGAGGTGCAAACAATACACCCATGCACACCAATGACGTGTTCAAAACTTCCAAACCATCACTATGTGGTTTGACTGGAATATTGACTAGATTTCAAAAGAGCTCTAAAGACATAGGAAATGAGAGGTATTTGCATGCTGGGGGCAGACTGCAGCACGCTGTAAGCAAGCCCAGGTGCTAAAGACTTCCCCGAGCTTCAAGTCCTCTGTCACTAGACACTACATGAACTCAGCTGGCATCTTTTTTCCTCTCAAACTTATTTACTGCAAATGCCACATCTTACAGTATTTCGAATGCAACTTCTATGTCATTGAAAAAAATAACCAAATGCAAACCTCTCATTTACATTTAATGAGAACATTACAAGAAATAAGAAACAACGCATACTGAAAGTATTCAATACCATGTGCCATACAAAGCATGAATTAATTTAGAGCAGCAGGAGAAACCAGCTGCCTACCTTATTTCTCCCCAGCTAAAGACGTGTTAACACTCACTATCACCCCAAGAATGTTTTCCAACATTTTCAGAAGGGAGGTAAATTTTGTAGAGCACTGACTGTTAACTTTACAGGTCCTTCCAGACTTGGGAGGAAGAAAACTATAGCCAAGACCGCAAACTAAAGCTCCAGCCTAGCAAGGTACAGCATTATTGCTATGCTCAGCCAATCCTTTCATACCATCTCAGCAAGAAAATAATGTCTTACTATGACATGACAAACTGCAATGAAAACTCAGTCTTCTCTGTTGCTTAAAAAAATTCATCAAAAATATACTAACCAGTGACTACACAGGGGAAGTAATGAACTATCATTCCACCATAAAAAAAAAAAAACAAACCAACACAAAAAACACACACAAGATTTTCATCTAGGTAGAAATCCCATCTTACACACTATGCAAACATATTTCTTAATCTGCAAACAGGCTTCTTGTGTCCAAAACTCAAGGCGTTACTCTACAGCTGGGATATCATAACATACTGATTGAAGACAAAAACAAGGAACTCTAGTGAACCAATGGGACCATGCAGGAGGAGGCATGCTCATCTGGCACAAGATTATTTTAGAGCATTTCTTGTCTTTAGAGCATGGGCAGTAATAAAAAAAATTGCAGAGTCATTTGGAATCCACTTCTGCTAGGAATGTTTTGGTAAAGAAAGAAGCTGATAAATTCATACTCAGACAGTGATCCAGCACACAGAAGCTTACAATAGATTAGCAGATACCTACACACTCTCTAATTATTCTTCTTCCACCTTTATTTTTAGATGTAGAGGTAAAAATATTTAATCTCAGCTTTAGTCTCAGTTTTAAATAAAGGCTACTACCTCTAATTCTCTTCAATCCTTCTCCATTAAAAAAAAAACCAACCCCAAACCTGTCCCAGCCTAACAATGACTTTAACTATGGAGTTTGCAATGGATCCTTTCACCCGAATATACACAGTACTACATAATAGTGTCATTTAGACCAACAAATATGATACTAGATTTAAGTATGGGAAGAGAAACACGTTGCTTATGTGGGAGATTCTCTTTCTATTGCTAAGTGCCAAAATCTGAGCTCCTTCATTCAAGCAGACTGCCACACTCAAGACAGGACCTCAGAGCTGACAGCTGTGCACAGCGAGTGAACCTAGTACTCCCATTCTAATTTGTAAGAATATACAGAGCTGGCTATCACTATTATTTTATCACCAGAACAGGAAAAAAAAATTGTAATTGTAAGTAAAAATAAAATAACTCCTTTAAAGAAGTTAGTCTTGTGTAAAACAAAACTAAGTGAGAAATTCTGAATCTTAAACTATAAATTGTTGGAGCAGACACTTTTTCCATACAGGTCTCAGCATAAAAAGGGCCCACCACATGGCATAGGCTCCTAGGTGAGAGTTATAAACAGTAATAGCAGTAGTAATTAAAAAAAAAACAAAACACACAAATAAGCAGATTGGATTCCCAGTAGATGAACACAGTCTAACAATTTACAATGAACACATGTTTGAAGTCAACTTCAAGTAATATGCTAACAAGAATTATGTGCATCTGCTCCCTGAGAATAATGCCATCAAAACTGAATTCAAATGTTTCAAAGCTACAGAGAGCCTGAGCATGTCTTTGACTAATTAAAATTAACCACTTTACTTAGGTCACAAGCTTACCCCTTTGGACACTAACAAATTCTGGCTAAGGTCACTTCATCAAGCAAAATAATGAATGTCTGTATTCAAAAGCCATGAACAATACATTTTTTTAATTAACATATTACTGAATTGAGGGAGATCTATGGAGTTATTTGAATTTTGTAAGACCCACAATAGCACTCTTCAGTCATAATACTATGGAGACATAACAATATGCAATAAAATTAAAAAAAAAAAACACAACAGGTCAACACTAGAACCTTAGCTGAATCAGTAACAAGGCTAAACTAGTGTTTGATCCAAAACCAACCTATTTTTACTAAAAAGTATCAATTAGCTTTCATTTTCTTTAAAATTCAAATAAAACTAAAAAAATAAAATGTAGATTTAACTTTGCTTTGAATACACATTACTGAGGCTGTTGCATCTTCCAAGTTCCTTACTGACTTACATAAATTATAGATACTCTTTTCCTAGGTCAAATGCAAAAGGGGAGCAGGGAATCAGAACTGGTCTCTAAACAGAAAGTTCAAGGTGCTGCAACAAGTTTTTTCCAGTCTTCATTTTTCTATAATACAATATAAAATGGGAAAATTAATATCATGATACAGAAAATAAAGATTAGGATTCTCAGACTGCACTATGCAGAAAAACAGATTAGCATAGTGATGATGGACTAAAATTCTGAACCTATCAGTACAGCTGCTGTAACAAACAGGAGGTGCTGGGAAAGCTTAGCCAAGGTGTGCAATTATCATCAGTTGTCCCTGCACTAGCAACTCCACTTCTTAGTGCAATCGGTTCCCTATCAGGACAGGCCTCTGGATATCACTGCAATATAAATAAACATTTAGGTGAGAAACTGACAGTTTTAAAAACCATTATTTCCTTTGCAAAGCATGGAAATCCATGCTAAAGCATTCCCCGTGGGATCCGTTCCTGTCTGAACACAGATTTACTCACCGTGTTCCAACTGTCCCAGATGACTATAGGCAATTTATTTTTTTTTTTAGCATATTGGCACTAACAAGCCCTGAAGCCTACTAAATGAAAATAATCTTCTTATGTCATAAAATAAAAAAGACCCTCATTTTACCAGACACTGATCTGATTATTGTATGAATAAAGCTAATCAGTGTAATTACACAGTTTAAAAGTGCATGCAGTGGACCTACAGATCATCACAGACAATACTTCTCTAGGTGCCAGCTGTGTTTCAGATTTGCCAAACTAGAGTTTTCGGTAAAGTTCTTTTAAAAAAGAAATTACATTGGTTTCAAATTCTTTCAAATTCAATTATACAAGAAGAACTGGAAGAAGTTTCCTATCATTTGCTTTCCAATCAGAACACTTAGTCAAAAGCTTACAATTTTGAAGATGAAGCACAATAATTTCATGCATTGTGTTGCTACGTCAGCAAAGGGCTGGATTTAGAAATCCAGAGTCCCACTCAATTGCCCTGAGAAAGCCAATTGGCAGTTTACTAGACTCCTACAACATGGACATTGCCTCCACCATGTAGTATTTTAGAATTAATATGTAAGGCTGCCAAAGGATTCTAACCACAGAAATATTTTTCAGGTTGAAAAAAGTTACCTATGCAGTACCCAGAAGCTTTATCTAATTAAACAGATCAGGATGTACTACTGTCACTTCTATAGAGAGCTTTTTAAGAGACAAAAATGGAAGGGTCAGTGTGATGGCCTTTTCCCTTTTATGCCCCATGGCAGGCAAAATTTGATCTAAGACTTTGCAGAGATTGATTGGAATTCCAGCTTTAACTTTACCCAGTTAATCCAGCTCTGAGCTGAAGTATCAATGACATTCTCTTACATGCAGGTTCAGCAGCTCTGGGTTGAAAACCACGTTGACATTTCTGGCTTGGTATCCTGCCCTCAACAAATGCATTTGATGCTTATGTATAGCCTCTTGGCTGCTCACTTCCACAGCCATCTGTCCGCCTGGCATACTGCCTGCTCACTAGGTGATGTGCCAGTTTTACTAGGGCAGAGATGCCAAGAATAGGTGGTTTTAAATGCACAGCCAGCACATTAATTCACTGCCATCTTGTCTTAATGCTCCTCCTCCACCATCTCAATGAAGGCAAGAGCAGCCATACAAGAAGAGGCCAGAAGTCCATCCAAAGTTCTCTCTGATTCCTGACACAGGTCATTAACACACGCCTTAGAACAAAACAAGCATCAAGAGCTGAACAATTAAAAAATAACCTGCTCATCAAAAGCCTGGAAACATTTTAGCTGAAAACATACTTATGGCCTTTCCTGTAGAAAATGCTCTAAGCCCTGGAGTGAACCCTCTCATTTAAAAATGAAAATGCCTCAATGCTGTTTAACATGTAAAGCAAATTAAAGCCACTCCAGCTCTGACACAGTGCCTGTATAGAGAGGTTCAACACATTTAAATACACAGTCAAAATGAATTTGAAACAACTTTTCTGTGTTGTCTTCTGTGTTTTCTTATCCTCACAATGGAGACAAGCCTGAATATGATTAATAGGGATGTAAATACAACTAGTTCTTCTGTAGTGAAAGTTAAAATCCTGGAGAACAAACACTAGTGCTTAATTTTCATGCCTGACCCTGTAAGTCTTTACATGTCTCCCTCATCCTAATACAAAAAAATGAATAGAGAAACCGTCTGCAAGACTGAAAACTTTGCTAAATGTCATGGCAGGGAATCTCTTGACTCAGGAGGTGATGCAGCCCACAGCGAGGAGGGGCACACACTTCCACAACTCCCCCAGCCCATGACAGAAGCCAATTCCACTTGCTAACGAGGTAGATGAACTTTCACAGGATCAGGAAGGCCTGTAACTCATTTCCCACTCATGTTTAAGGAATCAGTGAGCAAGGGAGCAGTGAAGAAGAGGCTGTAGACTGCAGGAACTGTAGTGAGAGGACTTGCCCTTGTGCTAAGTCTCACGCCACTGCTGTAGCTGAAGCGGTTAGCGACCAGGTAGAGCGTGTTATCCATTGTGCGTCTGCCTCGCCTCACAGCCATCTGACAGACAGGATCTATAGTGCTGGCACAGGCAGAGCACATATTAAAAATTAGCCTCAAGGCTAACAGCAACAACACAGGACAGATCAAATCACACAACATTAAAAAGCAAAGCTGATGGAGTTCCAATACACACACGGGGCTCCTCTGAGGAGGTGAGCTCCAGCCAGCGCGCGTAAATACGACTGACCTTTTTTGGCAGAAAAGAGATTTTTGTAAATACATTTGATTTCCCCAGTTATATGGCACATAAAAGGTGCCAATTTTGAAACACATTTGAACACTGAGTACAAAAAAAATGCTTTCCAGGCCTGAATTAGGAGTTCTATCCTATTTGGACAAAGTCCATTTGGAAAAAAAAAAACAAAACAGAACAAGAAAACCAAACACCTCATCCTTATTCTGCTCAGACACCAAAAATTACTTACTTTCTCTACACTTTTCCTTATGACTTCATCTTTCGTTGTCTCTCCCCAAATCTTTCCTCCACCCTTCCCACCCCAAACTCCTGTCCAGCTCTCGGATAACCTAAGGCCAGAATTCTTAAATACAGTCACCTACATTTGTCAAGTCAGCTACAGCAAGCTCCCACATAGACCTCTGTCTGCTGCACCAGAGAGAAATGCAGATTTGAGCCCACAGAGTCAGAAACACCAGTTAGCGTAAGTTCACTGACCTCCATCAAACTCTAGGAGGCTGTACCATCAGAACAGAACAATGCTGGTTTCCAGCAGCTAAGCCCATCTTTTTCTGACAAGAAGGGCCGGCACTTCAAATCAGAGGATTTCATGTTAAATAATATCAGTTAAATACTTAGCATTTATATTATTAAGTGCATTAGCAAACCATATGCACAAGGCAAACTTCTTGTTTGTTCCACGCAGTAGTTGCCATTATTTTATGGATGCATTTCAGCTCCTTGCTACGTATAACTGTGCATTATTAACTAACGCCACTCAAATGTTTCAACAGAAAGGCAATTCCTGTCATAATTTATTTGTGAAAGATATAAGAGCTGTGAAAAATGCCTCTATATTTGTAATTCTAGTCATGAAAAAACATAAAGTCTTACCAACAATTGTTTATGCTTTTGGGCAGCAGGCCAAGTATACTAACTTACACCAGCCACTTTTAACCCCCTCACACTTCCATAGCATCACCTAGACTCTCGCCTTCACGCAGCCATATGCCGTCCCTCCACAAGAGGCCTTGCAATCAGCAGAAAAGGGATGTATGCATGCCCTTACTGAGCAACTAAGTTCTTCTGGAACAGAGCAGAGGAAGGAGAGGTCCCCACAAGGCACAGCAGTTGTTCTCTTCACCTGCTTCTGACTGGGGCATTAGAGCAGACAAGAAAGGAAGGTCTCCGGGACCTTCCCAAATAGCTAACCAGGGCCATTAGCAGGTAGCTTAAAACCAGTGAGGCTCATATAATGTGCAACCAGTACTAAACTGTGCTCTTGAACCCTCGGGTAAGGAAAGCAAAACATGGCTTTTTCCCCCCAGCATTCCTCTCAGCTCTGCTCCCAGTTCTTTGATGGGACAAATAGAGGTGACCTTGACCCACCTCTGACAAGCAGTCAGTCATGGGATTTTCACTCACCTCTTAAAAAGAAGCAGCAAAACTCCAATGCATTCCTTCAGTGCTGCCTGCTCAGGAGGAAGTCAGCACACTCTCTGGACCAGGAGATTGTTTTCATTCAGTGTACGTGTTGCTCAATTTGCGCATAGTTTCCTGCAATATCTGTATTTATCTCCCATTTGAAAACTTGCTGCACATTAAGCTAAATTCCTTCCATTCTTGCTATTTCTACACTATAATTACATTACGGATTTCATAAGCTAAAGCTGTGAAAAGCAACAATCCATTCTATTTGAATGGGAGCAGATTACACTTGCTCAAAATTCTATAGAATTTGTTTATGTTTGCATGATTTGCAAACAGTTGTGAGGAAAGAGGATTACTGTAACCACCATGTTTGTTTGGTTTTTAAAGTGCTTGTTTTTCCATCATGTAGCAGATAACATCTGTAGTCATCATGCCTTAGTACACTGAGCCTCTAAGACAGATAATTATAGCAGAGACAGACAAGATACGGCTTGTTGGAATATCTCAGCTGATGAATTCCCCTGCAAGCACAAGAGTCTCCAGTGCTACTGTGTATTGGTACCATGCTCAACTTAGTTTCTCAAGTCACAAAAAGACAGCCTCCCACCATTTTCCTTAGAGAGCTTTTAAGTTTTCAGAAAATTCCTCTCCCTGTCCCCCCACTAGAAAAAACACACCCAAAACCAACCACAAACCAAAAATTTCAACAACACGTTCCTTCTTTTATGCCCTTATGAGAAGGAAGCATCCCTATTCTGGGAAACAATGAGAGTCCCAGATGAGGCAGGGACCGAGCTGTGTGTGCTCCTCAGTCAGAATTGCACTTTCTTGCTTGCTGAGGACTTCACAGACTTTGTTCCACATGAGGGAGATGCGTTTCCCAATCACCTGGGGAACACTGATCTTTACATGACCCTCTAACTTTTAAACAAAAGCTTCAGAGACCCTGCCTAGCATTCTCCCTTCATGGCACCATGCCCTGCCACAGAGCTTGGCAAGGCTGCTGCTAGAAGGCTCCCTCCGAAAAGGAAATTACATGCAGGTACTTAGGATGGGAAAAATATCTCAATTCCTAGTAGCATAACCCCTTGCAAAGCACCTGTAATCTCACTACCCAAACTAGAGATTTAAATGAACATCAGCAAAAAAGCCCATCGAGAACAAATTCCAAAATACTGGATCATTTGCAGCCATATGTTTTCTTGTATGAAAAAGTCAGTCATTCTGTCTATCACATCCTTCAAAAGGGTTAGTATTTGGCACACAAAAAAAACCAAGCAACTTCAACAAGCAGAGTTACCACAACAAAGTTACATTGGTGCTGCTAGGTATGCAGAGCTAAGTTACACAGAGCTGCAAGACAGAGCCTGATATGATAGCAACCAAACTTAAGAGTGTAGAAGATGCCACCAAATACAAAAGCAGACATTAATCCAGGGTATCCACTAACCACAGAAAGGTTAGAGGGAAAAAAAGCCACTCAAAGGGATGTATAACACTTCTCTGTTCAAAAGGTATAATAAAGCAATTATTGAAGTATGAACTAAACCCACTGAGTACTAAGAAGGCAAGCAAGTCACTTTTAACTGAACACAAGCAATTTTTAAAAGTTCTGCAAAGCAGGACCTGTGTGCAAGAAGCTTATTATTGTGTGCTTCATAGCTCTTAAAAAAACCACATAAAAACTGTAAAAGCAAACAGCTCTGTTGCTGTCCAGACCCGTTTGCAATGCTGTTGCAAATAAGACTGTAAAGAGGCAGCGTGACATAAGGCATTTAGCTGCAGATCTGTATTTTGAGAGACCAGCAAGGACCTGTGCACTGCACTCTGGTGGTAGCTGTAACACAGAGAGGGCAGCAGTCTCAGCATCACCCCTGGAATACCTGTGGGTCCATGACCGAAGCAAACTCATGCTAACAAGAATATCTTTTCAGTCAGGTATGAGACTTCTGCCCTTCAAGCTTTTAAACACCTTTGTTCTTACTTGTACTCCTTCGAAATTAGAAACAATGATTTGCACCTTCCAGGACATAACTGACAGCATAAAATGTAATAAAAATACAATAAAATCTGAAACTTCCACCTAGCATTAACAGAAGCAGCCCAGGAGAAAGCTCCATTACTTAGCATGGTAACCTGCTACAGCTCCTACCTTTTATTCCATTCATGTCTTATTATGGCGATTTGGATTTTGCAGTCTTCTCTCCAAGGAAATTCTTAATATGAATAGTAGAAAGCTAGTGAAAATAAAGATTAATGTGTAACACACAAAGAAAATGTACCTTCGAAGTAATATCTCCAAGGGCTACATTTTCACTTAGACACCTCATTCTTTCATGTAGAGAACCTGAAAACTTTGACTAAATATATTCAACCTCTCTGGATACATTTGGGCTTGGAAATATCATTTCAGTAATCATAAAACCATTAATACATGAGAAGAACCAGTATTACTACAGTAATACTGTGCTGGCAGAAGTAATTGCACATTAGCTAGCATATAGACCTTGTAAGAAATGTCCACATTACTATACAAATTGCCTTTTTAAAGTAAAAATTAAGCTTTTATTCCTCCTTCTAATATCAACAGTACAAGCCCTTGGTGCATTTAAAATGGTTTAAAAATCAATTCAAACTTCCCAGAGTTTTAAATGACTTCAAGCTTGACCCAGCAGCTGGGCAAGGAAGTAGAACTTTAGCAGCTAGAATTACAAGCAACTTCGTTAAAACAAATGCATGTGCCTGGAAAAATCTAGTATCTATTTTAAGAAACATCGGTTTAGAGGAGTCATCAGTCCAGCTACCCTCAACACCTAGAAATGCTCAAAAAGGCCAGAATCGAGAGCAATTTATTGTCCTAAAGTATCCCTAAAAAATGCAATCCCAAAATCATTCTGCATATAAAAACAGCAGCACCGGAATGAATGGGTAGGATGAAAATTAGCTTGTTTTCTGAAAAGAAATTACAGAAGGTAGATGACCATTAGGATTGAAGGTAGGATGAAAATATAACAACTATAATCACCTCTGAATATTACCAAAGGCAGCACATTCTCAATTCATAGCTAAAGTATAAGCTACTTTGTGGGCAAAAGCAAGTGATAAAATACATATTTAGAACACGTTTACTCACAGATTCAGCGCTGCTACATTCAAGATAGCTGCTGCTGGACAGAAGTCAACTATGAAAGTAAATGTGTTAATTTTTATCACTTCCATATTCTCAACTCACTTCAAAACCACTTTTCCAAACCACCCAAATGTCAAGTCAGTGTAGAAATGAATGAGTTCTTCCGTCTGACTGACGGATAGCCAGTTCTGCCATAAAAATCAGAACTACTACTTCTTTCTGTAGCAGTCACGATTTTCAAAATTAAAATCCTGTTAAGAAGGAAATGACATATCTGGTTAACAGAACAAACTAAGGGGATGTGGGATGGAAAAATCATTAACCAAACAGTGCAAGGTGAGATGGTGAGGGAAGGAAAGCTGGCGGGCTGGGGGGGTTGTTTGCACTGTTTTCTTGGTGAAACAAAATATCAAAAAAAGCCATAATGTTACAGTGAAAAAATAAATTTCAGGTGCTAGCTTCCATTTTAACACAAACCTAATCTAAATCTGGGTGACATTCAAGATAGGAAGAAGTTTCAATTCTCTTATTCTTTCAGCTGAAACAACTCACAGAAGTTGGCACAAATGTTTCCAGTCTTTGATCTAAAGTTATACTATTTTGGAAAACAAATAATCTTTGTTCTGCCACTGCCACAGTTTCTTAGTTGTGTAAATATCCTTCCTAATACGACCTCCATTTAAAATACATCCCTCTAACTGGCTTTGTTCCCAAAACTATGACAAAATAGTCGCTACAAATTCTGAATTAGCGTGACAGGGATTAACACCTACGTATGATGAAAATGAATTTATTTATTCTGTGAGACAGGGTACCAATTTATTACACACATTGACTTTCTAAATTCAAAGGAAATGTTCTCATTTATATGACAGAAGTAGAAAAACCTATCCAAGCAGAAATTACCAGCTGAGTATCTTAACTAAACAAAATCCCTTACTGTTTTTGCCATGGCCCCTCCCCAGCTACCCACCAGTTTAGCTTCTTGTTTTAGCCAGTCCAGTTTCCAAAGCTGGGGTTTGGGTTGTTTTGATTTTTTTGCCCCCCGCCCCCCCCCCCCATGTTTACCATAAGTAAACTTAATACATGCTACCGTTCAACAACAGCAGCCTCCTCAAATGACGTCTCACTTATCATTAGAACTCAGGGATCCTTGAATCAATCTAAACAGAATAAATCATTAGCCTTTCCTACTCTAAAGGAGCCAAACAAAGCCATTCTCAGCTCAGAAAACAAGAGACACCCATGAGGGCTACTGTGGGTATTCAGGATGTTGGGAGGAATGGCCCCAAAAGTTAGCAGATCTACAAGTTGCCAGGGTCTACATCGCTGGTTGTTCTGGGGAATCAAAGTTTGTCTCTCATCACAGGAAACACTCAATGAATCATCAGACACTGGTCCCACAGGCCATAACCTTTTCTGCACACACAGACTCATTCTTTATCTTCCTCATTTCTGCATCTCACATTTTCCTCCTTCAAGGATGTATTAAGCTCCTCCAAGTAGAACATGGTTTAGCTCTTTTAAAGCAGAGTGAGTATTTCGTACCTATGTACCTGACCAGATTTCTTAGTAATTCTGTACAGATAAAGGAAACTCAGCCTAACTCATACTGGGGTACAAGCAGCACATAGATGGCTTTAATGTCTTTTAGTTATAAATCAAAGACTCCAGCTATTGCAACGATCTTCTACCAAGTTTTCAGGGCTTCTGTACTCAGGCTGCAAAAGCTACAAAGGGGTAGAAGAAGTAAAATGATAAAGGCTTTTAATCCAGCTGAACAAACACCAAACCCCACAATCCCTATGGACTCCTCATACCTAGCATTTCACCTAAAAATAGAAATTTAAATATAGAACAAGAACTTTCAACATTATGAAGGTGAAAAAAGACATTCTTCAGGGAACAAAAATCAGTCCCTAACTGTAAGCGATTAGGGAAAGAAATTTATTTTATAGCTTATATCGTAAGGACAACTGCACACTCCCTTGTGAGTAGGCCCCAGGTTTGCTCTGGCCATGCTCCAAGCTAGATGGAAAGCATGTAACAATATTAGCCTAGCACTGCACAATCTAATAGTCCCTGTCTTTGAGGAAGAATTACCAGCTCAGTTTCAATGTGAGCTAACTCAGTAATACAGTTTCCAACTCAAGAGTTCATCCACCTGGGGTTGGCCCAATCTCATCTGTCCCTAGACAGAGCTCTGATGCAGATGACGGGTAGGAACTCCTGAAGAGAATCTTCAGACAGGAGCCAAACTTGCTGCCGCTGTACATGCTGGTGATGGACAAGAACCATCTCACCAGCTGCACATGCCCTGCGCCTACTCCTTGGATGCTGCCAGCCAGCATCTTGAAATACAGGACAAATGCATTGTAACAGCGGATACTCCTGGACGGCAAATGTCTCCTCAGCCTCCCCAGTAAAACTACACCTGAAACACGTAGCCAGAGTAGAAGGCATTAGGAACCGGTCACAGGTCTAATTCTATGGTCACTCCTATTCTTCTTCAAACCCAGACCCTTTCTCTCAACTTACACAAGATAAAATTCTGAGCTCCAGGAAAGCACAGTTCCAGACTATTGGCTGCAATGCCAGGAAAGGTCATTCTGCACTTCAGAGAAAGGGCTTGGAGAATTTTGATAGTCTCCCATATCCTGCAGAGTGCATAGAAATGAAGGCTGCTCCCTTTTAAGAGTTATTTTATACTCTATTAGGATACCTTCTTGGCACCTTTTTTCTTTTCACATACAGTTTTCTTTTCAGGAAGAAACAGGTACCTGAAAGACCCACAAAGGCAGTTTAAAAGGCAGGCTCCTACATTTTCATTAAAAATCCTGGATAGTTGACTGAGAGATTTAGAGAAAGAACATAGGATGGAACAATCCAAAAAGCCGAATTCTTCTTGCCAGGGGTGAAGTAGGGCTTCCATGCAACAGCTGAGGACGGGGAACTGCTACCTCTACAGACAGCAGTAACTGAAGTTATTTACACACTACAGGAAAAAAAGAAGCTGGACAAGACTTCAAGAGAACAACATAGCAACAGAGACGCCACCACCTCAGATTCAAAGATATGTCAAAGTGCCCTGCAGAAAACCTGTCAGTTCCTAAAAGACCCCCAACAGGAAACCTGCTGGGAGGATATACATTTAACTCCTTCCACAATACAGGTTTTGCAGCCCTAAGAAAAAACAGTAGGGTTTGCAAGTTTACTCCATTCAAATAACTGACAGTAGTAATTTTTGGCATAACAAAATTTTGTTTGTTACTCAAACAACTGAAAGCATAAGCTTGCTAGATATAGTTATTTCCTAAGCTATATGGAAACACCAATCAAAACTTTTTCCTAACTGCAGTGAGCTTTTATCTATGCTCAGTTATTTGTTTACTCACTGGAATAAAAGCCCTGTTTCTCAACCCCAGTTTTTAACTTACACTCACTGGAAGCAATGGTTCCTATCCTCTTAACACAAGGATCAAGACTGAGATAGTCCTAGTCTGCACACACAAATTGCAGGCAGACTATAAAGAAGCCACACTTACCACTAGCACATGGTAGAGCATGGAAATAATAAATGACACATCAAAGACAGTTTCCCAGCTGTAAAAGATTCTCCTTTTTAATTCATCAGCTCATTCAACTGCCACATTACTTCGTTACAGTTCATATTCAATACAAAGTAATTGCAAGTGTTTTACTGGACTAAATATGGAATAATTTGTAGCAATTTGGTCCAGAAGACAATAATAAAGGCCTTAATATCGCTTCTTCTGTTATTAGAAAGCACTTTTATGATAAAAAACAAAGTTTCTTGACTTTTAGTAATTCACCATTTGGTCCTAATGTACTTAAATGGAAAAAATCCTTAGAGGTTTCAAAAAGCCTAAAATAGAGAAACATCTGCTGAAATTTAGGTGCAGCTGTTTAGTGAAGAGGTCCAATGCTAGAAAAGCCAGTATTTAAAGCTCCCTCTGCAATCAATAAAAATTCCATTTAAAACGTCATGGAATAGAGTGAAGTATTTGCCCAGGTTCAAAGTGATTTGTTTGGTTTTGTTTTTTTAAAGCGCTGACATCTTTTGGTCATCAAAACTTGGAGGGATTTTTTAATTTAGTGTCACACAGGTGTTTCAGCCCAAGTCCAGCCAGGCCAAATTCCAACCAGGCCATAGCTTGCTGCTTTTTCCAAGCAGTCAGAGTTGTTTCAGTTATAAGAATAAAGATCCCCAAAGCAGTTTAATTTTTGGTACAGGAGACTTGCTGTATTTCTTGCTTAGTAACTGCACTTCAGTGGTGAACAAAACGACTCTGTGTTAAGCCTACTACCAGCTTTAGGCTCTTTTTAACAACTCTATACATATTTGTATGCAAAGCATCTTACATGGCATCACTACGTTGTTTCCCTATTGGGGGAAAACCTGAGTGATATTTACATAAAAGACTAACCCATACGGCACTAGCATAATTTTGGGTCAGGGGACTGTGAATGTAGACTATTATAAGCCTTAGCCATAGCAAGGGGGGTGGTGTCCCTCTAAATTGTTCATTTAATTTTTTAATTGAAATTGAAATGAAAGGGACAGGCAAATTCCAGTTTTTCAGCAATAGCATTCACCACTAAACCTGTCCCAGGCAGGTAACATTCCTGTTGAAAAGAACATGGACTGTTAAACTGAGAAAGTTCTATTTGTTACTGTACACCAGAGCAATCTGAGCATAAAAAAAACCCACACAAAAAAACCCACAGTAAAAACAAAATATGAGAGACTCAAACACGAAGCTTATATCTGCTTGCCTAATGCTGTCTAGTGCCTGTGAATACAATGCATACTATAAAACTACCTTATATAAATTGGAGAATAGAGTCAACAGTTTGATTTAACAAGAAAAAAAAAGAATAAGATATTACACCCTTTGCCAGTTACCCAAATCAACACAAATAGAGCAAAGTTAGAGACTGTCACGTTTCAAATGCTATAACCTTAGTATTCCCTGTGAAGTTTGTACAGCTCCAAACACTTCATCAAGGTAATTTAAATAATGACAACAATGCAGTAATTTTGTTTTTTTAAGAACAGGATAAAACTTGAGTAGTCCTTTATGTTTCTGCTAGAAGAGGGAGCAGGAAGGATCAGAAGTGTAATTCACAACCATAATGTTGGTACACAGAACCACAAGCTGCCCAAAAGATTTAGGTGGTTCTAGATTCATGATAACTATTGGGTTTGACATCCTAGTTGATTGCATCACGTCAAAAAACCCAAAAAACTTGCTTTCAACCTTCTCAGTTAGGAAACTAGATTCGCGCACAACAAGATGACTAAGAGCCTACAGCAGTAAATAAAATAATGCTTAACAAAGCAAACTGCAAGCTAGCTGTAGAGAAACTGTTTCTGAGTTGACAGTGACTTCGTATTTTCCACTCAGTCCCAGTGCCTTCCCTGGCAGTCACGGACACAGCCTCTCTCTTCCATCTTTTTTGGACATGAGTCAGAAGCAGTTTGTAACACCAAGAAATATTTATGTTGCCTTCCTGTTTTTTAGGAAAATGTTGACCTACAGCGTGCGTTAAGTGCACTTTGGGAACAGGCATGTACTTTTTATTGATCCTTCATAAAATATTTGTGCTTCCTATCAGATCTCCCCAAAGAAGCCGTTCAAGCATTAAAGTGAAAGAGCTAACTAAACTTTGAAACATGCTCCCTCCCACAAAAAAAAGACCCAAACCCAAGAAGAAATCGCATACTCAGAGCTTTTATGGAATTTACTAGTGTCTTCATTAGAACACAAGCAGTTCCTTTGATCAAAATATAATTTTCCAAAAGATAAAAGGTTTGTCAATGATGTATAGATATCAATACCTTTTGCTTTATATAGTCATTTGAAATATAGGCCCTCCTGGTTACTGGTGGATATGAGGAAGAGGAGATTTCTCATCTCAAGAGCTATGTTTTCAGGCCAGAGATGTAAAAACAAAACAAACAAAAAAAAACCCACAACTGAACTCCAGACAGCTCTCCTCCAAAACACCCATTTTCCTTTTACCACAAAATCTTCATAAGCAGGCAGTTCAGACACGTAAACAGAACAACTTATGTATGAGGAACAACTTAAGTAGATGAGGACTTCTGTGGTGGGAAAGAAGATAGCAGGGGAGGATAGGAGATTTGAAATCACATGAGGCATAAAGGTAAGGGTCAGCTCCTGTGAATTCCACAGAATAAGAACTAGGAAGCGTCAAGTGAAACTTTAGGGGAAGTGCTAAACACAACATAGAAATGGTAATTAACTACACACATGTAACTGACCTCTAGAACTTCTTGCTGCAAGGCTCTGTGGGTGCTTGTAGCCTATGTAAGTTCAAAAACCAAGCAGATAAATTCACGTGGCTCAGAAAGGCTTCGTGCCACAGACAGCTGACAGTGATGTTCTTCAGAATCGTCTCTATGTGCTTGCTCTGTTCCTATACTCACCCAGGTATCCATCACTGGCCTGCGCTGGAGACAGCACACAAGCTCAAGGGACATTTCATCTCTTCTAGTACAGTCCCATGCTGATGGTTCTCCCTCAGGGAAAACCAGTGGAAAATACAGAGAGTTGAAGATATTCAGGATAAAATATGTATTTCTTTGCTGACTTTTCAGATTAACAGCAATGGACTGAGGTAACAATTTTATTTTTATTTTTTAATTAGTTGGGTGAAAAGAAAATGTCTCGTCACAGTTAACCTTACTTCTGCACAATGCATGTCTGAGCACAAACACTACCCAGAATATCGAAGTGACTTTTAAAAGACTTTTATGGATATTTCATTCTCAAAGGATGCTGGACGAGATCAATGGACGCCAACCGAGATCATTATGTATGACTTACCTTGCCCATTTCCTTCCCTTTCTGCCTTTGAGGCTCTTTTAGTGCACTGAATGTCTTTCTGGGGAATTTCATTTAATATCTTGGCAGCATACTCGATTCCTCCCGTCAGATCCTTGAGGCAGTCCTATAAATAAA
The DNA here is from genome assembly GCF_028500815.1 of Rissa tridactyla. NCBI lineage: Eukaryota > Metazoa > Chordata > Aves > Charadriiformes > Laridae > Rissa > Rissa tridactyla. The sequence continues at coordinate 47,291,949 of NC_071472.1, forward strand.
GGTCAGAATGCTTTATTACTAGAGTCAGCAAAAGAATTGTGCACAATGATGTCCTTACTCATACCACAACGTTATTAAAATGTGCATACTGTTTCTGTGGTTCAGAGGCAAAGGGAGTCAAGCAATTGTAACTTAGTGGCTTCAGTTTCCTCTTCTCCTAGATATATATGTAACACTGTATTTTGAATTCTGCTCTACATGAGCTGCCATCTCTGCCTCCTCTACTTCTGTTCACTCACACAGGCCCACATCTTACTGCTCTTGCATAAGCACATGCTTCATTTGTGTTTAATTCCGATACATAATTAGTTCAACTGCAAACTGTGAACTTCAAGTTTTAGCAAACAGCAGCCTGCTAGGACAGACAGTGCTATGTTGAAGGTTAGAGCTCAGGACTCATCAACCTTTGTACTTCCAGCTGCCCCTAGCATGCAAGAGACCAGGAAGAAGTTACATAGGGTTCCCATTCCACATTCACCAAAACTTCTACAGCCTGTTGCTGCAGAACAGCGGCCTCAAAACTTTGATCTGAAGTAGAAGAGGAAGCAGGTCATTGCTAAATATACTAATTTAAAACTGGTCTACTTCAAAAAGACTTCAAAGTACTTGCTAGTGTTACAGAACAATCCATTCAGGGATGACTTACAAACACACATTGCAGCCAGACTCATGATTTTATCACGATGCTCATCCTATTTGTGCGCACTATCCTCATGGGCTTACATGACAAGGAAGAGTTTTAGGATTTACTTCTTAAAAAAAGATTATATTTCTAACATGAGGAAAGCACTAAAATAGGACCACAACCTACCATTTCACCATTCAGGAACTCTAGTCCTACAGACAGTAACATCATAACCAGTTTTGAAGTGGGCAAAGTTGCTTAATGTATTTGCAGTATGATTCTCCCTGAGCATTAAAAGTATTTTCATTTTCCTATTTTAAGTTATTAAATAGTGCTTATTAAAAACTTAATACTGGATGTTATCTGGTAACAGATCTGCAAGAAAACACAAAGTCCAAAAAGCATCAGCAGCATCTTATTCAGGTGCAGCAGTTTTAAGGCAAACACATTTATCCCATGAGCAGCTCATCACCTTTCCAAGTAGACAGCATATATTTGTCTACCTGGGGGGGGAAAAAAAATAGCTAGATGCAAGAGTATCTTCAATACTCTGAGGAAGGGCATTGCATTAATAAATTCATTTCAAAATAGTTTATATTTATTTAAGGCTTATAAAACTTCAGCAAAACATTGTCTTGACCACAACGCCATGCAGCAAATGCTCCAGATCAATCATTAGCAGCCTCTTCAGGGAGAGAGAGAAGAGAAGACTAGGCCACCTCCTTCTGATGGAAAATACCCACAAAAGAATGAATAATCATTATATACCCCAAGACAGCCTGCACGCACCTCTCCCTTTCTCTCCCAGTTTCAGTTGCAAGTAAGCTGCACATGCCAAGAGAGTTACTCTTACCCTTACTCCTGTCCTCTTGACCTCGCCTCCTCACCAAAATTTTTAAACTGATGCCCTACAACCAAATTTTGTGGGAGAAAACCAAAATTCAAATGGCAATAATTTCTCAATGTGGACTTAGGAAAGACCCATTTAATTAACTGCTGGGCTTATTTCTTGGCATGCGCAGGGGGATGGATATCAATGCTTGCATCTGGTGTTCTGCAGCCACTGCCTGTTCAGCTCTGCTCACAGCAACTCTTAACCACAGAGCAGTGGGGATGCCTGCTGGCAGGGGGATAAAAAAAAAATCTTTTAAAAAAAGGTCTTGCAAAAGATAAACCTTCCAAACGTCCTATAAAATATCTTTTTTTTTAGAACTACCCTGCATTACTGTAGCAGTACTTCTACTTAAAAGGAAAACAATCTCTCCTCTATTTACAGCCAGTGTGTTTCTAGATTTTAGTATAATTGCTCCTCTTAGGCTGAGATGACTCAGTTCCACGTACCTAGCACACAATGAGGCCATGAAAGACAAAATATTAGTATGACTTTCACTTTGGTCCACCTCCAGCAATACGGTTACCAGTCAGTTCTTACTGCAAATCTAACAAATAAAACTTATTTCTCAAACCCAGTATTAAAGTAGACGTCCTCTATTATTAAAATGCTTATGTAAGGAAGAACAAAGGTGTAAAATAGCAAAAATATTGCTACTCTAGGGTCTCAGCTGATGCAGATCAGTATGACTCCACTAGGCCTTATTCACTGTTTACTCAATAAAACTCATTCTGTTCAGATCAGTCATTGATTTTCTCAGTACACACCACAACATTCAAATCCTGAATTTTTAATAGTAGGTTTCCATGAGGACTTCAGTTTTAATAGAACTTCATTAAAGTGTAGTAATACAGTTCAAGTAGGCTTCACTTACACACATGGGCAGTTTCTGCCACACAGAGCCATGGGGAACACTAACAGTAGTAAGCGCTATGACCAGTAATATGCTCTCATCCATACTAACACCAGAATCAAAAGATTTTGTCATTATTTTAGTAATACAAATAGCAGCTGCCATCCATTAACACAAATCAAAATGTGAGAAAATAAAAAGCACCATTACACATGGTTTCTAATTATTACAAGCCACACAGTAAACCTGCATAAAGTGACATCATTATTTGAACTGCATCCAGATTAGTTTCACATCTCTTATGTAGCTCTGTGGCAAAAAAAAAAAGGAATGAACTGTAAACTTTAGAGCAAAAAGAAAGATCTTTTGACTGGCCATCTGTTGATGGCACATGGAAACTCTGATTTCCATTTATCTTGACAACAGCTACAGAAAGAGAGTCTAAGGTCTGAATTAAAGACATTTGTAAAATGACTTCTTTAGGTTTCTCTGAAAAGCCAGTGAGATGCATCAAAATAAATTATGCATCAAAAACAATTCAAAGATTCATTTAGCAACTGACAAATACAAATATTAAATATGAAAAAGTAGGATGTTCGCACAGTTCCAATATGTATTTTTTTCTTATATACATACACAATTCATATATATATGTATACTTTCATAGTCAAGATTTAAACTAGCAGTGCGGTATGGGCTGCCTTTCAGACACATTAAGTGAAAAAGAAAACCCTTTAAAATCATATGCATGTATTCTTAAACACAAGCGTGCAAAATATTCCTCGCTGCCTTTGGAACAGGTATCAAAGTCAAACTCGGGGCTGGAATGTCATCACTGCTGGCAGGGCACTACTGTGAGGACACTCATGTATGCAGTGGTCCCACTGACACCATCAGGTGTTGTTTATGCATGATCCAAGTCTAGATGTCAAGGCAAAACAGAAGGAGCCAGCAGGGAATATACCACAGAAGAAAGTGGTAAGAAGAGAAGAATTAGCTACATAGATACCAATAAAAATGAAAACATTTTTTCCCTTCTCTTTCAAAGGGGAAGTTAAACACAAAACTAGATTCTACTGTAAACAGGAATGATCCTGATATGAAAGAGTTGACATTTATGCCTTAAACAAACTTAAGAGAAACTTAATATTAGATGTACTTTCCTACAATATTCATATTTAGAATCTTTAAAAAAAAATCTTAACAGATGTTTAAATCAAATTTTGCTATATTCTGCTAAAACACAGGCCCTTTTTTTTTTACAAGAGAAACCCAACAGAAAAATATACATTTAAATAATTCCCATTTTTTTAAAAATGAGCTCATCTTCAATTACTTTTACTTTCAAAATCTGTATCCACTCTTGATTTGAACCACAGAACAGCTTTAAGGAGAAAAGTAACTCATTAAAAAAGACTAGATATCTATGAAACTGTTATCAGAAAGCATTCCAGTACATTCCCAGAGGTTTATTCTTTCACTGCACAAAGCACCTAAACCTGCACTGCCAAAATGCTCTCTGCTTTTTGGACTATGTGCAAAGTAGTTCCGCTGCTGGGGAATCAGACCACCATTTCAGGAGATCTGGATTCCAACTATTTTCCCTAGACTTGCCCTCCCAAGGGAGCTACAGTAAATTACTTGATTTCTCCCAGACTTAGCTTCCCATGTGTGGATAAAAAAAAAAATGTATGTATTTGCTCCCCCACTGTACCTGCTGATTTTGATTTCGAGGTGTGCAGATTTTAAAGCTACATTTGTGCAGCACTTTAGGATCCTGATCCTGTTTGATTCCCATTCATGTATGCTAATAACAAAGTGTATAGAAGCCCTATCAGTTAAAAGAAAACTGCGTTAGACATGCATCTGGGTTTACACCTGAAATAGAACCAGCACTGTTTAGATCTGGATGCAAAACCAGAGAGCTTAGGATGGCATACTATAGCTAGAACAACAGATCACACAATTTTGTAGGATATAGAATAAGGAAGCAGAGCGCTAGACCTTTATGAAAAGGTTACAAAATTGTTTAATCAAACAATAAATATACATTCACTGGTCTAGTGGAGCACAACACATCAAATTTCCATGAAGATTCAAGTCACAAGATTGCTGTAAACATTCTTCATTCTTAGGTAAAACACAGCAATACATTTAACTTGACTCATTTCCGCTTACCAAGACCACATTAAACTTCCATAATTATGAAATATACATTGACAAACATAAGAGACAAAACTAGCCTCAGTGCAGGGCGCACGTTCATTGGAATCAAACTAGGTAAGTACCAAACATTGAATCTGGCCAGAGAACAACTGGTTGAATTATTTCTGCAAAACCAGTGCCGTCCTGGGATGCTTTCAGCTCCCCCTTTGTTAAAATTCACAAGAGTCTTCATTAAAGAGATGAAGGTGCATTAAATGAAGGCAGAAATTAGAGCTAATTTTAAATATGCACCGGTTTAACAGAACCTTGTAATCTGCTCAGGTGCATTACACTTGTGATTTCCTTAATGTTTCTTTAATGATTTTGGAAGGTAATTCTCTGTTGCATTGCAAACCAGTTTTGTTCAGACACACTCAAGTTTTCCCACAGTGGAGTAAGCAAGTTATCAAGAGAACTAATTAGCTTGACCTTCTGTTTGCCCAGTAATGAGAAATGCATCAAACAGGTCTCTCTTTTCATGTCTGAGTCTGTCAATTAAAGCTGAGGCTTTCTATTCATTGCATTGTACTCAGGAATATTTACCACAAGCACAGCCAATCTAAGCAATGCCCTATCCACTCACCTCTTCACACTACCAGGTAATAGCTTTCAATTTTCTTCAGTGGAGGAAAACAACAGCCATAAATGAAACTTCCTTTGCAAAAGCCAGACAAAATCCTTCTGAATTCATAGCTCCTTAGGCAAATAAAAAGCTACAGACTCAGACACTAATGGACCCTACAAGCAAGGACCACTCTCAAAAGATTAATCATATCCTGATTTATTTTTTTTTTTTAATTCAAGAACTGCTACATTTGAATAAACTATGAGCCTGATTTCTCTAGCACTCTAATAGCACATTTTTGCTCATCTAAGCCCTTAGCTCATACATCCAACCTTCTTTTACGAATAAAGCAAGTCAGGAGATAAACCATCAAACCACCAAAATCAAAGGCAAAGACCTGAGGACTAACAGGAGGAGCAGGGACTCTGATGTAAATTATCCCTCATGTTACTCTGACAAGCTCATAACAGTCAAGGTTACACGGGAATGACAGAGAATGAACCGAGGAAGGTTATTTTGGAGAGGAAATAAGGTGTTGTCTGCCTTTTTTCTACTTTAAAATAACCCAAGTCACATATGTGAAATTACAGCAATGTTTGAAAGGCACCTATACAATCACAGAGAATGGATTTTAAGACCTAATATAAGCCCTTAGTGTTCCATTCCACAGCCTTAGATCTATACATTCATGACATCTTCCAGACATACTTTTACAAACAAACCCCAAAAGCCTTGTAACGTAACAGACCTTGGCAGTTCCTCTGCCTAAGGAAACTTCTAGGTCTGCTGGACTCAAAATTCTCTTCCCATTTCATACAAAACACTCCAGTTTTGCAGCCCTGGTTACTCTCTTCATAAGTGTGCAACTGAACTGGACAGAAGTCAAGGACCAGCTCTCCAAAGAGACTGGTTTCTTACAATGAAGAGCACCACAGATACCTAAGCCATTTTCACCAGTGCCATCCATCACTGTGAATGAAGCTCATAAGCTCACCAAGTGCTTCATGGAGAAAGTCAGCTCATCCACATGGTGTTCACGCTAATCCCCACGCTGAGCTAAATGCCATCTAAATCGCCTTTTTCAGAAGGAGGTGTATCTTGCTTCTCCTACAGGGCTCCATCTTCCTGTTAGAGTTCATACATCTGACAACATCTTTGTGAGCTGTTCACTTAACATCTTTCTACTGAAATTCAGTCAGTCTTCCCTCTGAAACATGGCTGACATGGGATGTAGCGACATTCCTCTTTCACTCAATGCTCAAGTCATCAGAGCATATGGCCAAGATGTAGGAAGCCCAATTTCAGTTTCCTCTCCTCTGTTCAAACTCGCACCCTTCACTGCCCTACCAGTCAGGACACCTCAGAGCCTGGGAACTCACAGTCAGTCCTAGGCAGAAAACGATGCAGATTTAAGCTGGAGGCAGGCAGGTGAGGGAAATGAATTTTGAATTTTCCATATGCAGGAGACTGCCCTAAATGCTAAGCCACACATAAATCACCATCTTTTCACCCCTCATTTTTCTACAGTTTTGAGCTGACTTTTGACATGATCTTGTAATATGCATTAACATGTTTAAAACACATCCCACAAGATGTCCCTTGGAAATAGAAATGCTGCAAGCAGCTCAGTGGAGGACTCATGAGTCAGAGAAGAAAGGCACTGTGCTATTCCCAAGGCAGTCCAGAGCACATGCCCAGGTAGGGCCTTGTGGAAACTCCCGGATGAAAACAGCTGCCTGCAGGCTAAGAGAGTGGATATTAAGGACCGCGACTTCCAGGCTTACACACCTGAATTCTGCCTACATCCCAGTGTCAGCACCTTAAAGCTTTTGGGGACTGCTTCTCAAGAAATTCCTTACAGATCTAAGAGACCAACACACAATGCTCTGAGTCCCAACCTTGATCTTATTCTGCTTGACAAAACTAGCCCACCTTCTATAAATTTGCACCCATATTACTTCATGAAAGAAACAAGGTTGATCATGAATCACTTCCGTTCCCAGCAGCTTTTGGCAGCAGTCATTCTTAGTGGATCAGATATTATTTGCTGTGCAGTAAGAATACACCAAACTTTGGACAATAATATCAGGCATCAGAATTCAACTGGTGTTCAACCAGCTGAATTAGAAGCAATGCCTTGTGGGTAGAGCACTGCCTGCAAACTGAGTCTCTTTCCTAATTCTGGCATTTGAACATACTTTTAAACCTCAGGGAGGCCATCAGCTCCTCTATCTGACCATTTCTTCAGCTGATAAATTCTTCAGGAGATAAATATGATCTCTGTTATAGCATGCTTTGAGAACTACAAAATAGTAAGATTATGTTAGCACTTAAAGGTAATCAGCACTGCAGAGTAGATGACACTCCTTCAAAGCATTGGCAAAGAACCACTGCACTTCAATTTTAAAACATAACAAAGACAGGTCATTAGTAAAGACAGTAGCTGCCAGCCAGGCAACTTGTTTTCTCAGTCAGTTTTATATAACCATCATGAAATCTGCTGGTCCAAGTTCCCCGTTCTCTGAATTTTCAAAATGAGAGCAGACTCCATCGTTTGCTCTCTTGAGCATTGTGCCACCCAAGAGCTGATGCTCAGGGTCCACAGCAGAACATACTACAAAGTCAAAAGCAACCCTTTTGGAGTTTTTTTTTTTTTTGCTCATGTCAAAATACGAAAACCAGAATTCCTTTACCTTAAAAATGTCACTAGACGGGGAAAACACAACACAGAAGAACGTTCTAGTTTTATAATTAGAATATCTTAGAGAAACATGTTACAAGGGCACCTGTCAACATGAAGCAGCCTTCTCCCTCATGGACATTATCCACATCATCTAATGAGAACAGACAACCCGGACAGTTAGGTCAGCATGTGGGTAGCTGATGTGTTTGATAGGCAACTGCATTCACGTGGCATCGTGCAAGTTAACATGAGACAGACCAAAGGGAACTGCTCCTTTCACAGTACTCACCCTTCTTAAACTAGAAACTACTTTGCAGTATTTATATGATGTAGGAAGGAAACAAAATAGAAACTGGAAACAACTTTAAGATTATAGTACCCATAACGTTAGCTGCATAATCGAATGGCAAAACTAACTCATTCATTACATCAGTATTTCTTTCTCAGTGCCATAAATTAAGCATATTTTTTGGCAGTTCTCCCTTGCCAGGAACAATTCTTTTATTCATGAACCCGCTCATTTTAAGGGCTGAGTCTTTAGAGCCCATTAGAAAAACATCATCAACACATTTAGGTTTTTTTAATGCAAGGAAAGAAACGTTAAGCAAGCTGCCGTTCCCATTTTTCAAAATAAATCTGTTCTTCTCTCCCACAGTTATATACCAGTACATAAAACATTGATTTCAGCAGAGTTACTTCTCATTTACATGGCTGTGGAAACAGAGTCACAAACCCATAGCATACGTAAAGATATTTCTGTAGAGCCTCCTTATGTTGCTGAGTCTGCACTCATCTACCCTAGGACAGCAGAGGAATTTAAAGTGCTATTATGCTGCAAAAGGAAAACGTGCCTTGCTTCTCAGGCTAAGGATTATTATTCATATTGCCACAGTGCCCTGAGAGCAAGACCTTATGTGCTAGTTGCTGTACATACCTCAAGACAGAGCATTTTCTGAATATTTACAACCTAAACAGATAACAGCAAAACTAGAGCTAGGGAACTGAGACAGAAACCTCCACCAGGGCTTCTTCAAGGTCTCCCAGAGTGCCTGTGACAGGCGTAAGCACAGCTCATGGCCACAGCACCATATTTCTTCTCTACTTGGACTCCCTCAACCAGACAGTGCTTTCTGCTACAACTTCGTATCATCCTTCTGAACTATGACACAGATACAGCCTTTATTTTTTTTAGCATGATACATTAAAACACCTCATACTTTATTCTTTTCACATATTTGCAGGGACATGGCCTTAATGAAAAAATAATTCTTCACCTTTGGAAGTACAAAAAAAATTAGTACTTGCTGGTATTTTAGCTCTCTCCTCTTTATGACAAATGGGGAAGGGTGGTGGAAATCAAAGACACACATGCTATCATTTGAAGGTCTGGATCAAACGAAAAAAAAAGGTGGGTTTCTCCATGGTGATTTCACAATCTTTGTGTATGTAAGTGGCCCTCCCGTAGACAGGAATTATTTCTCTGCAAGTCCTTGGGTCAAACAGATTCAATGAGGCATCGCAATTTTTCAGGTACGTTTAAAAAGCAATTTTCTAGGTATTCATGGAGCTCCTGCCTAAAAACACACACACTCCAGTTGGCTAGGCACATTATTAAAACATCTAGCTCCGGTGCTTCAGTCAGTTATTGACTTCACACCAACCACAATTTATTATCACTATTTGTTCGTGACTTACATGTCTTTACCAAAGAAATACAAGTATAAATAATTCAGTTCTCATTTCACACTAACAGTACATTAATTTATTCATCAATTAGTCACAGATGAAAAGCAGAAGGAAAATATTCCTTAGCACTCCCAGTGTCAGATTTGAACTTGAAACAAAACAGTTCTCAGACATCTCAGAGGCTACATATTTTAACAGATGCAATCACTTTTGCCAGCGGCCTTAGCATCAAAGGTGGCCCTTGGATTCATACTATCCAGCACAATCCAAATTCCCTATTTCCACTTCCCATAATACAATAAAGAGATATCCTCTCACCTCCTCCTCTTTCCCTCTTTATTGTGCAGGCAGAGTCTGGTTTGTCTTCCATAAAGCTAGGAGCAAAGTGAGTGTGGAAATGCCAGCTGGCTTAGTACTTGCACCAAGAACGCAGGCTGCTTAAAAACAGACCTTCCCTTCACGTCTAGCAAATACATAGCATCAGAGCACTGGCAACCTATCTATTGCATTCTTTTTGTATTACAGATTTTTCATGGATCAATGGCTGTATTAAACACAAATATTTATTATCTATTTATTTATAGTATAATATTTACTATATATTAGGAGGTAATAGTATAGTAATATTATATATTACTCATATTTACTATATATTAGGAGGTAATGCACTCCACTCTGTGAGATGCTGGACTTGGGGGTCTATGTCCAGCTGGACATCTGACCATCTACAGGCTCCAGTCCTCTGCTTATGTTGGACATTGGACTACAGTTCTTTAGCGGGAGTATTTCTGCATATATTCTGTGCAGGGCTCAGAGCAATGAATGTCCAAGTTCCACTGGAATATTAACGTACCAAAAGTACCAGTCTCACACAAATAACAAACTAGACTAAACTGAGAACAGTCTACTAAACCATGCACTTTATGTAGCAGTTTGTAGCTCAGAGATTGCCTTTCGTCATACCGTTACCTAATGCATAAAACACTTTAGCTTTGTGTTCCACAACTTTTATTCCAAAAAAAAAAAAAAAGGCAAACATGAAGAATCTGATATCCCCCCACTGCAAAGCAGGCATGTCATGTGAACTCAGTTAAACCAGACTGACACATAGTTCTCAAAGCTGGATGACTGTAACCTCTCCTTTTATGTGTGTAGTAGCGACATAGCTAATATCTGCCACTGCATTTTTCCCCCTAGGAGGGGGGAATTTCTGCTAGAACTGATTCTTATAAGCAGTAGCTGAACACACACACAAGAGAGGGGAGTCTAATTCATACCTCCTGGTTCAGGTCACAGGAGGCAGGTCTGACTTTTTCCATGTCTGATGCAAGAAGCTCAAGAGACAAATGTGTCATAGCTCCCACAGAGGAGACACCCAGCAAAGTTAGTGCAAAGGTTCATCAGTTATTGCTGTCTAATTCTCTTTCCTGTTTTGCTGCCTGACTCAGACAAAGAATATTTTTTCATTATCTCCTGCCTGATTTATGTTTACATATATGTACAACAGAAACCCGTGTTACCCTTTTGTAATTAGACACTGTGCAGCCACCTGCCAGACTGACTGTGCTCCAACAACTCAGCATGTGCTTGTATAGCCAAGGTACCGAAATCACTGGATTGCTGCACAGGGTGACAAACTGCAGCAAATATCTCACAGGGAGGCAGTCTGTTTACTTACATCTAGGATATAAAACCCTCCATGCAACTCAAAAAACAATACCTAGTGGCAGAGAAGAGGAGATAAACAGATGGGCAATGTTGTTCCCCTTCCTTGGCATTTTCTACACTTGTTCTCTAGCTTATTTTACCTAAGCTGCTCAATTCCCCAGTTTTGCACAGAGCTAAGGTGGAAACCCGTGCAAGTGTTTCATAATCAGATAACCCTTATAACCTATTTTTTTAAAAAGCATATTGGGTACTTTGACCATATATGCAAGCATCTAACCTTTTTCTATTTGGGGACAGCAAACAGAGAGCAAGCAGGAGCTGAACTCACAGATTCCCAGTCCCCAACATGACAGTCCATTTTCCCAACATGTTGGATATTTGTTCCTACTGGCTCCCTAGGCCAAAAGCACAGTGATTTCATTGGAAACTGGGTCAGATGCTTAATACCAAAAGTGGCCTTCACCGAAAGGTGCACATCACTACTGGCTGGCAATATCTGGTCCTGAACAGTACCATTTACAAAAAGTTAGAGAGAGATCAATTCTGTAAGAAAAAACATTCGATGTCACGCTGCATCAGAACAAAAGCTAAAAACACAAGAAAAAGCAGAAGAGAAGCCTCTCTGTCAATCCTCCTCGATAAGACACTGACCTGGAACATGGGAATCCAAGTTCACTTGCTGCTTTCACCCACCTGCAGCAGGGTCTTAAACCAGCTTTCCTCAGCATTTGAGCAAGTGCACTGGTCTAGCAGCTATTGCTCTAGGTTGATACTCTTGTTTCAACACGAAAAAACAAATAAACAACAAAACCAAAAAACAACAAAAACAAATCCACGCCACTCTAAAGATTAAACCCAGCTCCCCACCTAAGCTCTTACCAGACTAGAGACCATTTAACTTTAAAATTACCACCACGTTCAAGTAGTGGTTACACCCCATATGCAAGCACGTATTCACCACACCCCTTCACCTACTGCACTTCCACATGAAGTGTATCAGCCCTGTAGCAAAAAGTACATTGTCCTTTGTCACAACCATTTTCATTATTCATGTGTCTATCGATCCATTCAAAGACTGAGTTCCTTCTACAGATGAAGATAGCCTCTTTTTTCTGGCTGAAGTAGATAGCCTACCTAGGACACTAACTGAAAAACTTCAACTAATCTATCACATGCAAGTGGTTTGTCTTCATAAAACAGTCCTAGCGCAATGGATGGCCGCAACATTCATTTTCTCTATCCTGCTTCTAACTAGTCAAGTCACAGGGTGCAAAGCACATCTGAATGTGGCAAGCAAGAACAAACAAAGCCCAAAGAGGAGAGGAGGCTAAGACAGATTGCACACTTACAAGAAAAATAAAGAACAAACAGCTATTTATAATACCTCCTGTACAATAATTCCAACTACAGGGCATTTGACTAAAAAAAGGGAACCTGCAACAACTGCCAGTCACATACACATTCCCATAAGTAACTGCTGTTTCCCAGCAGCTTCAACAACTTTCAGTACTGGCTGGGAAGCTCTGGCATCTCCTTCCCCAGCTAAGGCGAACCATAACCCAAACATCACTTCAGCTCTTCCATGTGGATCCAATGATTTCCCCTCATCACCAGTATTTCCATATTCTTTAGCACCAAATATATGGATAAATATTGAATCGGAAAAGAAAAGTTTGTTACAGAAGAGAGACAGTGCATGGATCATACACAATTTGTAAATGAAATGCCACCCTGAGACAGTCTTTGTTATAAAATACATGCATGACAAAAGCAAAAGCTGTCTCCTGTGACAAGGTTCATGAAGGCTCCCACCTGCTCCTTTGAAAACACAACTAAACAGGCATGGAAGAAGGTGATCAGCACTTCATCCAGCACATGTGAAGACTTGGTTTCAGTTTGCTTACATAAACCCTGAAGGACTGCAAGTACTTGCAGTGCCACCACAGACAGTGCTAAGTTCACGGGGTTTTAGAAGACAACCATGCAGCACGACATCAGTTACAGGTTATCGTTAAAACATGAGTAATAAGCTCCAGGAAAATGACAAGCTCAAAGGTATTAAGATGACAGTTTTAGACACAGCCATTACTCAAATAGCTTTCTGCCACTGAGGGAAATTTATTAGAACTTTCAGTGTGATCGTAGCAATATGTAAATTGGACTGCTCGAATGAGGATATATGGTGTCTATGTGTGGTATGAGTCACCAACTAAGAACTGGAAGTAGGGATGAAAAAATGATGCGATTACTGTGGTCAGGCGATCTGAAGGCCTTGGTTTAACAGATTGAGCAAGATGTACTACATCAAAAAAACCCTCTAGAATATAGTTGCTCAATAATAATAATAAAGTGTCTGTCTTAAGTACTGAACTACAGAATATAGTGTATCAAAACCACGTTATTACAGAGACACAAAGAAAGACAGGAAAAACAGATGAGTCTTATGGTAAACAAAATACAGATTCTGCAAGCAGTAAAATTTAGACAGAAGAAATTATGAAACTATCAGATTCATGTTCCTAAATAGTGACTGTTTCAACAGTATTGCTGTTCAGATGTGAAGAGTGATTTAAAAAGAGCAAGTGATCATACATTTGAGAAAAACAGGCAGGCAATGTTTGCCAGCACAACGCTACCAGACAGATCATTGGGTTCCTCTTTTATAATACTTTTACTTTTTTTTTTTTTAATATTCTATAAGGAAAAAGAGCAGAGTTCTCTTACAAAGCATGTCCACTTTCATGTTACTAAGAGTTAAGACCTACAGCATGAGAAAACATGTTAGATGTCCTTCAAATTTTAATGGGGATGAAATACATGGAGTCATACCCACCAGGGATCATCAGATCCTCTCCCGCTTTAGCCAGACACCTTAACAAACCTCTCTTTTCATAAAGTGACAAGTATTCTTGTCTTCAGAGCAGCCTCAAAAATCACCTCTGATATCTTGTCCCTGTATCGGCATCTGACCTCACACACAAGACGAGCGCTGACCACCACTGTTGTACCTGTATACGAACAGGAATCACACTAAACACAAACTGCCACAAAGCTACGTGCTGAACTGGACAGACACTTAACTGCATAGGTACTTAAAGACACCCAACAGCCAGGCAACTGTAACCACAAGGAAAATGCACTGCAAAAATTCAGTGGGAGGTGCAAAACAGATATTGTACAGATTACAAACCACAGTTTATATCGTGCAGAAACTGTCACTTTACAGGCAAGTGGAAGAGGCATGCTGGAGCACTATCAAGTCACCTCAGTCAACCAAAAGAACCACAAGATTTTAAGTTACAGTGAGAAACTAGACATATCTCGTCATTTACTCCATGACTATGGCTATTTCCCCTCATCATCTAGGTCACATTTCTGCTGGCCACTTTCAATCCATGTATGTATGTCAACAGCACATGCATCCAGCAAAATAAATCAAGTGGAGTTTTATAGCATCCAAATACACTGCTGCTCAGATCACTTGATAGCCTTGAACAATAGGGATGCCAACACACATTTCTATCCCACCACAGGAGAGTTAACCCTCAAGGCAGATGAGCAATCACATAGAAGCTTTCAAGTTCTCAACAAATGAAAAACAGAGACTCTTGAGGGCATCTAACCTATCCTTGCCAGGACCCAACAGACAAATCACTTTCCTGTCACTGGCACAGAGATCAAGGCTGCAGGCTGAGAATCAGCGTTGACACCTGGTCTGTGTCCATAGCAGACAAGGGCATATGCACCACAAGCCTCTCTGGCAAGCTTAGTATCCACCTGCATCCACTACAAGCAGGGAGAAGCTTAAGCAATCTACCTGCAGTGGCTCACTGAACAGCTATTCATGATAACTGTCAGTGACAATGACCATTGTGCAGTAAATAACGTGTGCCTTTCCTTAAGATAAGAGGAACTAGGTATCTTTTGGAGTAAACTTGGCACTGCACTTTAAAATGCTGTGTCTAAACATAGAAAGCTATTGAGACTTTTGAATGATTGTGCCATAAAAAAGATCCTACTAATGGGAAGTATTCATTTCAGTCTAACATTTTAAGCTGGAAAATAGGGGATATAGTTATAGCATCTGTGTGTTCTTTGAATTGTAACTAGCAAATTCTGAAATATGGTATCCAGTTATCTGGTATCTGGTTCCACGTTCCAGTAAGAGCAGAGGGTTTATTCTGGATACGTAACAGATTCAGTCCTCAATGGCTTTACACTCACAGAAGCACAAAAGTGCAGTAATAATATGGAAGGGCTCCCAAGAAAGATCAAGCAGGATCTGGTATGGCCCAGAAAGAGAGAAACTGCTGTCTTAAGAGAAAAAAAAAGAAAAAACCAAACAGACAACCAGATTTATCTGTTGGCAACCCTACAAAAAGACGAAGACTTCAAGATGTAAAAGAAGCACATTTTTGCAAATGGCTTGCAACTGTTCTCCTGCCTCAACAAGAAAGGGTGCTCTTAAGGTACCTCCCACTAAGCTGACTAAAAGAAGAAAAACTTTGCAGTATCTTCTATTGAAAACTGAAAGTAGACTAAATGTCCTGGTGACTGGCATAAACCAGAATAAGTCAATTACAGTAGTGAACTACCTTCCAGGTTGTGTTCAGACAGACATAAAAGAATTTAATCCAGACTAGGATTTTGTGATTTAAGAAAGCTATTTCTGGATTTGGTATTTTATAGTGACATTTGGCATAACTAACCTCAGCATGATGCAGGCTGAGAAAGTAACTTGTTCTATGAACAGGTTCCTCTGACAGACTTATTTACCCAGCCTAAATTACACTCAAGACCCTGTACTTTGCATTTTCTAGAAGTGGACCATCGTTTAATAACACATTTCAGTCGCATGAGTTGTTTTTTTCAGTGGTTGCTCCATCAGTGGCTCTGTAACCACTGACAAAACACAAGGAACTTAAGTAATTTTAATCCATCTCTTAATGAAGTTACAAGATGGGACTTCGGGGATCATCTTCTAAAAACAATGGGCAAGGACTACTGCACTGCTGCCTACCCGCCTTTCTACAGTCTTCAACAAGCGCTGCTTTTTTTTTTTTTAACGATTTCTCTGAATCCCTGTCATCAAAAAGAAAGATGCATAAATGCATATTCCCTTTAGAAAACAATTAAGCTGAGCTTGTACCCTTTTGATGCTGAGATCTCAGCAGTGAATCTCCAGAAATATCACAGTAGAGTCTTATCTGTTGCATCCTAGGGCTGAATGGGGGAAAAACAATAATAATAAGCAGCACCTTCAGCTTCAATCAGCAGCACATTCCAAGATTGCAAATTGCTACTGTGTATGAAGAAAGATCTGAAATGCAAATGATCAAGAGGCCATTAGAGACATTAAAGATTTAGCAGTTGTATGTTCATCCTGTTTTTATTGGGGGAGGGGAGATAGAGGCATTAATTCCAAAGAAATAGATAATAAAATACCATAATGAAAGTTACCATATTCAGCCTTTCACAGAATAGTTCTATATGTCATTAAAAGTCCACTTACTGTCCAATCTTTAATGTTTCGTGTGGGGGGAAAAAAAATTAAAAATAAATATTCCCCATTCAGCTCTAACTTTAATGACTGTTATTTGAATCAATAATTTTGCTTATAGGATGGAAAGCTACCCCAGAGTTGTCTCACTACAGAGCAACCTTCAAATGACCTTCCATTCAACTTGGACTGGACATATACTCTCCTCAGAGGGAAACAGCCTCCAAGATTCTGTTGCTGCCTCCATTAGCATGGCATGAGGATTGAACAGGTGATCTTGCGATATGGATCTTGCAATTTGAATTCTCCAAACTAAAAAGAGGATCTAAAACTATTTCTCTTCAAAGGACATTCCTGACATTTACTGCTGCAAAGACACAAAAAATAATCCTTATTCATAAAGCCATTCAACAAATACCTATTCATATGTGCGAACAACTGGAAGAATTTTCTTGGCATTCCTTTAATTTCCATGTCTAGTCATCTTCATGATCAGTGTCATAAAGGTTAAAAACCCTACTTTTCAACTAAAATTGGACCTAGAAGCTTCTACTTTCATTCTGCAGGCTTTAAGACCATATTATTGTCACAGTCACATCATGTTATTTCCACCAAAACAGCTGGAGGTTTCCAGTGTAGGAAACAATTATTATGAAAAGCGTCAATGTGTCATTCTCCCCAAGTCAAATGTTTAACTTCACGTTATAGCATTTGACAAGTATCCAGCTCTTAGTCTCCACCAAGAAAAAGGAAAAAGGAGAGAGAGAACACACATGAGTCACAAGAGAAAAGAACAGCTTACCCAATGCTATGCAAGCAGATTTTGACATTACTGACTGCTGATGCAGTTGTGGTGCATTTCTAGAATTTAATTGCTTTGGTGGAAGGCAAGCTTAGGTCTGTATGCATGAATGAATACACTGTTTGCCTTAACCCGACAATGTATACACAAAAGGTGTCAGTCTAAAGCAACATGCTAAATAATTACATGGTCAATAAGTGGTGCAAGCATTTTAAGAGGCAATAGTCACAAATGGGGGGAGGGAATGGACAGGGGGACACAAGAGAAAACATCCTGCCCATCAAATGCACAACAAAGAAACAGAGTTACTCTGCGATACCTTTCAGGGCCAAAAGGCTCAACTGAACCACAGCCTAGGTACAAAGGACCACACACATGCCTGAAGCTTCGTGGCACAGTGTCTTCCCAGGGTATGTCCACACAGAGAAACAAAGGTGTGGTTGTAACCTCAAGCAGGTATATCTATTAGCATATGGTATATCTACTACCTTAACTCATCTAATCTTAACAGTTGCATTAGTAAACAATAAAGCACAAAACAAAACAGGTAATAACAAGCCAGCAATCTGGCTACGCATTCCCAAGAGCAAGCAGAAGTGCCCTCCTCTACATCCTCCCTACATTTGCTGGCCAGTAAGCATGTTCAGAGCACACTGCAGCTTGACTCTCCTTCAAAGGCACAGATATAGAATCATAGAATGTGTTGGGTTGGAAGGGACCTTTAAAGGCCATCTAGTCCAGCCCCCCTGCAGTGAGCAGGGACATCTTCAACTAGATCAGGTTGCTCAGAGCCTCATCAAGCCTGGCCCTGAATGTCTCCAGCCACGGGGCCTCCACCACCTCTCTGCGCAACCTGTGCCACTGTCTCACCACCCTCATGGTGAAGAGCTTCTTCCTAATGGCTAATCTAAACCTGCCCAGCTCTAGTTTAAACCATTGCCCCTCGTCCTATGGCTTCATGCCATTGCAAACAGCCCCTCCCCAGCTTTCCTGTAGGCCCCCTTCAGGGACTGGAAGGGGCTCTAAGGTCTCCCTGGAGCCTTCTCTTCTCCAGGCTGAACAACCCCAACTCTCTCAGCCTGTCTTCATAGGAGAGGGGCTCCAGCCCTCGGACCATGTTTGTGGCCCTCCTCTGGACCCACTCCAACAGGTCCGTGTCCTTCTTGTGCTGAGGGCTCCAGAACTGGACACAGTACTCCAGATGGGGTCTCATGAGAGCAGAGGGGGAGAATCACCTCTCTCGATCTGCTAGCCACAGTTCTTTTGAACCAGCCCAGGATGCAATTGGCCTTCTGGGCAAATTGCCCAGAAAAAAACCCTGGTGGTTTTTCCTCTGGAGAAAGTGGGCCAGCCAGCACTGTGTGACCAAGGAAGCCTTGGGTCATGCCAAAGTCAGTACATCCCAATGAACAGTTCTCTGGTTCACAGTCTCAAACTATTGACTCAGTCCTGGCTCAAAACACAAAGCTCTGTGGATGCCCATCTTTCAGGAGCATGCACAAGTCAGACCGCATACCGAAGAACAAAGCCCATAGGTAGCAAAAACCACTCCAACAGCTTATAGTGCCAATATCTCTTTTTCCCCCATTACACTTTGGCACCACAAGGATGATGCTATTAATTTTGAAGCTAAAATTTGTGAAAGGATTTGGAAGGGAGGCAAAAAAAAAAAAAAGGGGGGGTTGGGAGGGAGTAGGGTGGGGAGGAACTTTACCAAAAAGCACTTCAATACTTTCAAGTTGGAGTCAAGACAAGGAAGTGATACAAAACATATGAGATCCCGAATCCCAATTCTGCTTAGAGCGGGAATCTCCTGTTTGTACAGTATATTCTCCAGCTACGCATGGTATATTAAATTAATGGAAACTCTGAGCTTTAGCATATGTTTAATAGCTACAGTCTGCTTTTTTGAGCAATGATACAACTTTCTTACTGTATACAAAAAGCCACATATGGATGCATTTATGTATGTCAAAAATACCCATGCAAGCTCAACAACACATATTGTCCATGGTCAAACAGTGCTTTAGGCTGTATTAAGCAATGCAGAAGTAAGCTGGTAAAATAAACGTCCCAGTTCCTAAGATCCTAGCAAAATCTTATCGAAAATAAACACATAAATAAATAAAATCAATAGTCAGTCAGGAGAAAGATGTTTTTCCACAATCAGCCTGAGCCCAGTAAGCCCTTGCTCCTTCCACAGTAGGACCAAAATACCATCTTATAACCCAGACCCCTCACACTCCCACAGCTCTAAAGGGCTGTGGGACACAGCAGGACAAGGTGCAATTTTTCATCTGTGTTTCAGTCTACCAAGTGTCACTAACTAGCCTTGGCACATTTGGCTAACCCTTGGTGACAAGACCCAAGGGAAAAAACCCAAGGTCTAATTCTCAATATCTGTCACCTAGAAGGATGAGTGTGACATCATTTGCACATTTGGAAGGCGCTACATTTTGAAATACAGCAAAAATTAAATGTTGTTGCCAGTGCACTAAAATAACTGTGGAAATATAATTGCTTACTCAGAAAATTAATCAGACAGATACAGGCAAATCACAGATGCTTTTTAAGTCATGGCCTGCCATTGCACAGACACAGTGTGGATGCCTCTGAACCAGCTATCTCTGTAAACCATACTAAATTTGTGTTCCTAAAAGCACACTCAACCACAGGAACACCATTCTCTTTTCCTCCCATGATACACGCAGCTAATGCAAAACACTGTACCAGAACAGAAGACAACCATACCAAGGTAGTGTCACAGCAGCAGGCAAAGGGAAAAACAGTTCTGCAGGCAGAACGGGGGAGTTCTCCACACAGCTTTCTCCTGCGAGCCAAGAGTGACATCTGCTGGGACCCGGACTGCCATGCATGGGGCTTTCTTCACTTAAAGGAATGAGATGAGCCCAGCCCGAGACCCCTCACTGCACTGACAGCCCTTTGTGCAAACACACATAACTATAACTATCAACACTTCAGAGGGATCCCCATACACTCAAGAGGTTTCTAGACAAAGCGTTGGCACACCATATCAAAACTGCATCAGAAAAGCAGCAATTATGCTTGTGTCAGGAAGAAAGGATGGCTGTGTCCACTTCAGAGCGGTGAACAAGACAAAAAGCAAGGACATGAAAGGGCAAAAACATTCACTGGAATCCTTTCCAACTCTGTCCCAAAAGACTTACAGGGACAGTGATACAACCTTAGAAATGGAACAAATAACACAGCCACAAGGAAAAAAACAAAGCAAAACCCCCTCAAACCCTATTACCTTCAAACATTGCTATCTTAGGAATGCAGACAAAGAAAGATGCCTCATATCTGGCCTTTAGACCCAATATTGGGTTGTAGCTTGGAAGGAAAACAATAGGCAATATTGTTGCAATCAGACATATGCCACCTACCTGCCCAAATTTGCCAAGAGGATATTAAATTGTCCTGAGATAAGGGCTTGTACCACAGTTATCTAATGGCTGACTGTGAACTCTAGTACTTCTTACCCCTTCTGCATATAATATGCAGATATTTTTAAAGTAAGTAATCCCAGGTCTGCTCTTGAGAGGACTGCAAATACTATCTTTGAATGAATGAAAGCCCATTTTTTGTGAAATTATAATTTGGAATAGATATTTGACAGTATTGACAAATTCAGGAAGGGAGACATAATGGAAAAAATTAATAAGTCATTAGCAGGAAAGGCCTATGCAAGTCACCAGGTCAGGAGAGCAACTCCACAGTGACACAGATCTGGCATTCACACACCAAGACTAAACTTCTGCACATGTCAGCTGAAAACAATGCAAGTGTTTATGGCCAGCACAGTGCCACTCCCGAGCAAAGCCTATGATAAGCCAATACCCAGATCTGATCTTAAGATCCCTAGAGAGCTCAGCAGAGAAAAAGAACCTGTCTTGTTCAGTAAGCAACATGCCACAGCATGATTGAGTGTTCCTTGCACCTAGATGTCACTCTGTGCTATCTCTACCATGTTGCTCCTGTGCAGCTCTATGGGCCCTGGAGGTACCACAGGTTTCACAGTGGCAGTAGGGTTGGTAAGCACATTTAGACTAATCCTAAGAACTCACTCCCAGCCATTTTCCTACAACATCAACCTCAAACAGACTCCAGTTCTGCATGCTTTTGAAGGAGGCGGCTCAGGACTGAGACGTGCTTCACACCTATCTCCCACTTAGTCCCACTGCTTCCCCCCAGACCTCAGGGAAAAACAGGAAGAATGAGTGGGCGCTAAGGGGGTGATGAAGTAATCCCTAAGGAAATAAAATTCTCAGCTTCGCATTCTGCAGTTCTAACTTCATGTCTGTTCAACTGTAGAAGGGTGAATGCAAAACAGTAGAGCATTACTGCCACCTCGTGCTACATGCAATTTCTGCAATCCATGCTTTTCTTATTGTCTCTCTACTTTTTTAAACCACAAAACCAGAACCAATATTCATATTAGCGTGTTCATAACAGAGGGCGAGCAAAATGCTCCTGTCTCACCACACAAGGGGCCTGCCATTGCCTTTCAGCTGAGTGCCCAGGCCATAGAGCACAGCTGGCTCTGTTCTCCCCCACGGCCTGGGGCACAGCTCCCCCGCAGCAAGAGCAGAGGGGCCCAGTGCTCCCCGGGGCCTCTTCAGCCAAGCAGGGCTGCAGACACAGCAGCTCACAGCGCCAGCTCTTCCCACTCCCCTTTAACCAAAAGGCATCAATGATTTTCCCCTTTATCATCACTATTTCAGCGGTATAAATCCCCCATGCCTTTTATTTATGAAATGAAGTTCCTCACAAATACTCAAAATGTGGCAGGGCTTTCATTGTCCTGCCCGATGGGAGGCAAACAGCCTATATAATCACTTTTCATTGACAGTAATCAGAGGTTTTGATTCCGGCTGAAACCAAACCAACGCACTAAACACCAGAGCTTACTTTACAAGGACTGCTGGTCTGGCAAGGTTTGTGTTTGTTTCCATGCTCAAGCACAGTTTGAATATAACCATATTCTTATGGAGATATTTTTGCTACACTGATTTCCCAAAAAGGTCCCAGAAAGGGGACTGCATGATACTCCAGATCCTTGGCACCCACATACAGACCCTTTATGGAACAGAGGCATACAATTTATTACAGATGAAATTGAATATTTTGTTCATAAGTGACATACAAAAGACTACAAAATGATAATAGAAAATGACAGATATTCTACAGCATGTTTGAACAAGCTGTGAAAGCTTAATAGAGAAAGATTAGAAAGTTCTGAAGGAGAGAACAGTTTTTCACAAGAACACAATCCTGAAGAAAGGGTATCTGAACACAATATTAATGCATTTTAACTGAACCATTTGTCTCATTGATATTTTTGACAGGTTGGGGTTTTTTAAGTTTTGCTTGTTTTCTACTTTTATCCCTTGTTTCTGAAATCAATCTTAACTAAAAACTAGTTTAAAAAGTACATAATTGTGATTGTTCTCCCACAGCAGCTTAGCATTAACAGAAAAACTACACCTTTGTCCAAAAAAATGCCAAAGTGTTTTCACATTTTAAATCTTAAACAAATGCTATCACAGAGATACAAAGGCACAAGCAACTGGTGAACCAGAAAATAAAGGAAACTTTCTCAGAGAGATGGGCCTTCATTTCTCACTACCGTAGAGGCCTGCCACAGGACAGTCTCCGGATTTTCTTGACCCCCAGCAGGTATTAGAAAGCATCTTCAAAAGCCAGCTTTATGGCTATCCTCTACGGTTCTGGCACTAGGAAATCTTCCACTTCCAGAAAAGAAACCCTGAAGGCTCCTCTGCCCACTGCCACAGGAAGCTTCACAGAACTGGAATTATTCACATAAAATTCTGTCTTACCTGACCAAAGGATTGGCTCTAGCCAGACCTGTTCCTTATCCAAACCAGATCCTGTTCTGCTCTGCCACTTCTTTCATAATGATATCAAAAAAAAAAAAAACCACAGAAAAATCTAACTGCTACAGAATGACTTGTTCGATGTTTTCCTTCCCTCCATTCCTCTTCCTTGTTCTGTGCTAGACACTGACATTCAGCAAGATTTCATGTATATAACAAAGATGTGCACAAAACAGTAGTTTTACTTCAGTTTTGTTACTTCTAACTTTTTACCTGTTCTGTTAATTCACCATTATTTTTTCTATTCCTATTCTTCCCACCCCCTCCCCTCCTGCATCAGCACTGTCTTTTCTCTTTCCCTCATATGCTGACTCTATACGTCAGAAAAACAGCATTTCAGCAAGTGAAGTTGGGCAAAATGAATTGGGGTATACTGACCAGAGATTCTCATTCTAGTTCCTGCTCAGTCTCAATTGAAGTGATGCAGGATGAGAAAAACTACGCTCTGAATCAGTGAGAACAGTAAACATGGAGCATCCGACATCCAAGCCAGTCATGCTGTGGCTACAACATACAAGCAGAGAGACACACCTGTGCATGTCCCTTTGCCTCTCCCCAGTGCAAATCCATTTGCACAAAATCTTTTCCAAAGCAGCATGAAAAATGTGAGGGTGTATTCTGCTCCAGCAAGACTTTGTCTAAAATGAGCAAGGTACACAAAGGCTGTTAAAATGTTTCCAGTCACAGAAAGCCTTTAAGGCTTTGTTAATAAATATATTTTTTTATTCCCAATGGGAACTAGCAATAGTATAAGGCTGGAGTTCAGGCAAGTGAGTTGTGCAAGGTAACTGCATAGCTATCGTGCCTTTCTTGTCTCTGTACAATGCCGCAGCTCTGCTGTAGAGAGAGGCAGCCATTTTGCATTCACTTCAATTAAAGGCAGTCACCAGCATGACTCTTCCGCAGCACACTCGCTGACAAAGATCCCACAGTTGTTTCCAATCCAGAAGAAGTAATTCTGACAGAGCCCACAGACAGCCTTTGTGTATGGAGAAATACACAGCATTACTGTTCATGTCCATCCTCTAGTGAACACGCAAAGCATATGTGTTGTGACAGCCACCCACGTCAGGAGCTTGGCTCTTTTGCTGAAGCTGTCGGCGCTCATTGTTTTAGCTCTGGAGTCCTCCAGTTCAGTCCTGGAGCACAAGCCAAAACTGTGGCTGCAACAGACATTGTGGAAATACCAGCAGACAGACAATGCTCTGAAAAACCAATGCCTAACTCAGACATATCCAGGCGAGACACAGTGGTTAGATCTCTTCAACATATACCACAGTACAACTTTTAAAGACAGAAATTACAATTTTTTCCTTG
Organism: Rissa tridactyla; assembly: GCF_028500815.1. NCBI lineage: Eukaryota > Metazoa > Chordata > Aves > Charadriiformes > Laridae > Rissa > Rissa tridactyla. The sequence continues at coordinate 47,316,663 of NC_071472.1, forward strand.
CCAGCTGCAGAGGAGCAACTCTCTGAAAGAGTGGTGACACCTCTGACACAGCTGCCTCCTATCTGTATTACAAGCTCCAGCTAATGTTTCTCATTATGGACTTCAATTTTATAACATGACTACATAGGTCCTATTCAGAAAGGTCATTCTCAGCTTAAATAAAACATTTGTCTCCTAAAACAGCACAGGAGTAATGAAGATTATTTTAGTTATGGATTAAGTATGTTAATAGAATACTTCACCCTAATCCTGTTTTCTGAGCAGCATGGCTACTTAAAATCTCAAAATGAACTGTGTAATGAGAGCAATTTCATACAGCGTCAGGCTCCTACAGGTTTTATGCAAACGTCACAGATGTTGCGGTTAACATCCACAACTGATGATCTGATTAAGCCTGCGCTGAGTGGTACTGGAACATACTATGAGTTAATTACTATCAGAAGGGTGAAGGGCTGAAGGTGGTTAGAATTTGAATCTGTCATGCATATACAAATGAATCAGAGGTAAACAAATATGTTGAAATACTTTAGTGTTTAAAAATCCATTTGTTTCTTTAGAAAAGACATCAAATTCAGGATACAAAGCAGTAAGCTCTAACATACACGATGTAGATTTTCATTGCAAGAAAGACAACTTTCACTTTCCAGTTTCAGTTCTTGTCATAAATTCATGAACAATTACTTGAATACAATCCTTAATCCCTGATCAGTGGTATCATGGGATACAGGAGCGCACACTGTACCAGCTGGTGTTACTGGACACAAATGGGGAAAGGTGCTCAAGTCTGCACAGCCTTCATTTGTATGAATTGCCCCCTAATGACATGGCTCGTATTGTGATCCTTGTGACTGTAATGTACCACTCCACTTCTGTCACAGAGAAATGGTGAGAAATTGTCCATCCCAAAGCATGCAGAGAAAGATGAATAAACTCTAACTGCTTAAGTGACACCAGTTGACATAGAGATTACAGGATAGTCACACTTGCTCCTGTCAAGCTGGATTCCCTTGAGTTTCAGCCAGCACCATGGAGTTAAAGCCACCCTCACGCAATGGGGATGGGGAACCAGTTTAATGTGAGGATGGATGCGGCACTGAAAATCCTCCTATCAGAAGTGAAGAACCAAGTCCTGATTTTCTAACAGAAGTGTGTTGAACTAAGAGGCCACCATGCTTTTCTAGCAAACCTACTTTCTCCCATCATCAAACTTGGAGCTGAAAGAACCATGAAGAAATATAGCTTTCTTGACCATGGTCTTGCATATTGTAGTTCGGGGAGTGGATCCACCAAGATCTGAGGGTTAGCCTACACTACACACTGCAATGCTGCCTGGAAACCCTAGAACTAGAACAGGTTCTCAGGTCAGGGTAGTTCTGCTCAGATACCAGCTCTACTAAAGCCATTACAATGCGATGCAGCACACGTGCTGATGCACTCTGCTTCTTGCCCTGGGACCAGTGCAGATACTACCAAGGAACAGCTCTGTGCTGGCGAGGCATGGTGTGATTGTTGAGAATAATGCAATCATGCGAGAGCTATTCAGGCAAAGTTTTTCTAAGGCATTGCTCAACCCAGACTTCCATCATCTGTGCTGTACTCCATTGCAAGTCCCCTGCTATTTAATTCAGAGCAAAGAGAACCAGCTGCAGACAGATAACAAGGAATGATTTACTATTCCCATTTTATATCTGGTCCAAGTTAACAGCAAACACACAAACACAGCATGATCATGCACTCAGGTGCCATTCTTCCACGGGCAACCTCTTCATTCCATAACTGGATTAATGTCCTACTGACCTTGTCTAAACATGCAAAAAAAGCCAGCAAGAGAGCCACAGTTTCAGTGCAGTCTCCCAGCCCTACATTGAGGCTATCAAACAATCTGCTAGAAGAGAGCAAAACCTGCAGAAAAATAAACTGCATTCTAAAAGGAGAAAAACAAATACAACACAGTCTGGAGCTGCTCCTTGCAGCACCAGCATGTATTTGCTTCAGCCAGAGCTTAAAAGCCTCACCTCAAAAGCTATTTTCGTCTTTCAGAAAACACATTTTTTAAAAAAACACTAGTAAAGCCTACATAGCATTGTCCAGCCCTCCATTCCACAACCCCACAACTCTATACATAGGCTTAAATCCCTGCTCCCAATCCCACACACTGTCCCACAGTCTGTTTTCCTTTAAACCCCACACTCATTGTACTTGCCAGGCAGCTTTCAGTCAGCACTTCCACTGGACTGATAATCCTCGCAACAGCCAAGCTTGCTAAAGCTGCTCCTGAATGTAAGCTGCAAACTACTACTGAAGTACCAGGACACTAAAGGGGTGTCTCTCTGTCACTGTATAAATTCCTCCCAGTTTTGATTCCTGCAACAAGCACAGCTGCTCCCCATGAAGACCCCCATCCCTGCCCCAACCTGCATCACTTGTGGTCACACAGGTGGTATCCACAAACAAAAGCCAAAAAAACTTCCATTTCTGACCTGTCCTAAAGTCAGACATATACAACAGAATTCCACTTAAGCTTTTCAGCTCCAGCCATCTGAGAAGCAAAGCAGAGCATTAATCTAGCAAGTCCAGACCTGCTTTCAAACACATTTTCCTTCACACTTCAGTCCTTACAGCCTTGGCTAACAACACTCCTACACCAGCAATTTTCATCCTGTGGTTCACACTCCTCTGGGGGCAGGGAGAGGGACCACAAACTATTCGTGAGAGATCCACAAAAGGCATCTAAGAAAATCAGGTTTGTGCACACCACACAGCTCTTGGAGCCTCCCCTCCAAATTTCAAGGGACTTGTGTGAAATTTTTCATGGGTCCATATGCAGGTTGCTGAGACTGAAAAGTGCTGTCCACCATGGTATTCCAACGTCATCAGAGAAATCACCAATTTAAGACTCAAAAAATCCAAGTTATTTTACCAACTCTGTCCCTCCAGCATAGTGATAGACAGGACTGGTCACTGTTCTGTGCCTCAGTTTCTCCACCTGTAAAACAAGGGAGAAATAACTGCATCTCTTTTTTAAGATTTAAGACCTACCTGGAAATAAAAGTTATTTAAAAGGTACACATTGCTACTGTTCTGCCTCTTAAGTTAACCTCCATAAACCTCTGCTCAGTATGTCAGGTAGTCACCTTGAATTCCTGAGTCTCCTGTAATCAAACTCTGAGATTCAGCATTGGATGCCACAGACCTATAAAACATCCTGTTTGACTGCCTATAAATAATGGTTGTTGAGTTGCTCTAGCGCTTACGCATTAGGACACACACACAGAACAACAAACTGTAAATATTAATGTAGCTGGTGACAGTTACACCATTCTGAATCATATGTTTGCAAACAATTGACACACAAATCCCAGCAAATGGGATCACATCAAAACAGAGCAGAGACAGAATGAAAACGCATTGGTCAAAGAAGCAGGATGAGCCACACTACCATTATAACACCATTAAGCCAAAACTTTCCTAGCAGAACTACCACTCAACACAGGGTCAGAAAGAGAAGATTTCATATAACCTGCATGTTAACAGAAGCACTTCTGTTGCTCCCAGCCTTTAGGTAGAGCTCGGCAATGATCTAAACCCTGCACATCTTCAAGGATGCCCTGCTAGTTCAAACTTCAAAGGATGTTGTTTCATCAAGTAAATTTGCTGTTTTGTTATTAATCATGCATAAGGTCTTGTATAAGGACCAAGAAGCCTTTGTGCTAGCTACTGTCCAAACACAAATTTGTTAACATTACCCCTGTTCCAGCAAGCATACAATCACTGGTTTAATAATTATACGTCTATTTGAGATCTCATACACAATTATCCCATGTTACACGACCTGACTTTCACAGGGCTTTGTTTTAAAAGCTTCATCTGTATTCCTACTGCTTCCTGAAGGAATCACATGGAAGAGCTTTTGTATACACTTATCACTTTTAAAAATGCGTGACTTCATCAGAAGCAGTCTCAGTTCTGCTCTGTAGAAGCATGACCCAAAACCAGTTAAAAATCAGTGGGAGCTTCCTATGACGTAGCCTGGACCTTGAAAAGCACTTGTACCTCCCTGATGAGTCATCTAACCTTTGTTATGTTATGCACTAATTTGTACAGCAAATGAATCCTCTTGCCACGCTCCATTCCCTTGTATTATGTTTCTTCAATTTCTACCTTCCTGGAAGCTTCTGTTGCTTTTAAAATATAAATGTAAAAATCTGTTTTGACCTCCTTCTCCCTTACTAACATCACAGAAATCAAGAAAACTGGGTAGGCTATCAGTACCAATCAGGACTATGTCCTTCCTCTACCCATTGCCTCAGCTACTACTTCCCACAGTGCAAGCAGTTCATTCCCAGGCTTGCTCAAACACGCATGGTTTCAATGTAGAAAGTTCTAGCGGAGCCTCTCAGAGGAAACAGGACGCAGGTCACAAGTTGCCTCAGCTGCAAAGAGCCCAACTCACTCACTGTCTGCCCAAGTTTGCTGGGTATATCTGTACAGAGACAAACCCAGCAGGATTCTTTCAGACAGAAACACACATCCTTAGCAAAACACTGAACAAACATTTAGGTTAACTTTGGCACGCTGAGCTGCTGAGTAAAATCTACAGTGGTAGTGTCCTAGCTTTAGATATAATGCAACACAGCTGTGCCACACCTCCCACAGCTGTGAACAGGGCTACAAAGGTGCATATGCTGTTCTAACTAGTCTCTTAGGGGAAACAATTAGGAAAAATGTTACTATTTGAAAAACAGCAGGCCTGTTATACTGTTCCCAGGGAATGTTTGCACTTAAGTCTCACGTTTGTTTTCATCCTGCAGCAGAATGAGTACTTAAAAGTTTCAAGCACTTCATTCACTACAGAAATTAGAAGCCAACTTCTTTCAAATGCATAATAGTCTGAAGGCCTTCACCTGGCTGCAGTATTGCAAACCCAACCACATTATGCAAAACCCACTCTAGCTTTAGGCAAAAGGGCTCAGTGCCTGGGCAGCGTGCTGTTACTCTGAACATCACTTCCCCCACAATGATGTAGCCAGGTTTTCAGGGTCAGCATATCTGAAACACAAGCCATCAGGAAAACTCTGTTCTGATCACGACGTCCCCTCTACCTGAAAAAGATCCTTGGAAAGCTATATTGATTAAAGTCAGGAGATGACCTGCAAACACATCCCCTTCTTCTCAGACTACCACCTTCATAAGAATTCTGTATGCATGCTTTATCAACAAATACAAACACCAAACCAAGCTATGGCTCAGTCAACCAGTTTTGCCATTACCGAGAATTGCTTTCATATACAAATACCTTGAGGATGAAATCCTAATGGTAACTTGTGGGTGAAGTAACTACTACAGACTGCTTAGAACCATATACAAATCTTCAATTTAAAAAACAAATTACTAAAGTGCACGATGATATCCTTTTGCCTCCGGACAAAGGAAAGAGAAGCAAGAAAGAGGAAGATAAAATTGCTCCATACTTGCATTTTACTTATTTTGATCATTTGCACTTCATAGTAAATCAATTTGAGCTGTTCCCAAGAGGGTTTAGGAGTTCACATTTCCTTTCATCTAGCAACCAAATTCTTATCTAATTGTCCTGTCCTGCCATCTCTCTGAAGCAATGCTCCTCCGAGATGGCTTCAGGATTCTCAGTCTGTAACTATCTAGCACAAGAGGTTTGGTTTGGGTTTGATTCATTTTTTTTTAAACGTCTCTTTAAAGTATTGAAGCTGAACGTTTCACCCACAACAAGAATACGAATTCTATCTTTAAAATAACCCCAATGAGTTAAACTTGGGCAGCCATTCTTATTCAGCAAGCTTTCACCATGGGTTAGTAGGAAGCCAGGAACAGGGAATGGATATCTGTGCTAGTAGCAAAACGACAACTGAGCTCGCTAAATCAACATGAGTTCTACACAGCAATTAGCAGCATCAGCAACACCATGCTACTAGTGATATTTACAGGACTGCCAGCAGAAAACTTTAGAAGGATTAAAAAAAAAATACAGAAACTGAAAAATGCTTTTAAAAAAAAAAATCACTTTTTTTAACTTAATACTAAAAAACACAAGAAAGCGATACTGCTTTGGTTTTAAATTACAGCACAAAGGTCACAAAACAAACATTATGGTAATATAAGGCTAATGAGGTACTGCCCATACACAGTGCTCCTGCGACACTGATGGTCTTACAAAGTATTTCTTGATTCCATGCATTTGCTGGTCTTGCTAGTGGAGGAGGTATTTTTTCTTAGAGGTTTCTCTATTGGTCCCAATTCGCTTACTGTATAGCATATGCTATTCCATTTATAGATACAAGAACACATTGCTTCATTAATACAGAAAAATCCTTGATCAGGGAAAAGACTTTTGAAGAAAAAAATCAATTTCAACCAGGAAAGCCTAATAAAGCACTAGAAATCTGTCAGATAGACACAGAAATAAAGGTGAACTAGGCCTTAAAAGGAATGCAACATGCTACAAAATTCAGCACTACTAACTCATGCTGCGTGGCAAAGAAATAGCTGTATTTAGGATTTATTTTCCAAACTTTTTTCTTTTTTTTAAGTCCCATTCTCCTGCTAAAGGTCATTTTTTTCCATGTGTAATTTAAACAACCACTCTTATTTACCTCAGGTTGAAACCTTTCTTACTTTGACTGGCACAACAGACTGCAGGGAAGTCTCTTAAAACACAGCAAGAAGTCAGTAAAGAGGCTCCCAAGGAGATTCTCCAGAACCAAACCCTCTGAAGGGGAAGCTGGCAACTTCCCTCAGATAAAACCACCCCAAGCCCCAGCCCTCACCACCCACCTCCTCCCAGCCTGACCAAAAGCACCCAGGCTGAAGTGCTTCTGGAGGCAGTGGCACTTCTAACACAGCTGTAAGCACACCAGGCTGCCCAAAAGGTTTTCCGATTTAAGAAACAGCCACAAATATAACTATGGATGGAGCTAAAAGCACTCAGGCCCCAACCACACAACACCCTGGAGATTGGCCTCCCTCATAAGCCCTTTCAAACAACTGCATTGAGCTTCGCCCTCCCCACAGAAATCACCTGTAACTCCCAGTACCTGGGTCTTTATGAGGTAATTTAACGAGAAGTCACTGCAAACACATCTTCCCTGTACCACATTGAGCATCTCAGTGGGGTAGGTGGGAGCTACAAGACATTCCTGAAGGTGGCACCCTGCTTAGGGAGCTGAAGAGCCCAGGGGAAGTGCAGCAGTGAGGAGGGAAAACAAAATGGTGGCACGGGGCATCGGGGTGGGGCCATCAGCCTCATTACCTGAAGGGAAATGGGGGGGGGAGGAAGGGCCTCAGCTGGGGGACTTACCTCTTCCTTTCCCTGCTAATTAAAGCTCCAGATCCTTAAAATGAGTGTTTCTCTCACTTTCAGAAAGTTTCTTAAAGAAGTGGGTTGTATCATCTCCTTGTGTCCTGTCAGCAGAAACAGAGCAATAGATGCTGGAATGGCAGTCCTGGCCTACTTCAGCAGGTGAGTCAGCTTTTAGTACCAACAAGGAAGTGTGAATCCCTAGCTAGAAAATCATTGTTAGCCCAAGATGATCTTAGCTATATAGATAAGTATGTTGATTTTTATTTTTTTTTAAACGTTGTAGGTGGTTTTATGTTAATAAACTCTTAAGTAATCCTGCCTCAATAACCCCAATAAAACAAAATGGCTGTCGGGGGAGGGAAAAGGTATAAGGCTGCTGTTGTCAGGCAGGAGTTTGCGAACATTCAGAGATTAAAGCCTCACTCCAGTAAGAAGCCTAAGGCAAACAGATTCCCTCGGCTTTGCCCTGCCTGTGCCTGGGCCTGGCTTGCGAGAGTGGGGCTCTGCAGGCTGGAGATAGTAGAGGATGCTGAGCTTGCCGCATTCTGTCCCCAAATCAAAGGGTTTGTGGATAAAGCTAATTTGTGATCATTTTAGGCCAAATTAATCTAGCCCAAGGGACTTTTAACTTCCTTTTAGTAATCTTATTCAATGAAATGGCACAGTCGTTTTCTAAAATAAACAGCTCGGTTGCTTGATAGTGCTTAGATGTAAATAAGGAAGACATGAACTGGGGCTCATACTATTACTGGGTTTTTTTCCTCTCTAATTTTGTTACTTGAAATCCAATTATGTTTAAAATTCTCAGATTGGGGACTTTAAAAAAAAAAATCCAGTATTACAGGCAGTGCATGAAACCAATCAGTGCTGCTGGTTGTAGTGAAACAAATTTTTCACATGTGACTGCTGCAAGCCCTCATGCAACTCATAATCCGTACAGTGAGCACTAGTCTGAGGCCTAGAGCTTGCAGAGAAGTCCTGCAGCACTGATTAGACTGGTTTTCTGGAGGCTAGAAGCTGAAGGTCAGCTCTTCCTTTCACAATGGGCAGTAGTGCTTCTGTTGTGCACAGAGGAAGTACTCTAAATAGTGATGGTATTTTCCTGGTGTTTTTCCATGTTAAGTACAAGGGAGAAGCAAAACTAAGCATGGCACCCGGAATTACTCCAGATCTTTGGTGTGATTTTCTTATGTGTATTTTTTTTTAATCCTCTCGTGCTGCTGTCTCCTGGGCCAATCATCTGACCTAATTCTATAGGGAAAACATACCTATCAATTTCTGTAATCCTTATTGCCATTTGCTCAGTCACAGAGGGGATTTTTTCATTGCCCCTTAGCCATTGTCATATCACCAGGCATTAAACTTATTTTTCTGCTATAAAATACAAAATTAAAGTTAAAATAAAAGGTTAGTTTACACTCGTAAACACCACCCAAAAAATACTTTGTCTAGTATTTCAGACACTTGTGTAATAGGGAAGAAGGTGCTGTGAAAATTACCTATTTCTCCAGTTGAGAATTCTGCTCCTACGTAATCTCTCTAATATGCTGATTTTTTCTGTGCATACCATGACTCCTACAGTCTCTAGGCAGAAAATGCTGAACTGTGAATGACTTTCCGCCCCTTTAGGGATTACGGTAAATCTGAGTAATGATCACTTCCATTCTGAAAACAGCTGCAGCAAAGAATGTATTGAATTGCTAAAGATTTTTCTGACTAATAATCACTCTGCATTTCTTCTATGTATGGCAGAGTGATGTTGTCATGTGTTTAATATTAAATGTTCTAGAGCTCAGTAGCCCAGTGAAGATATAAAGCAGGGTAGACCTTTATTGTCTGTGTGTGAAACACCTGTATTTAACTTACAGAATTTAAAAGATAGTCGTGGGGTTTCATACCAGCTATTAAAATAATAGCTTTTACTGGGGAAGCAATGTAAATCAATGCTGCTTGCATTGGTTGGCAACTTGCTAATTTGTTCTAAGGCAAGCATTAATATTTCACTGGATTTGTGAAGCTCTGTGAAAATGTCTTTTTAAAGCTAGGAGAAGACACTGTATCAGGAGTAGGCCAGTCCCCAGTGTGCTTGTCTCTATAAGTAGCTGTCTGTAAACCAGTTAAACTATGCATCTGTTTCATAAGGGTGTTGGGAAAGGCTCATGCATGATTTGTTCAACCTAAGACCAGGATGTTAAATCCCATTTTCAGTCATGCTTTTGAAAGAGGTTTTATAGTATTTATTAATACGACACACACTTCAATACACAATATGAGAACAATTCTCCCATTAAGAAATATGGTAAAAATACTTTAGTTTAGAATTAAACATAGAAAAATGCAATGCATAAAGAAATCTCGAATTTATACAGCTTTTAATGGTAAAGCTTGCTCCCCTGTTGCTCTTCTGTATCAGTAGAGAAAATTGTTTATCTCTTTCATTAAATTCTGCCAAATAAAACTGTTTGCATAATTCACCTACCTGAGAATAATTCACCTTTCTCCCGTGAATGTAGTATGAACTACTGAGGTGACCTTTTATGAGCTAAGACATTATATACCCCTGATGCTACCTAGGTAATCTTCATGTGTCTAAGAGCAGCTATCATGTTTTAAATTGGTGCACTGAAATTCCCATCCCTAAAGCCAGACAACTGAATATGGTAAATTTTTTTGCTGTCCCAGTACAAAATGTTGGTCACTTTAGCATAATACACTTTTAAAAAATATTTCTCAATGTCATTTCCATGGAACATTAACTTATTTCACTGATTTGATGCTTGCTTTTTCCTTCATCAATTTGGAAGAAACTCCTTGCCTCCATAGACATAGCGGTGCCAGTCAAGAAGCCTTAAATTTGCTCTCCTTTATTAAAAGGATTTTGTATTGGATTATTTTGTTTTCAGATTGCAAGTGATACTTGTATAAAGTTGCCATGAGTCATGCTTTGTCATCCTTAGACAGCCTAGGATGATGTTCTTGTCCAGAAATAGTCCTGGTGGCATCAATAACACAAGTGAAATGCTGATTACCTTGATTATCAGTAGAGGAATCTGAACTTTTGTTTGAATTCAGTGTTCTACGCTTCATCCATGTTGAGTAGTTAAATTTTAGTCCTACTTTCCATGCATTATGTAGCCATTGAAAATTAGAAGTAGCATATATCAAGCCTAGGAAAGAGCTTGCAGGGTCATCTGATCCGTCGTCATCTTCCACAGAAGAATCATTGTTATTCTAATCACAAAGCATGGAACACGGCCCAGGTTCTGCAAATATCTTCTACAATCTGAAGATGGATATCTATTGGAGACAATTCGCTGAGATGGTTGTGGTATTTCAAGTTATGAATTCTGTGTTTGTTTTGCCCCAGTTTATTGTCACATATACTATGGCAATTGCTTCGTGTTTCTTAAGATAAAAGTACTGCTGCTATTCTGAGGCGAAGCTGTGAATCCTCTGGCAAGCAGTTACCCACTGACTCAGTGAACTGAAATAAGGAGTCTGCTTACCAGTACAAGTAGAGGGTTTTCAGTCTGGACATTTTACGAGTTGCACTGTTTGACCTTCCGTTTGGGTGGTCTGACCAATCTGCCTGACTCCTATTTAGTGTGTGGTATTTGTGCAGTGCAGGATTATGCATATGTTTATCCCTGAAACCAAGGGAGTACGTTAGTGAAACTGCATGCGCAGCATTGGCTAATAATGCCACTTCTGCTGGTGATGGAGTCAATGACTTGAAAGGGATTATGTTTGTTGACAGAGAGCACATCTGTCTGCCATACAGCCGTGCACTACAGAGGTCTAATTCTGTCCTGATTTACTCCCCATCCGGTTCATGGCTGTAACTCTTCCAGATGTGCCACATGTTGATAAACATAATTCTTTTATCAGTGACTAAATCAGGACAGAACTTGGTCTTCTGTTTGTGTCTGTAGATTTTATTTTTAATGATACATTGGATTTAGGAGGCTGAATATAAGCACTTGCTGTATGCCTAGGTCTGTAATATCAGTGCTCTTTGACCAGAATACATAACTCTCCAAGTCCCTTGCTTTGTTTAAAGGAGTGTTTTTCCCTTTAAAAAGTTTAATTTATAAGATAGAACAGTTGCACTGTAAAAATAAATTTGTGTGTCTATATAAAGGATGATAACAGTGATAATCTTTTGTCCACCCAAAAACTTGGTGCTTTCCCCCAGTGTTGAATGTCAGGATTGCTCAGTGTTGCAGCAAGAACAGAACCAGAGTCTGGAAATGTCTCTGTTTTGTAGACAGGGCTTTTTGGAAGACTTTCCAGTATCTGTACTTGTTCTTAGGAGCCATGCTACCCGTTTAAGACTTGCTTATACGTATGACAGAGGGCAGCAACATAAATTGTACTTTTTTAAAAAAAAAAAAAAGGATGATAGCTTTTATAAAAGCGCATAAAATCCCTTTTTCCACCCTCAGATGGCTTAGATAAGTATGGCCAGTTCTAGTACTAAATTTCTAATTAAAATTACCTGTCATCATTCATTCTATTTTTATTTTTTATGATTACTTAAATTGTTTCTTCTTTCTATGGGTGCTTATCCAAGATAAGGAAGGAAATGTATCTAGCAGAAACTAAAGGATCTACAATTAAAGTTGCATATCTACTTTTTACTGTACTATGACTAATTTTTCTTGCTTGCTTATTCACTTTAGCATATTTATTCTCAAGAAAGCTTTTTTTAAAGCTTTTTTTCCATATATGAATTCACAGCTTCCATCCCACCACTGTTAGGCCAAGAAGTCGGGTGAAAATCTGATGGACTTCTTCCAGGACAGCAACAGCGCTTTCAGCTAAATGCAGAAAATCTACTGACTGTTGAATTTAGGAAAAATATTTTGGCAAATGTATTACACTTTCATGTTTTCTATGGCAGTGCTACTTTTGCACCCTTTTTGGCCCCCTTGTGAAGTACAGAAGCGTAGCTATCCTTTTTACACATGGGGAAAGTATTTTTGACAAACTGATGAATTTAGTCAATTGAGTTTCAGGCTTCCCTGCTCCCAGATGTACTTTTAATCTTTCATATTGTATTTTGGTAGAATTCCTATTTACTTCACTTTAGTAACCACAGGGTGCTTTGTGTACTAACTGTACACAGAGTTAAGTAGTTTGCATGCTTGCTGCCCTTCTCTGTGTGTGTATTCTCTGTGAATGTAGAATAAATTTAATGGAACTGATTGAGTAAGCACGCTCCAAAGGAATGAGAATGAAACTTGCAGTCGTATACATCTCAGTTTATTCTTAGGTGATGACAATGATTAACTTTCATACTCCTTTCCTGTCTGTAAAACAGGGATGGTTTTGTTTATACCTTTCTAAGAAAAGCTTTGAGTTGCTTAATTACTACATTGAACATGACAGCTGCTAATACAGGTGTTGCATCATTCATTCTTTAATTGCAGCTTTCTTTAGGATTTCATAGGGAACCCAAATTTGATAAACCACCTTTTTATTTCTCATGGGGAATATTCCAGTAAGTCTGCAATGTTTGCTTTCCATTTCTGTTTTTGTTTGTTTGTTGGGTTTTTTTTGTAAAACATCAGCAATTTACAAGTATGTTGTAACTAATTTCTCCACTGTAATTTCCTTATGCAGAACAGACTCATTCTTCAAATACCAGACTCAGCTAGCTCATGAAGTAGTTTAAAATACATAGTTTGCTACTTTGAATGAAACACGGTTTCTGGGTATTTTAAGAAAAGTAATAAAGACACATTGAAAGACTTGGAGCTTGTTCTTGTACTTTTTTACTTTTTCCAGTGGCACTTTGCTGTCCTCTGTTGGTTTTTTTCCCTTTGGCCATCTTGTCATGCACACTTCCTACTTTCTGAAGTCCTGTAGGGAGGAAAATGATAGTGACCCATAAGATATCAACTCTGAGCAACCAAGGAGCATGCAAGCCAAGTTCTGTTGCAGAAGACCCGAGGACATTAATTGGCCGTACTTTAGATCATCCACTTTTTTTCTTAGCCACACATGGGGAAATTCTGTGTTTAAAGAAAGCATAAAAGATCTTGATTCAAATGAGAACCTGATGCCTTCAAAGATCTTTCTCATCAGTTCAGTAAGCTCTAAAGGTATGAGCTATAGATGAGTGATCAGTTGCCAGTTCAAAATTATGAAGACAGTGGGTCTAAACTTCCTTCCCACTACTCAGAGTTCAGTTTTAACTCCCCTGATCTCACTGGAGCTAACTGTGTGTGAAGTATGGTAATGCAGTAGAGAATCCTGTCGACGCAAATTCTGCAGATGTCTAAATGATTCTTAATTAAATGATAGCTGTGGGCTTCCCCAATAAGTGTATCGGATATAGGGTAATACTACTCGTTTTAACTTGGGTAATTAGAAATCTGACTAACTTTGTTTATTTGCAGAGTCATAATTCTGGTTATAATTACCAGAAACTCTTTCCATGCATACTGTGCTGAGCTTCTTTCAGCTGCCATGATTTCAAGTTCTCCCTTTGCTTCTCCACATACTTAACCAATAGTTTGTTCCCTGTATGATTCTTAGGCATGCATTTCACTTAATGTTTTTTAACAATCCATCCCCTGACATAAGCCAGGATCCATTTTACAAGAGTAGATGTACTCAGGGTTACCAGAAAGGGTGGATCCTCTTATCTCCTTAAGAAATAGTAGTGTTTTCTACAGCTACCTATTGCAATAGGCCACATCTGTATCTCTTCAAGGACAGAAGAGATTAAGAGATTCCTTTCCTGTTCTGCTCTGACCTGCTTGTTTCCTGCTAGTGGTTAGTAGTTTCTTAGATCAGAGGACTTCTTTTGAAAAATAAACGTGAATAGGGCAAAAAGTTTAAATACTTGATTTCTAATGTCTTGGTTCATATGAATCAAAAGTGCAGTCCAACTAAATATTTACTTGCTAATATGAATTGCATGCTTTTTTGCTTTTTGCAAAATACGAATTAAATACACTTATCTCTCTATTTGGGTTACTTATTGTATCCTCATTAAATAATATAGACAAATATACTTAATAAAAATGGGTTTGTAAAGAATTTGGTTGGTCATACTCATACTGTTCAAAGAATGATCATTTGGGATTCTCTGTGTTTACAATGAAGATGAGCAACTTTCATGGATGCTGTTTTGATCTGATCATTTTAATCTTTATCGGCACTGCGCTACTTTAGTTTGTGCAGGTCAAACTCAGAGCAAAATTCTGGTTGCTGGATACTTTCTATCATTTTTAATAGACAAAAGACTATTCTACTTCCAGTAAGTGTATGTTCCCTGTAATGCATCTTTTGCCAGGGAATAATATGTTTTCAAGTGTCTTGTGTAGTGAAAGTGACAGGTTGCTTTCAAGTAGGGCAGTTGGTAGGGGCTCATCAGCTCAGGGCAGTGCAGAAAGTGGTGTATTTTCTCCACAGATAACTAGAAAGGAAAATTGGCTGGGTGCACTGCAGTATGGATCTTTGCTTCCCCGCATAGAGCAAAGATAAGTCTCCTGGCCTCTGCTGTGCCCAAATAAGCTGACAAACCTGATGAATGGAAAAGCCTTGTATCTCAGTCATGAAAAGCACAGAAGTGAATTCAGCAAATGTTCTGTTCTGAATGCACTTGAACTATCAGCTGTAGCCTAACAGCAGCTGAGGAAATGACTCACCCTTCAGAATACAGCCTCTGAATCAAAGCCAATGATGTAGATGTGGATCTGTCAGTCAGATGGGTTATCTTGCCTTAGAAAAGAGATGTCAGTGGCAGGATGTATTTGTGATACTTTGGGTTTGTATCTGTTTTTAAGGTGGAATGCAGCAAATGTCTGGCTCTAGCCCTGTTCTCATGTAAAGAATTAAACAACAGTGATTCTCCACAAAGCAACTGTACGCTCTAGAAAAGCAACCTTGATGAGTGTCGGTGTTGCTGCCAGCATTCATTTTCTCAGGTGCACCTCTGGTTACTGCTTATGCAGAAGCAGTAGTCTGGGGAGAAGATATTAACAGGAGAAGAATTTGGAGCTGCAAAATGCATCTCCCTGAATGCTCCGCAGGATACCCCAGCAAGAATTAGGAGGAGAGAGAAGCTTGTCATTTAGTCAGTTACAGAGTTGATCATCAGAGATACACATAAGGGCTCACAGTTAAATATCTCTGTGTGTGCAGTGTTACAGGTCATCCATGACTCTTCCAGAAAGAGTAGGTCAAGGAAATGTAACGGTAATTCCTGGGCTTTGCTGTACATTTAAGATTGTAACCTGGTGTAACTCTGGAATTTTTTTCAACCTGAAAGCTAAAGAGGGTGGAGGGGGTGGTTGATTTAATGCTACCATTAAGAAAAAGAAATTAATAGCTGTGTTAAAGACCTGCATAACTTTTATTTCAGAGTCTGTGTATGGTAAAGTAGCCCAAAGCCTTTAAAGAGGACCTGAAAGAAGGAGCCTTACGTGAGTTTTGCAAAGACTGCAGAAGAGAGGAAAGATGACAGACTGTGCACAATCAGCTCCAAGGCTCACAGCTCTGCAACTTCAGGAGAATTATATCCATTATATCCATGAATATCCATGGTATATCCAATTATATCCATGAAACCATTTCTTATCCAGGTGATCGGTATGTTGCATAGAATATTCTGCCTGCCTGTTTCTGTCCATAAGTCTTACCTTCTGAACACATGCGAGTTTTCCTTAAAAATATTTAGAGTCATGTTATTGTTCCCTTTATGGCCTTCTCATGCCTCTTCCTGTCTTGAGTTTGGTGTATCCCATTTTAAACAATTCCCTGTTCACATCTCACTGAAGTGTATGCTGTACTGTCCCATGTTTCGCTTACTTTGCACAGCCTTCTGCCTGTTGCCCCTGCATTAATCCTTGTTACTCCTTGCAGTGAAGATTATATGAGGTATTACTCCGAGTGTGGAAGTGGGAGGATAAAACTGGGAGCTAGAGTTCTGCTTTGTGTTTCTTGCTATGCTGCTAGCTGACAGGTAGACTTCAATGTAACCATTTAACTCAAAAGAATACTGAAGCAAAGAGGCTGACCTCTTAAGTGGCTTCACTTCTCTCAGCTTCAACATTGCAGTCTTTTTAAGGGAGGTTATTATTTTGTAGTTGTTCAGCCTTGTTCAAACAAACTGGAGAAGACTGGAGGTCAGTTCATTTGGATTGATTAAAACTTACAGGTGTGAGAGGTCAAGCTGTTCTCTGAGGGGGAGAGAGATGCTTTTTTGACCTTCTTGATTTCAGCTGCATTTGGCAAGAGAAGCTGGCTGATAACACAGGTGCCTGAGAGCATGCCTCTCTCAAAATGAGGATCTTTCTCTTAGTGAGATTGTCTTCATTTAGTAGATTAAAACCTACCATCCACAACCCAGGGCATGGGAGGAGATGGTCTCTTCTGTTAATGATTTTGTTGATGACAAGAACTTCTAGTTAATTGCAATGTACATGATTGATATGTTCCAGGCAAACAGCGTGTCATCAGAGAAATTGGGGAAAGTGAGTTGTTTGTTCTGCCAATAGGTCAGGCATTCTTCATTCCTCCTTGTGATCTGTTTTGTGTGTTCTGTATGCATACACATTAATCAATGTAGGCAGTCTTTAATTATAAGCAAATGGTACTTACTGCTTCCCAAATCAATGTGTCTTCTAAAGTAGGTGCCTGCATACAAGAAAAAAATCTATGAGCAAAATTGAAAAGTTCTGCTTTGCACTGGAAGTCATCTTCACTACCTGGCAAAGTCTCACCTGATCTTTCAAGCAAGTAGCCTTCAAAGGAAAAAAAATATATTCTCCTAACTCTGTAAAACAAAAATGATTTACAGCCAAATGCCTTTTTTTTTTTTTTTTTGATGGGAGGAGACAAGGACCAAATAATATCAGTGAAGTGTTTTTCAGAGGAGAATTTTCAATACCTGTGTTCAGTGAATGCAATTAACTATATTGCACTTTGGCCAAATTCCTTTAACACTGAATGTATGTCTGTGCAGAGGATCTGCAAGTAGAGGCTTGCAAAATGGGGGTTCATGACTCTTAGTTTCCACTGCTGTGCTTTTGGCTGTCCTGCAGCAGCTGACTGGGGTCATCTAAAATAGTGTTAGTCTGCTGGGGTTCCCCCAGCTCTGGACAAAGCTTTGTGTATTGGGAGGTATAGGATGTTAAAGTTGTACATGCATGCATCCTATATTTTTTAAAATCAAAAATTACGCCCTAATCATTCTCAAGGAATTAACTTCTTTGGGCTGTAACAACGTCAGAAAGATAAAGTGTGTTAATTAATATACAGTCTGCTATTTACAAATATAAAGAGGTGTGGGTTTTTTTTTTTCTGGGAGTGTTACTTATGATGTTATAGACACCCTTTTTAAGTTCTTGTTCCATGTAAATCCTTTCCTATGAGCTGATAACTATTTTAAAATTCAGAGATGGCTTTCAATGGTTGAGATGTTTACTTTAGGTGAATGTTTCCTCTATAAATTGAAGGAGTGTGAGCCTTAACAAATGAAATGCTCATTCTGAAAGCACAAATGCTTTCCAGTCTAGGTTTCCCACAGTGCTTGTTTATAGGATGCTCTGCAACATGAAGATAAACACAATGATAGTTTTGAATATACATGAAAATGTGTCTAAGCTTGCCTGATGTTTTTCACTTGAAAACCGGCATAGTTCAATATGGAAGTTTTTGCAAAGAAGTGGAAGGAAAAATGTCTTATCTGCGTGTCTGGTTTTTAAAATTCTGAAATATGAAAAACAAATTAAACCCAGCTTATTTAAACTCTGTATTCCTTATTTCAAATGTTAGCTGGTTTTGATTCAGAAATCTTCTAGGTTTAAAAACAAAGTAAAAAAAAAAATGGGGGGAAAAGGGGGGAAAGAGAAGGTTGCCAGCAAATAAAATCCCTGTCTGTTCTCGCTTTTAGTTTGTTATTCCACTTTGAACAATATCCAAAAATCAATGAAGTGAAACCTCGTTGGTGTCCCATGTTTAGGCTTCCTGCAGCATATAGATGGTTTGTACTTAAAATCAGTAGTCCAGTTTTCTGTTCCTTTGCACTTTGGGCACTAACGTATACCTAAAGAAATAATAGGTAAGATCTTGCCTTGCCAGGTCAATAGTGTCAGATCCCTTTATTGTGTTTCCTTTTGCACTGGGGAGCTGAATGTAGACAAAGATAAAGGGTTTTGTTTGTCTTCTGGTGATACTGAATAGTACGGCTGTATTCTCTTCACTGTGTATGATTCTGCAGTGTTTTCTTGTTCCATACCAGCTTCTCCAAACTAATTCTATTTTCAAAGTATAATATGATATTGTCTAGGTTAATAAGGGACACAGTGTGTGGACATAAATGCATAACCTCTTTCCAAAAATTAATTTATCTCTCAGCATTTTTTCTGACCAGAACTTTTTAGAGCATACAGTGGCATTTGCATGTGAGGCTTTCTCTCCTCCAAGATACTCAAGGCAGCTGCAAATAGTTAAATTACATGATAAAATACATATTTAATAGTGTGTTGTATGAGTGCATATATATGCAAGTATAAAAACAAAATGAAGGCATGGGAAAAAAAGGGAGAAAGTGCTGAGGTTTTTTGACCAAGACAAGAGGAAGGTATTAACTGTTCTCCATTGTCCCTGGTGGCTGTAACATCCTCCCACTCTGCACTGCGCATGTATTACACGTGGTCAAGGCGTATCAGATATAGCTCTACACCTTCTTCCCTATTCATCATGTGACGCAGCTGACGATGCGGCCGAGGAAGATGATGACGCGGCTGATGAACCGCTCCTGCCGCTGCACCAGTCACAGGGTGCTGCGCTTTGCTGGCCGCGGCAGTCCCGGCCCCGGGCACCAACACTGCACTGGCAGCCCAGAATGCCAAACGGATCGGACTGGCGCCCCCGTCCAATGCGCCAGGTTTGACAAACTGGGCTCATTCTCACCCGCCGGAGGAACCACTTCTGCCACTGCGCCAGTCGTGGGGCACTGGGATTTGCTGGCCACAGCGGGACCAACCCCTGGCATCGATGCCAGGCCCGCAGCCGAGAATACCGAATGGCTGGGACTGGCACCCCTGTCCATTTGCCAGGGTTGACGACCCAGGCTTGTTCTCAATGCCCCGGGGAACCACTTCCACTGCCGCCCCAGCAGCTGCAGCCCCAGCCCTGGTCCCTGACACCACCCCGCCGGCCAAGAATGCTGAATAGCTGGGCCTGGTGCCCCAGGCCAAGGCGCCAGGGGGTACAACCCGGGCTGTGGGAGCAATCTCTGGACATCTGTGATTTTTGTACCCAGCCCTGAGGAGAATGAATAAAGCTGGTGTTTTGGTTTGGGGTGGAGTAGGTGCAGCTGCCTCTTCAGTGAAAGGGTTTTGCTTTTACTTGGTGTTTGCCAACCTGGGGCAGGTGACTTGGTCTTTTACACCATGGATGGATTGCTCCTGTGAGGAGGACTGGAGAGGTCGGGTGACACAAGCTGACCAAAAGGGTGTTCCGTCCCATCTGCTGTGCTCGGTATAAAAGCTGAGGGATCAAAGGGCTCAGGCTGGTTTGTCTTTGAATTTAGTATAGTGGAGAGGGCTGTCCTGGAGCACAGTCTCCTTTGGGCAGGTAAAGGATGTGGCTTACTGTTCAGCGTGATGTTAGCGTGTCCCGGGCAGGGCAGTTCCCTCATGGATGAAGTGTGTATTATACAGCTTTGTGTTTTCTTTTTGTTCAGGTGAGTGAGAGGTTTGAGGTGAATAAAGGAACCTTGCATTTAAGTGAGGTGGCCACTATGGAGGGTGGAGCATGATCTGTGGCACCCTGAAAGCGAAGTAAGGGGGCTAAAATTTGTAGGTAGCACAAGACTGCATGTGTGCCAATGTTGGCCTAATGGGAGATTAGTTAGTGGGAAGCCAGCCTCAGGCAGGTAGAAGGAACGCTATGTGTTGAGATGCGCTGTGTGAGCCGATGCTGGCAGGATGCAGGAGCAACCACAAAACTATGGAAGAACACGTTTAATCTCCATACCTCACAGACCAGGGAATCTCCAAAGCAACACCCAGGCAGAGGCACACAAGCAGGGACTGCAGGCACCACGGAGTGAGAGAGAGCCCTTGTGAGCAAGAGTCCTTGGCAGCGAGAGAGTCCGTGTTAGGAAGAGCGCGCACAGACTCCCTGTTCTCAGTGGTATCTAAAGGGTTCAAACAGGCATAGTTTCCCCACTGTGCTTTGATCTTCAACAACAGGCCAGGGTTCTCAAGCGGCTAGATAAGGTGTCCCTGAGTCCATCTCAGACTGATGTTATCTAAGTGCAAGTGTTCTTCTTGCAAGCACCCGAGACAACAACAATTAGTGTGGTGTGTTTCCCAGCACCCAGGTGCGAGTCACTTGAGCGTATTTACAATCCTCCTTGCAGATCTTCCATTGCTTTCCCACATTCCACTCCCTCGCTCAAGAGACGACTTCTGCTGGGGTTCGTTTAGTCTTGCCGGGTTTAACACAGAGTAATTTACAAAGGCATGCAATAAACATATATATAGAAAAAGGAATAAATGTGTCTCTACAATAATGCTTTGAATCAGGTGTCCTATTCCTCTTGTCAGGGGATTAAACCACTCAGCCAGGCAGGCACCACCAATAGTTTTGTTCATTTGGTGTCTTAAGTCCCAGAGAATGCTGAATGTTGTGCTCCCTGCTGGCTGTTTCATCAGTTTTGTTGAGGCAACACATGCCTTCACAGTCAAAGTGGCATTTCTGGTGTCAGGGGAGGAAATAGTCCACCTTCAGTTGATATTGTAATATTCATTGGCGTACAGCCGTTACCTACTCAGAAAAGACAGCAACGAAAGAAATTAATATCAAAAATCCCTTAGCATAGTATCATTTTATAATACAGCTGCTAGGGTTGATGCACCACTGAAAACAAGTTATCTAAAGATCTGCAGCTGTTGATCTTCCCTTAATATAAAAGGCAGGTGAGTTAGTTACAGTAGAGGCTAACCACATCCAAGTGTTTACATGTTGATTTTGCGGAGATGTATCCAGGGTGTGTACTTTTAGTAACAGACTATAAAGCACGGCGAGCCAACCTGTGATAGGGGAGGAATACAGGAGTGTCATTGCTTTCCAGTAATACATAGGCTGTTGCTCCAGCTCCTTCAGCCAATATTACCCCAGGTTTGACGGCCTGATGCAGGGTAGCTGCCCACACAGATTGGGGAGCTGTGGCTTGTGCTTTTTGAGATTGGACTTCAATTCAATACTGGGCTCGCGATACCAATAACACCGTTCCGATGCTATATCTCCTCTACATAAGGCACAGGGACTTGCCGAGGAAACCCTAAAATACAAGAACTCGAGAATCTGATATTAAGAAAGGATGTAAAGTAAGAGGAGAAGTTGGATTATGATGTATAGGGGAACCTTGTAATGCTTTGGACAAAAAATCCTACAGGTTCTTTCTGATTTTTCATCCCAGTCATCTGCCACAATCCTGAGACTGTATCGTCTGGAATTGTTACTTCTAATTCAAAAGGATATCCTTTCTTAGGAGTGTATAGTTGTGCATGCTCCATCAAAGCATTTTTGCAGTCATCAAAGGCTTCTTGTTGCTGCCTGGTTCCCTGCCAGACAACTTTCTTCCTAGTTAATTTCTGCAGAAGGCACATTACTATCACTAAATGTGGGATAAAAGTTCTCCAATATCCTAGAAGTCCAAGGAAGATCTGTAACTGTTTTACTGTGATTGGTAAAAGAAATCGCTGGACTGTTTGCTGTACCTGATTTGATATTTCTCTAATCTGCCCATGCCAAACTATTCCCCAAAATTGTACAGTAGCACTAGGGCCCTGTATTTTCTTTGGATTAACTGCCCAGCCTTGGTCCTGCAAATGCGCTTTCAGCAATTTGGCAGTTGCTTTGCTTTCTTGTTGTGACTTTGCCATAATCAATAGACCGTCAATAGAATAGTAAACGGTAATGGTACCCGACCATACTGCTAAATCAGCTGCTATCATTAGGTGGCAAATGGAGGGACTGCATTTGTATCCCTGAGGCAATACTTGTAAAGTATATTGCTTTTGTTCCCCGGTCACATCTTGCATTGAGGTGTCAGGCAGGGCGGAGGGGGGGCGCGGAGTTGGTGGTGGGACTGGGGCCGGTCAGCTTTTTTGCATAAATGCTAACTTTTGCCACCGGGGCAACATTTCTGATGTTGTGATCCCATCTATTTCTGATTGTGGGATAACAGCTTGTACAAAATCATTGCACTTTTGTTTCCTTGTCACCCATGCTGTAACTCCTTTCTGTTTTGTCAGCTTTCCTTTATTGACCACCCACACAGATGGTCCCGAAATCACAGCCTCAGTTTCCCTCAAGGTATTTCCTAGGGCACCTACAGTATCCATAGCATTTGTCACTGCTGGTATAATCAAGGGATTTAGTGAGGCAGACGCTCCTCTCAAAAACTGCGTTTTGATACTTCTCATCACTGCTACACTGTCTGGATTGCATCCTGTAACCAAGACATGAGCCATCCCCATCTGCTGCGCCAAATTAATACCTTTCTTGGTTGCACACCAGTTTCCGAGGGACAACACTAATTCAACAAGTTCTGTATATGCTGTTAAAGCTGCTGCACACAACCACTGATACAATGTAGGTGCAATATGGTCTTGCCCATCAGGACCTCTGTCATTTTGCAGCTAAGCATATCCTCATATCTGATCACGAAGGGGTATAGGGCTTAATAAATCTTTTTCACTCTCTGATAAATGGATAGATGCAGCTCCACTATCCCAAGCTGGCAGAATCCGTGCCAGTGTACCTTCCCCTCTCTTTTGCTGATAAATCTCTACAAATTCCCTTAACTCTTTCAGGGTGTCAGTACGCGTGATCTGCACTCCCCGATCTGCTTGTTCCTGCTCCCCCCTCATTTGAATGAGGGGTCGTGCTACCACCACCTCCCTGCTTTTTAAGTCCGCGTCAAATTCAAACTCAGTCTCAAGAGTCTGAGGGTTCACTCCAAATATTTTCATCCCGTTCCTCGGGATCCCGTGACCATTTTGTGGTGAGAGCACAAACTTGGGAAATTGAAAGCTTACTTTTCCCATATTTCTCCCTTTTTTTATTAACATGCTACCAACTGGTCCACATTATCTTGCAGCTGCGCTCTGCTTGAACAGTAATTACTTCTTGCGCAATCACCTTTGCATGCTGTAAACTCTTGTATTCCCTTTCCAATTCTCTCACTTTACTACGTAATGCAACAACTTCACGACTAAGAGCTCTAAGTCCAGTAGCTAACAGCCATCCTCATTTCCCTGCTAATTCACATGAAGAACGCGATGCCGTTTTCCGCGGCAACCGACGCATAGCCGTTTCAATTGACTGGGGTGTAATCACTGCTGCGTCATCTAATTCAGGCCATGGCTGCAGCAGAGTCAATTGAGCCAGAAAAGCAGCAACAGGAGTCCAGCATTCAGTAATACTCCATCCTGGAATATAGGGAGTCATCTCAAGTTTCCCCCCCAGCCCACCATTGTTTCCTCAGCCATGGCTTGGTTGTTCCTGGAGCTGCCGACTACGCCAAATGCGTGAGCCGATGCTGGCAGGACGCAGGAACAACCACAAAACCATGGATGAAAGGCTTTAATCTCGATGCCTCACAGACCAGGGAATCTCCAAAGCAACACCCAGGCAGAGGCACGCAAGCAGGGACTGCAGGCACCACGGAGTGAGAGAGAGCCCTTGTGAGCAAGAGTCCTTGGCAGCGAGAGAGTCCGTGTTAGGAAGAGTGCGCACAGACTCCCTGTTCTCAGTGGTATCTAAAGGGTTCAAACAGGCATAGTTTCCCCACTGTTCTTTGATCTCCAACAACAGGCCAGGGTTCTCAAGCGGCTAGATAAGGTGTCCCTGAGTCCATCTCAGACTGATGTTATCTAAGTGCAAGTGTTTTTCTTGCAAGCACCCGAGACAACAACAATTAGTGTGGTGTGTTTCCCAGCACCCCAGGTGCGAGTCACTTGAGCGTATTTACAGTCTTCCTCGCAGATCTTCCGTTTCTGTTGCTTTCCCAAATGTGCTGTAAGAAAGGCGAGTATTGCTTTTGCAGAGGAGAAAAGCCATTTCCATCAGAGGTGACATGGTAAGGGAATGACTGAGACAAAGAGGCTCCAGCAAAGGCTTGTAGAACATCTCTTATCACACAGACAGAAGGACAAACTTATTCGTACTGGATTAGTGTCTAGAAGGGTATTCAAACATTTAACCAGGGCTAATGACATTGAGCAGTTTTTTTACCAAAAAGGAAAGAAAGAAACGAGTCAGATAATCCCTTTAGGTGTAGCATAAAGAGAAGTAAACAGAGGCAAGACATCCAGGAAGAATTTTAGGCACCTCAGACAGACTGTGAACCCTGGAGTAGCTAACCAATGGGAAATGGGAGAGAAAAATTCGGCCGGGATTAGGAAATAAAAAGGTGTGTTTCAAGACCTGAAAGCGTGCCTACTTGCTAGGTCACCCGCTCTTGCAAGTACGTGAATAAAAATGTGCTTCACAGAGGATTCTGCCTGAGCCTATTTCATTCAGACTGGAACTTATTTCTCACAATCTGGGGGCTCGTCTGGGATCAGAAGTTATCTTCTTGGGAGTCCCTATCGCCGAAGGATGGGAAGACACGTCCCGTTGATTTCAACAGTCTCGTGGATCATCAGCGGGGATTCCGGGAAGAATCAACTAAGATCTCGAGACCCCGTTAGACGGCAGACTCTGTGAACCACAGGGGGAAAAGGGATAGGTGCGGTAGGCACAGAGAGTACAACCAGGCAACTCCATGCATGGACCAAGGTAAGAAAAATCGTACTGTTAAAGTATTGCCTTGGTGGTCGGGGACATTCTAAGAGACTTGGTGTGTGTGAGTGACTGAGACGTACTGCGGTACAAAGCGAGTGTGGAGTCCGGATCCACGGTTCTGTAGTCCAGCGAGGGGCGCAGCCGGAGAAGGACAAAGCGAAAGGGAGGGGTGTAAGAAAAGTCTCTGTTCAGAATGGGACATAAGGATTCTAGGCCTAGGGATGAAAAAGGGGATAACGAGAAAGACCCCGGGAACATTCCCCCAGACAGTCCTTTAGGGGAGAATGTTGAGGTTTTGGAATGATTCTTCTTGTACAAGGGATAAAGATAAAAAGAAAATGATTTGTTTTGTTCAGACTGCATCCCGGAGGGGCCAGGGGCAGATGGGGCGGGGCCCGTGGACGTCCTGGGGAGCGTCCTAGGGGTGTCCTAGGGGGTCCTGTGTCTGTCTTAGAGGATCCCAAGGGTGTCCTGGGGGGGGATCCTGGGAGGGAATCCTGGGGGTCCTGTGTCCGTCACGGGAGATCTTCGGGGTGTCCCGGGGGGGACATGTTTGCATTTGCATTTGAATTTGTTTGAACCAAAGAACCAATAAGACCTCCTAGTGTATTTTGGCCCAAATTTGGATCTGATGAAGACTGGGTCTGTCAGACTTTAAACATATATGTGAATAATAAGGAATTAGAAGAAGGTGAATATGCTTTTTGCTGGGTCAAGATGAATAGATTCAGGATTCGGGGATGCCCAAATCCATTTTATATGTTCCCAGCCCAGACTGTCGGTGATGTTTCTGCTGACAAAGTTGAATCCCCAAAGTGGGACCCCCTAGATTGTTACTTGGGGGTGAGGAAGAGGGGTGAATAACAGGGGGAGGAGAACTTCCCTGACCACTCCTACCAGCAGCTCGAGGTTCACCAGTAGGGTGTTATCATTGTGGGATTTACAGAATCCTGTAATTTGTTTGGGCAAGTGTTAGAACAAGTGCTTGAACAATTCAAACCTCCATCGGGAGTAGCCCTGCTTCAGTATGTGGATGACTTATTGGTATCTGGGGAGGAAGAAGTCAGGGTAAAAGAAGCCATGAATGAGTTATTGAGCTTTTTGGGACAGCAAGGTTTGAGGGTCTCAAAAAAAAAAAAAATTGCAATATGTGGAAACAGAAGTGAAGTACTTGGGACATCTAGTCAGCGAAGGGAGTCGAAAAATAAATCCTATAAATCCTGAGAGGATCAAAGGAATAGTAGACTTACCTCTGCCAAAGACCAAGAGGGAACGGAGAAAATTTTGGGGGCTGACTGGGTACTGTAGACTGTGGATAGAGGGGTGTGCTCAAAAGACTAAAGGACTATATTCCAAACTGTTAGCTGAAGAACCGAATGTATTGGTTTGGACAGAAGAAGAGGAGGATTTAGTGGAAGATTTAAAACAGAGCCTAATCAGAGCTCCAGTTTTAGCCTTATCTTCTTTGGAGAAACCTTTTCAACTATTTGTAACTGTAGACAAAGGGGCTGCATTAGGAACTCAAGAGTGAGGGGGGGATAAGCGGCAGCCAGTGGCCTATTTATCTAAACTCTTAGATCTGGTCTCCCGAGGGTGGCCAGGGGAATGATAGAAGTTAGCACCCCTCACCAAGTAAAAACCATTTTAGCCCAAACCACAGGAAAATGGCTAACCAATTCAGGAATACTAAAGTATGAAGGAATTTTAATTGAAAAGGATGATTTGATTTTAACTACCGGCCCTTGCCTTAACCCAGCGAGCTTTTTGTGGAAAAATAGAGGCAAAGGATGAAGAACTTACACACGAATGCATAGATGTAATTGAGTACCAGACTAAGATACGACCTGACTTAAGGGAAGAACCCCTATCTGGGGATCTTAATTTGTTCGTAGACGGTTCTTCAAGAGTGACAGAAGGAAAGAGGTGTAATGGATATGCGGTGGTGCATGGAGTGAGCCAACAAGTAAAAGCATCTGAAAAATTACCTAGTGTATGGTCCGCTCAAACATGTGAGATGCATACCTTAAACCAGGCACTTAAATTAATTGGAGAAAGGGGAAGGAACAATTTATACAGACTCTTGTTATGCGTTTGGGATAGTGCATACCTTTGGTAAAATTTGGGAAGAACAAGGACTAATAAATAGCAAAGGAAAAGAACTTTTACATGAAGAACTTACAAAGCGGGTGTTAGCTAATATATTAATACCAAGTGAAATAGCAGCTTTACATGTTAAAGGTCACCAGAGAGGCAATTAAACTACCGCAAGAGGAAACAGATTAGCGGACAAGGTGGCAAAAGAGGCGGCCTTGGGGCCCCTCCTTGCAGGGGGTCAGTCTCTTCTCCCAAGGAACAGGCGATGGGACAAGAGGAAGCAGCCTCAAGTTGTGCTAGGGGAGGTTTAGGATGGATATTAGGAAAAATTTCTACACCGAAAGGGTTGTCAAACATGGGAACAGCCTGCCAAGGGCAGTGGTGGAGTCGCCATCCCTGGAGGGATTTAAAAGCCGTGCAGACGTGGTGCTGAGGGACGTGGGGTCGTGGTGGTTTGGGCAGTGATGGGTTAATGGTTGGACTTGATGATCTGAAAGGTCTTTTCCAACCTAAACGATTCTGTCATGCCATGATCCAGACAGGATTGTGGGTCCAGCAGCACCAGGGCTGCTCGCCGGGAGTCACTTGTGCTCCTCAGCTGCCAGCCTGCTGCCAAAACCCGACCTGGGTGGATCTGGGGGGGGAATCACCTTGTTTCTGTCCTGTCCACACAGGCTTTTCTCTCCCATTGTCGCTGCCTCAGATGGTGGTTTCTACTCCGGTGTCCCTCCGAGGAGCTGCTCTGTGTGTCCCCTTGCCATGTGTCCCCCGGCAATGGCAGCAGGCCACCCAGCTTTATTTACGTCCCATGTCCTTTCAGCCAGTTGCTTCCCCCTCTCTCTCTTTGTCCCCTCTGTCTCTGTCACTGCTGGGGACTGAGGACGGCCACCGCCACCTGCAGAGGGACCCGTGGATGTCACCAGCCGAGCACTGCATCCCCACTGTCCCTCCCCGGGCTGTTAACTCACCCCACTGCTCTCTGCCCTTCCAGGTTTCCTGGAGGATGGAGCCGTCATCAGTGAGGACCAAAGGCCCCTCCTTCCTGTCGGACCTGGGGAAGGCCACACTGCGGGGCATCCGGAAATGTCCCCGCTGTGGCACTTACAATGGCACCCGAGGCCTCATCTGCAAGAACAAGACCTGCGGCACCATCTTCCGCTATGGCACCCGCAAGCAGCCCGGCGTCAATGCTGTCAAGATCATCACCGCCTCCGACTTACAGGTTTATTCAGTGCATCAGAGGGACTGGGGACTGGATTACCGGTGCTTTGTGGAGCTGGGGGTCTCGGAGACGGCCATCCAGACGATGGATGGACCATCATCACGCAGCTCAGCTCCAGCCGCTGCTACCTGCCATCCTGTCTGAAAGCGGCCGCATAAGGGGTGGTGGAAAACCAGCGCTAGCACATCAAACTGGCCCTGAACTGCCAGATGGAGGCTACCCTGCTTGCCTTGAAAAGCTTGGTGCTCAACTCCATGCATGCTTCGCCCGAAACTAAACAAACCATCTGGCAGCTGGCGACCGCGCCCACGGGGCCGCTGGTGCAGCGCATCACCAAGAACATCCTGGTGGTGAAGCGCAAGGCCAGCCGGAAGCACAGCCTCAGCTACCTGCACGCCTCCTTCACCCAGAAGATGAACGCCAAGACGCTGATGGACCAGAGGTTCTCCTGCTCCTGCCAGGCTCCAAAGCCTGGCAAGGGCGGCCCGGCCAAGAAGTAACCGCTGTCACTGCGCTGCATTCATGTCTTCGCCTGCCTCCACGCCCTCACCAGCGACGAGAGCCTGGCCCAGGGGTTTGCCGAATTCCTCGCCTACAACGCCGGTGGTAGGTGGGGGAAGCGACCTACAGCAGAGGATTTTTGGTGGGGGAAGACATGTGTGGGGCTGATGACACTCACTCTGTTCCCTCCTGCTCACGATGAGGCAGCTGCCTCGCTTTGCCGGGGCTGCCATTGCATCTGTTCCCCATCAGTGCTTCGTTAGCTGGGGTTTAATTTCCTGTCCCCTCCCTCTGCAAGGACAGAGCTTCCTGTGTTGCAGCTCCCTCCTGGTGTGTGGGAGCAGAGTGGGGTGCTCCCTGTGCTCCCCTGGGAGCTGTGGGGGGCAGATCCCGATGGGTTTTGCTGCGATGGGTGCTTGGAGTGAGTTGGGTTCCTCTTCTGGGTGGGGAGCCAGGTGTTCTCTTCCCTTGGGCCGGAGCAGCGCTGGGGGGAGCCCAGCTCATTGTGAACCCCCCTCCCATGGCAGCAACCTCTGGGGTTCAGACCCCCAGGGGGTTATGCACCCCGATAGGTGCGCCTGGATAATACCACCCTGTTTTTAGGCACCCGAAGGTGAAAATCCACCCTGAGGAGAGTGCCCTGAGCGATGTGAGTGAATTAAAGTCGCTGCTCACCTCAATGTTCCCCCCAAGAAGTGTGCCTGGGGGGCCAGGAGGGCTTTGGGGGTTCTCTGAGGATGTCTGGGGTGTGCTGGGAGGTCTCGGAGGTGAAGTGCCAGTGTGGGGCGGGGGACATGAGACCCCGCATCCCTGCAGTACTGCTGCACGTGGTTGAGATGCTTTTAAGGATGGAGTCTTGTTTCTCCTAGGGCTGAAAGGTCTGGCGGTCCCGCAGCTGGTGGGCAGCCCCGAATCCACAGGGCAGGCTGGGGAGGTGGCTGCTGCCAAGGCCAAGAAGAGGAAAAAGGACATCACGCCGGGTGAGTGTCTGCGGGAGGCTCTGCAGGACGGGAGGGATGCGGGCCGAAGCTGAAAGCCATTGTCCAGCAGGAGGGGCAGCCACGCCGTGACCTGCTGGACTCGTGTCCAGTGCCGGCGGGAGCTTTTGGAGCGTCTCTGGGTGGTGGGCACACTCCTGCCCTGAGTCCAGTGGTTCTTTTGATAATCGTTAGTGATGTTAAAGCTATGGTGACAGCCTGCTCTGAGGAGAGAGGGGATTTCTCCATCCCATCCCGCATGGTGTGCCCAGGGACCCCCGGGACTTGTGCACTGATGCTCTTTGAACCAATTCCTCAGGGGCGCAGGCGGCCAGCCCCCTCCTGGCGCAAGACCCAGCTCACAGCAATGCCAGGAGAAGCAGCCTGAAGAAGCTGGCCATCACCTCCTCTCTGAAGAGACAAGGTAAGCCCCGGCCATGTGCCTCGGGATGCTCGGGGACCGGGTGGACGCTCGCAGCCATTTGGTTTGTGCCACTGTGACTGCTGCGGAGGGGACAGCCGAGCCCTCACCATCCATCGCTGGCTCTAGGAGGTGAAAATCGGGCTCGGGCAGCTTGGTGTTACTGGTAGCTGTGTGTCTGGCGTGGCTCGGGGTGTCGGCATGGCTCTGGTTGGCCATAGACATGGTGGTTGTTAGAGAAGGACGATGCCAGTGTCCTCCCAGGGTGGCTCTTTGGTGGATTTTTGGCACGGCAAGCTTAAAAAAGTTGGCTTTTGGTAGGGCCGGTGCTGTTGTGAGTGGGCAGGTGTGTTAGTATCTCCTAATGCCATGAAGTGCTTTCCTGGGTGAAATGAGTAGGTGAATTGGGTCAGACACAGTTGTGAGCTGGTTTCCATTATTTTTTTGCCACTTCCGGTGTTTGCAACATCTCTTAATGGCCAGAGCTGCTGGAGGGAACTTGTGGCCAGAGCTGCTGCGGTTTCTAGTGGCAAATCCTTGCTTGGAAGCACAGTCTGGTGCAGGGAGCGTGCCAGCGGTGGAGGAGATGGGAGCTGGGGTCACCCCAGGGAGTTGGTTGTGGGCACCAGTGTAATACCTTGTCTCTGAGCAGATGGCTGTGTGTTTGTGTGTGTTCTTACGTGATGTTTGGAGAGGGAAGGGTCAGCCCAATGCCTTGAAAACCTGAAAAGCGACTCGGAGCCCTTCAGGGAAGGCTGCTCTCGTTGCTCGTTGTGGTCTGGGCCTGGCTAGGAGCTTCAGTTTAGCGCTTTTGTTCCTCTCAGCTTTAGTTTTGGCCTAGAAAGGGGTACAGATCTCTTCTCTTTCCCTGAGGTAGTGTTGCTCCCGCAGATGCCCACGTGTGCCCCGGGGGGTTTCGGTGCTCTGGGCGGGGGGTGAGGAGGTGTCGGGTCCCATTCCCGGGGATTGGGGCTGTGGAGGCAGCTCTGGGATGTAACTGTACGGTGGCGCTGGGAGCAGAGGGGGTTTCGGAAGCGGATTAAAGCAGTGCTGCATTTCCTGGCCCTGGGAGCGAGGTGCCCAAGGCAGCAATGTCTCATCCATCAAGCTGATGGACAGGGTTGTGTTTGATGTCCTGCTGCCTTTCAGAGCTCAGCTTAACACAGGCAGCTGTGGCTTGCGCTGCTGGTGGAACTCACGCAGGTAGAATGGGAAATACTGGACCGGAGCTGGACGTGGTGGCAATTCCTGTTGAGCTGCAAGCTCATTGGCGTATGCCAAGAGTGTACCAGGGTATGGTAGACAGAAGCCTGCTGGTTTAGGTATCTGGCTCTTCCCTAGAATTCAAGGGCATCTGGGCTCGTCAGGCTAGGAAAGACTTAATGAAAGGGGCTAGGCTGGATTCTGAAGATGCAGGTTATTATCCTGTGGGTCTTACCAGAAACTGAGAGGCTTTAACTCTTGTTTAAGGCTTGAAGGCCTTGGGTTTGGGTTATCCTAAGTTTCTAGATAGTGGTCAGGATTATGGGAGAGAAGGGTAACAGGGAGGCAAGTGGCTGGCTATTGTTATTCCCGAGTTATTTCTCCTGCCCATCTGGCTTGGTGCTTCACTCGGGTGCGGATTCTGATTCTAATTCTAATTCTGATTTTCCTGCCCTTTCTCTTGCAGGCTGTAATCAGCTGCTGGATGAGTGGCAGGTGACCCTCTCCTTCCAGGACTGGCTGGCCAGCATCACCCAGTCACCCGATGCATCCATCAAACCACGCGTGACCAGTTTGAGGGTAAGGCTGTGGGGACCAGCTGTGGAGGGCCTCTGTGCACCACTCTGTTCCCCTCTGTCCACTATCATCTCAGTCATTAAGCTCTTAGCAACATTAAATAACTGTTAGCAGGGAGGGAAGTGTTTTTGCCCAGTTTGGAGCAAATATTTTGCCCTGGGAAGCTTCTATCTGCTGTGATTTATTTTCTGAACATGGACTCGCTGCTCAGCAGCAGCCCAGTGCTGGGGCTTATCCCAGGGAAGGGAGAAATTCCCTGAGAGGTGATTGATGCTTGAATTCAAGCTCCCTGGGGCCAGGCAGAGAGGTTAGACAAAGTCAGGTGAGCTGCCTGACTCAGAAGTGCTGGGGGGACCGCTCTGTGGGCTGTGGGGAGTGCTCTGTCCTCCTCCCTGGCCCCTACGTGCCCTGAAGGGCAGGGACTGAGCGTTCTCTGTGCACATACGGCCCTGGGCGATGGCTTGTGTCTGTGGTACCTGTCACCTGCACCACTCCACTTCTGAGCCAGCAGCTTGAGCTAGGTCTGTAAAAATCCTTACTGGGGATGGACTTCGTAAGTCTCTGGGCTGCTGGGAGAGCTGTGCAGGTGCTCCCCTGAAGAGAGGGACCCAAAACAATGCCAGAAGGGAAGCAGCTCTTTCAAAGCAACTTAAGAGTGCTTTAAGTCTCTCACCTAAGACAAAGAGACCCACCCTGCAAGATGTTCATGGGGGGAGCAGGCAGGCACACTAGGTTCCAGCAAGCTGCCGGCAGTGTCGGCTGTGAGTTGCGCTCTGGTGTGCTCAGTTCATGCTCGGGAGTCAATGATCTTAAGAGTCTCTTCCAACCTAAACAATTCTGTGGCTCTTAAAGACCATTATATTGCCACCACACAGCATCAGCAATGAGTGACCATAAGCCTGAAGGGGCACACTCACAGAATCCCAGACTGGCAGGGGTTAGGAGGGACCTCTGGAGATCATCTAGTCCAAACCCCCTGCCAGAGCAGGGTGACCCAGAGGAGGTTGCACAGGAACAGACGCAGGCAGGTTTGGAATGTCTCTATTAGGCATAAATGTCTTTATTTTACTGTAAAGGCAATAAAATGTGCTCCTCGAGACAGCTGCTGGAGGCTGTAGCAGAAGAGACACTCACAACTTGAGCAGGATGGAGGTGTGCTTGAACAACCCAGCCCCAGCACCCCACCTCTCCCTCACCCCACATCTTGTTTTTCCTGCTCCTCCAGGCAAGCCGGAGCTGCTGGTGTTCCGCATCCCTTGGGTTTTCTTCGACACACTGCAGCAGCGGAGCTCCAGCGGGAACGCAAAGAAGAGTCTGCCCAACTCCACCGCAGGGGAGACACCAACACGCTTTGCACGTGAGGAACCCCTTCACCTGCAGGTTCAGGAGGAAAATCCCAACAGCAGCGCCCAGAAAGAGATCCCTCCCTCCCGCTGGTTTCCAGCAGCTTTTCCCCTCACTGCAGCTGAGAGGGGAAAAGAGCACAGCTGCATGAGCGAGCCCCAGGGCAGGGGAGAGGAGCTAAGTGGGATGCACAGCCCCCACTGCCAGCACTCCTGCCTGCCCCTAGGCTCACGCCTGACTCTGGGCATCCCTTCTCAGCATTTGGCAGAGCACAAAACCAGCACAAGCCAGGGCTGCAGGAATAAACCCAGCCAAGCTTAAAGCTGAGAGACTTTATTCCCCTTCCTGTCCCCCCCCAGGCCTGATTGAAATGCTTCCCCCGCCAAGGGGAAGGTCGCAGCCCCCAGTGCTGGCGAGTGTCCTCACTGCTTTACCTTCTCTTTCCTATACGAGCGTGGGCTGTAAAACCAGACTTAAGCACCCACTCGGGGCTATCAGCACAGTTAAATCCATCCTGGCGGTGCTGCAGGAGCACAAGTCGCCATCTCTGCAGCAGTGAGGCCTCGGGACCACCGGCACCAGCCCCCCCTGTGCCCCCACACCCCCCCAAGCTGACCAGCAGCACAAGCCAAAACAGCCCTCCCCAGCCTGGCACCAGTTGAGATTCAATTTATTCTCTATTAATCCTCACCTGCCACTGGAGATCACCCACACCTTGGTGCAGAACCAGGATGGCTCCTACATGCTCTTCAGGTGCCCCAAGGTGGAAGTGGAGCTGCATTCTTCCTCCCTGCCTGGGATGGGAAAGGGGGGAGGCCAAGACCCCCCCCAGGAATTCTTTTAAGTGCTGCATTCTTGCTCCCTAACTGGGATCCCCCCCTTCTTCCTAGCCCCACCCAGGGGGGCCCTGAAGCCCAAAGGGGCCTCCCTTACACCCCCACCCAGGGGGGCCCTGAAGCCCAAAGGGGCCTCCCTTACACCCCCACCCAGGGGGGCCCTGAAGCCCAAAGGGGCCTCCCTTACACCCCCACCCAGGGGGGCCCTGAAGCCCAAAGGGGCCTCCCTTACACCCCCACCCAGGGGGGCCCTGAAGCCCAAAGGGGCCTCCCTTACACCCCCACCCAGGGGAGGGTCCCACCCAAGGGTCCCTCCCACCCCAGGGGTGGGTTCCACACCCCCCCAGGGGTCACCACCATCCCACACAGCCACAGCTTGATGTTGGTGCCCACCCTCCCACCCAAAAAAAAAATCTCAAACACTTGAGATAGCTTCTCCAGCCCCCACCCAAGACAAAAAGGCCAACATGGGCCTGGAGGGGCCCTCCCCATCCAGCCAAGGGCAGCAACCACCACCACACCCAAACACTCTCCACAGGCTAATACTCCATCACTCACTTCATTAACACCAAAAAAACCAGCATGGACCCCCCCACCGCTATCACAGACACACACACCCCCCCAGAGCTGGCTGGAAAGGGAGTAGGGGCACCGCAAGGCCCCTTTCCCAAGCACACCTCACCAGAAAATAACACACCCCAGGGAATACTTAATCCTCTCTGTGTCATCAGCCCACCCCCTTCCTCATCAAGTGGATCCCCAACATCCCCCATCACAGACCTGCACATCCAGTTCCGGGACAGCCGCCACAGCACCAGCCCCGCCAGCAAGACCCCCTCGAGCTCACCTCACTGGCCAACATCCCCATCCTGGGGTGGGGGGGGCCAGGACTGCACCCCACACACCCGCTGCCGCTGCTCCAGCACAAACACCTGGAAAATAAAAAGTGTCCCCCCCCACCTCACTGGGTGCCTGGAGTCTCCCTGCGCCCAGTGTGGCAGGGGGCGAACGCCCTGGAGACCCCCTCGCCCCAGGCACAGGGGCCTGTTGCCTTAAGGGCCAAAACGGTTTGGGCAGAACATAAACCCCCTTGCATTCTAACGCTCCTCACCCACGTGGGAGGCTAGGTGCGGCTGGGTTTACGTTCTGAGCGATGCCCAATGCCTCAAGAGGCTAAGTACTTTTGGCAGAAAAATAAACCCCCTTGCGTTCTAACACTCCTCACCCACGTGGGAGGCTAGGTGCGGCTGGGTTTACGTTCTGAGCGATGCCCAATTCGCCCCGGTCGGTCCAGTCACGTTTCATACATTCACCTGTCACCGTTTGGAGGCACTGATAGTGCACTGCACCTTCAGCCCAGTCGTGCTCCTGAACTGGCACGGCCGCTCTCTTTGGCTGCGTTCAATGAGAAACCAAAACGACCGGCTACTTACACAGCGCTATTCATTTAAGCAACAGATACACAGGGTCTTATGGCTGCCAGCGGTAAATACCCTGTCTGCAAAGCACATGCAAATAAAAGCCTCCCTAATTACACAAAACACACAACACAGTTATAAACAATACAGCCTGGCTACAAATGCAGGGAAAAGAGTCTCCAGAGATTTCTAGGTTTCCCGAGGGAGCAGTCGCTATAGTCCAAGTCTTACCCAAAGGCATCCCTGGCGGAGGAAAAAAGGCTCGGCCCGACGACTGGTGCCAGAAGTCAAAGGCCATCTGTCATGGAGTCCTCCCTCGCTTGTTCCCGAGGGTGTCTTCCCTCATATCCCCCCTTTCTTGCGCTATTTTTATACTATTTTTTGCCCTCAAGGTGGAGTTTGAGTGGCTCTAGTCATAAATACCTTCATCGTGACCAGCGTCGCATTCTCTCACCTCGCATTTAAAGGTAGAGTTTACAAAAAATTCTGCGCACAGACTCCAGGAGGAGCAGTCGCACCTTGGAGGCGGGTAGCCTTTGGCATGGAAGTGTGTTTTGGCATTATTATGACATCTTCATGAGCACAGTTCGCACAAAGGACAGCATTTCCTCAAAATTCAACAGACTCTTGGCTCAGGGTAGCAAGCGTGCAGCTTATCAGTTCCATAGGACCATCCCGTTCCCATATCTGTGGGACTTTCACAGGGAGAGACCGTGGACCCTCCGTTCCGCTTTGCCCCCCGCGTTGCTTTGCGAGCAACGTTGTACGGGGAATCGCAGATTCTTCGCATCCCAGCTGCGGCTGCATTCTACCCGAGAAGCTTTCTGATTTTATACCTTTCCTTAATGCATGAACAATTCTGTATTTCTGATCATTTTAGTAATTACTCCATAGGGGCTCACACCAAGGGTATTCCCCACAGCCCTGGGTTCAAAGGCGGGGCTCCGCCCAGCCAAGGTTGGGTGGGCATCCAGGGGGCACCCAGGGAGCAGCACCCAGGGCCCCCCCGGGAGGGGTGGGAAGGCCACCCCCCACCCTAAAAGGGGCTCTGGCGGTCCCGACCCACCTCTCCCCATGCTCCAGGGCTCAGCTCCATCCTGGCGGCTGCATCGGGGCCTGGCAGGGGGAAAAGAGATGAAAGAACATAATTCCCTCCTCCCCAGGAAGGGCAGAGCCCCCCAGCACAGCCCGGGGGAGGGGCGGGGGCAGCCATACCTCCCTTACCCTCCCCCCCCTCCATCTCACCCCACTCCATCGCTGCGTCCTCCAGCAGAGCCCCCGAAACCAACCTTCCAGCCTGGAATAAAGACACAGCACTCCGGGGGGCACCCAGGACCACCCCCGCAACCCCAGGACAAAGCCAACACCCCCCCACCCCACCCACCTTACAGGACAGCACTGGGGGGGCCTAATCCAGGTCCCCCCCCCACCCCCAGGCGCAGCCCCATCCGCGGGGAACAAGGGAAGGGGCCCCCCCGGACACTCCACCCCCCACCCATTCCTTACCCTGTCGGCACCAGAAGCGAGAGGGAGGGAGGGCAGACCCAGTAGCTCCCGGTCAGCACCCAGTCTCTCCCAGTAGGCACCAGCAAGCCCTCAGGAGTTCCTAGCAGGCACCAGCAAGCCCCCTCATTGCTCCTAGTAGGCACCCAGGTGGCAGCAGAAGGCTCCCAGTTACTCCCAGTCAACTCCCAGTAGGCAGCAGCATGCTCCCAGTCAGTAGCTCCTAACAGCCCCCAGTAGCTCCCAACAAGCAACAGCTAGCCCCCCCACTGCTCCCAGTAGGCAGCAGCAAGCTCCCAGTTACTCCCAGTTGACACCAGCAAGCCCCCAGTAGCTCCTAGCAGGCAATTGTTAGTCCCCAGTGCTCCCAGCAAGCCCCCAGTAAGCAGCAGCGAGCCCCCCCCCCCCGCCCATTGCTCCCAGTAGACACCCAGCAGCTCCCGGTAAGCAGCAGCCAGCTCCCAGTAGACTTCCAGGAGCCCGGAGCCCCCAGCTGGCACCCGGTAGCTCCCACTCACCTCCAGCGGCCCCCAGTAGCTCCCAGCAGCCCCCAGTAAGCCACAGCTGACCCTCAGTTGCTCCCAGACACCACCCAACACTCCCGAGCAGCACCCCCCGGGGGTTTAAGAGGCCGCGGGGGGGGAGGGGGACCGTGCCCAGGCCCGGCATGGGACACAGCTGTGTCCGAGGAGGGTCCCGCCCCCCCCAGCTGGGGGGCGTTCGGTCCCGATTGCGCTGGCCCCACCCCCGCGGGGGGGGCATGTGTCACACCTTGTATGTTCCTCCCGGCACCCTCCGGGGGGGGGTCATTCCTTGTGTCCCCCCACCCCAGCACCCTCCGGGGGGGTGTGGCCCCCCCACACACACCCCGGCACCACGGGTCAGGGGGGTCAGGGGGGCACATCCCGGCAGGGGCATTGGGCAGGGGCGGCAGGATGGGACGTACGACAACACGGATGACGACACGGATGACAACGATGACGACACAGACAACGACACGGACAATGATGATGACGACACAGACAACAATGATGCAGATGACAACGACAACGAAGACAATGACGACCTGGATGACAATGATGACAACAACGATGACTATGATGACACGAACAATGACAATGCGGACGAAGACGATGTGAACAATGACGACGATGACGACGATGACAACTACATGAACGACGACAGCGACGACAACGACAACACAAACGACGACGACGACGACGACACGGACGACAACAACGACACGAACGACGACGACACAAACAACAATGATGACGACGATGACAATGGCAACGATGACAATGACAATGACAACGCAAACATCGACGACAACAACAATGACGACGACGACGACGACGACAATGATGATGACGACGACAACAACGACAACCATGACAACGATGACGTGAAAAACAATGACGCGAACGACAACGACGACGATGCCGTGAACGACGACGATGACAAGGCCAGACCCTTCCCACAAGGAGGTCTGCTGCCTCCCCGGGGCCTGTGTTAGGGATATAACCGGGAAGCTTCCTGGCCTGATACGGCCCTCAGATTATTACAGTCTTTTGATCTTACAGGCAGACAGTGATGAGCTGGAGAGAAGTCTGAGGGCAATGAAGAAAGATTTCAGGGCCTTGGGACGGCTTGTCAGGGATTTGGGAGCACAAATTGTGTTCTCCTCTGTCTCCAGTTTTGGGGACTGACGACTGGGTTAACGAGAAAATCAGACAGATCAATACCTGGCTCCAAAACTGGTGCTACCAGCAGGGCTTTGGTTTCTATGATCACAGTTTGATCTACAGGACACCGGGCTGAGGAGAAATAACTGGACTCCAGACGATCCAATATGAATCAACAGAAGCCGTTTATTAAGCACGGATCATCATCTTCTATACCCTGTGTTGTAGCCATACACGCGACTCGCTTATTTCTGATTAGCTAGTTACACTGTCCACGTGCTGTCCATGCAGTTCATTCACACATCAGATTGGTTACAAGAATTCGCATAGTAAATTGCTTAGTCATTAGCACAACATGTTTTCTACCTTCTCAGTTCCCGTTTTTCCCATGTACTAATTCCATCTTCTACCACCTGTTTTGCTCTTAATCTAATCTCTCATAGTAGGGAGGCTGGCTCACGTGGCCATTTTCTCTCAGATACATTCCTACACCGGGCCTGCTCGCTAAGAATGGGAAAACCCTCTCCCGAAAGGGGAAAAGGGTAGGCCAAGAGTTAGCAAGGCTCACGGACAGGGCTTTAAACTAGAATCAAAGGGGGAAGGGGATAAAACCAGGCCCACTAGTAATGAGCCTAGGGATAAAGGGCCAAGGATGGGGGTGAAATCGGTAGCCCAGCTCAAGTACACCTACACGAATGCACGTAGCATGGGCAACAAACGGGATGAGCTGGAAGCCATTGTGCAGCAGGACAGCTATGATGTAGTTGCCATCACGGAAACGTAGTGGGATGACTGTCACGACTGGAATGCTGCGATGAATGGCTATAAGCTCTTCAGAAGGGATAGGCAAGGAAGGAGAGGCCGGGGTGTGGCTCTGTACATTAGGGCGTGTTTTGATTGTATAGAGCCAGATTCTATAGAGCTAGTAATGATAAAGTTGAGTGTTTATGGGTAAGGATGAAGGGGAAGGCAAACAGGGAGATTTTGTGTTGGGAGTATGCTATAGACCACCCAACCAGGATGAGGAGACAGACGAAGTATTCTATAAGCGGCTGGCTGAAGTCTCGCAATCGCCAGCCCTTGTTCTGGTTGGGGACTTCAACCTGCCGGGTATCTGCTGGAAATATAACACAGCAGAGAGCGGGCAGGCTAGGAGGTTCCTTGAGTGCGTGAAAGACAACTTCCTGACACAACTGTTAGGTGAGCCTACCAGGGGAGGTGCCTCGCTAGACCTACTGT
The DNA here is from genome assembly GCF_028500815.1 of Rissa tridactyla. Classification (NCBI taxonomy): domain Eukaryota; kingdom Metazoa; phylum Chordata; class Aves; order Charadriiformes; family Laridae; genus Rissa; species Rissa tridactyla. The sequence continues at coordinate 47,356,838 of NC_071472.1, forward strand.
TCACAAACAGAGAAGGACTAGTGGGAGATGTGGTGGTCAGAGGCCGTCTTGGGTTTAGTGATCATGAAAGGGTCAAGTTTTCAATTCGTAGCGATGCAAGGAGGGGAGTTAGCAAAACCTCCACCTTGGGCTTCCGGAGGGCGGACTTTGGCCTGTTCAGAGCACTGGTTGAGAGAGTCCCTTGGGAGATAGTCCTGAAGGGCAAAGGGGTCCAGGAAGGCTGGACACTCTTCAAGAAGGAAATCTTAAAGGCCCAGGAGCAGGCTGTCCCCAGGTGTCGCAAGATTAAAGGGCGGGGGAAATGGCCAGCCTGGATGAACAAGGAACTTCTGACGGGATTTATGAATAAAAGGAGGGTTTACCACCTTTGGAAGAAGGGACAGGCAACTCAGGAGGAGTACAGAAATCTCGTTAGGTTATACAGAGAGAAAATTAGGAAGGCAAAAGCCCAGATGGCGCTCACTTGGTCACTAACATAAAGGACAACAGAAAAAGTTTTTATAAATACATCAACAAAGAGAGCCAGGGAGAATCTCCATCCCTTACTGGATGCGGGGGGGGAAGGTTGCAACCAAGGACGAGGAGAAGGCTGAGATACTTAATGCCTTCTTTGCCTCCATCTTCAATAGCCAGACCAGCTATCCCCAGGGGGTTCGGCCTCCTGAGCTGGAAGATAAGGATGGAGAGCAGAACAACCCACCCATAATCCAGGAGGAAGTAGTCAATGATCTGCTTCTGCACCTAGACACCTAGACATCTATGGGGCCGGATGGGATTCACCCAAGAAGACTCAGGGAGCTAGTGGCAGAGCTCACCAAGCCTCTCTCCATCATTTATCAACAATCCTGGTCAACAGGGGAGGTACCAGATGACTGGAGGGTGGCTAATGTGACGCCCATCTACAAGAAGGGTCGGAAGGAGGATCTGGGGAACTACAGGCCTGTCAGCCTGACCTCGGTACCAGGAAAGATCGTGGAGAGGATCATCTTGAGTGAGCTCTCACGGCAAGTGCAGGGCAGCCAAGGGATCAGCGCCAGCCAGCACGGGTTTAGGAAAGGGAGGTCCTGCTTAACCAACCCGATCTCTTTCTAAGACCATGTGACCCGCCTTCTGGATGCGGGGAAGGATGTGGACGTTGTCTGTCTGGACTTTGGTAAGGCCTTTGACACCGTCCCCCACAGCATTCTCCTGGAGAAGCTGGCGAATCATGGCATAGACAAGTGTACTCTTCATTGGGTAAAAAACTGGCTGGATGGCCGTGCCCAGAGAGTTGTGATTAATGGGGTGAAATCCTCTTGGCGGCCGGTCACCAGTGGTGTCCCTCAGGGCTCAGCTTTGGGGCCAGGTTTGTTTAGTATCTTTATCAATGATCTGGATGAGGGGATTGAGTGCACCCTCAGTAAGTTCGCAGACGACACCAAACTAGGTGGGAGTGTTGATCTGCCTGAGGGTAGGAAGGCTCTACAGAGGGACCTGGACAGGCTGGATCGATGGGCCAAGACCAACTGTATGAGGTTTAATAAGGCCAAGTGCCAGGTCCTGCATTTCGGTCACAACAACCCCAAGCAACGCTACAGGCTTGGGGAAGAGTGGCTGGAAAGCTGCCCAGCGGAAAAGGACCTGGGGGTGCTGGTGGACGGCCAGCTTAACATGAGCCAGCAGCGTGCCCAGGTGGCCAAGAAGGCCAACAGCATTCTGGCTTGTATCAGGAATAGCGTGGCCAGCAGCAGCAGGGAAGGGATCGTGCCTCTGTACTCGGCACTGGTGAGGCCTCACCTCGAGTGCTGTGTTCAGTTCTGGGCCCCTCTGTACAAGAGGGACATTGAAGTGCTGGAGCGTGTCCAGAGGAGAGCTGCCAGGCTCGTGAGGGGTCTGGAGACCAGGTCATGTGAGGAGAGGCTGAGGGAGCTGGGCATGTTTAGCTTGGAGGAGGCTGAGGGGAGACCTCATTGCCCTCTACAACTACCTGAAAGGAGGTTGGAGAGAGGTGGGTGTTGGCCTCTTCTCCCAAGCAAATAACGACAGGAGCAGAGGAAATGGTCTGAAGCTGCGGCAGGGGAGGTTTAGATTAGATATTAGGAAGAATTACTTTCCTGAAAGAGCGGTCAGGCACTGGAACAGCCTGCCCAGGGAGGTGGCTGAGTCACCATCCCTAGAGATATTTAAGAAACGTCTAGATTTGGCACTGCAGGGCATGCTCTAGTGGCAGAGATTGTAGGGGTTTTTTGTGTGTGTGTATGGTCGGACTCGATGATCTCAAAGGTCCTTTCCAACCATGAAGATTCTATGATTCTATGACGACGACGACAACAACGTGGATGACGACAATGACGACGACAACGTCCCTGACGTCGACAACAATGACGACAATGACAACACGGACACCAACAACGACTCCGCCAGTGACAACAATGACGACCCCGACCCCGGTGGTGACAATGACCCCGACCCCGAAGAGAGGAGATGCACGGGGCTGGTGATTACTTGCAAGTGCAATGGTAATTTTCTGTGTCTCGGTCTCTTAGATGCCACAATCAAAGATAGCCTGTGGGGGGCAGTGAAAAGGGAATGTTGGTGAGGAACGTTCTAAACACGCTCAAGTGACTTAGAGGTCACTCTAAGGATGGGGTGTAGAAAAACATTTGTATCTTAAGTGGTGTTCAGTCTTCTGTGCTTAACAAGTACAACACCTGTTGACTTATGAGAGGCCTGTTGTAGACTCAGAAGCACCCTAAGGAACACGCTTGAGACCCCTGCTCTGCCACAGGAAAGATCGAAGCACAGCGGTAAACTCTACCTGCGTCAATCCCTGATAGACCAGTGAAAAGAGGGTGCTTGGCAATCTGCTAGCATCAACTGAGCTCTGCAGCGCCTACGGTGTTGCCTGTGTGCCTTTGCCCGGGTGCCGCTTTTGGAATTCCTCTGTTGGTGATGTAACAAAAATACATTTATTCTTTGCAGTTCTTCTGTTGTTTTGCGGTTGTTAATGTGTCCTGCCTGTGACAGCTCACACACAGCTGCATCATCCAACTTTGGAGTTTGCACGGTGCAAGCGAGCAGAAGGCAAGAGCCTTCTGAGGAGCGGGTTGTTGGAGGAACGGCCCGGGTTGCCTGATGCGTTGCTGACTGACCGCACTGTTGTGTGTGGACTCTTTTGTAGATGATGAAGAACCTGACGGCCACCTGTAGACAGAAAATCTTAAGGGCGTCTGTGATTAAAGAAGCAAGGAAAGAAATTACAAAATAACAATGGCAAACTAAATTGGAGACGTAGAAGGAAAAATTAAAAAGCAACAGCACTAAGGAAAGACAATAAATAATTTTAAAATGACAGCAAAGGGAACGTAAGTAGGCATAGCAAGAACGTTTAAAAAGTGGTAGCCAGTAGGGTAAATAAAGACAAATATTACAAAACAGGGACAGCGAACAAAAACAGATGTAGAAAGGAAACTTTAAATGCGATGGCAGTAAGGAAAGACTAAAAGAAAAGATAAGCAATAAAGACAAACAGGATAAAAGTAAAAAAATTAAGAAGTGACGGGGATTGGGGAAACAAAAGGAAATACAGACAGCAAACTGCGATGGAGATGTAGAAAGAAAATTTTAAAAAGTCTCTGCATTAATGAAATAATAAAACAATTTAAAATATACCCAGCGAACGAGATAAAAGTGGACAGAAAGAACCTTTTAAAAGCAAGGGTGATTATGGAAAGAAAGGAAAAAAATTAAAAACATAGGGTCAGCGAACGAAATAAAAATGTTTAAAGGCAACGGAGTACAAGACCGATACAGAACAAACAAAAATTGGTATTGGCAGCTTCATAGAAGTAGACAGAGAATTTTTAAAGCGAGGGTGTCGTGGTTTAGCCTCAGAGGGAAACAACCACGTGCCGCTCACTCGGGCCTTCCCAATACTGGAACAGTCAGAAGAAAAAGGCAAGACTCTTGGGTTGAGACAAAGGCAGTTTAGCAGAACAGCAAAGGGAACAAGAAAACAACAATAACACGGATAGAGGAATATACAAACATGATTACGGAACCACCGCTCCCCGCTGCTCACCAACCGGACCCGGGACACCCCAGCCCGCTCCAAGCGGCGACTTCCTGCCCCCTCCCCCGGCAGCTCAGGGTGGGCATGGTTCCCATGGCATGGAATACCTGTGTCCTGGGGAGAAGTAACCCTGTCCTCGCCGGAACCAGGACATTATTCACCCCTTATTCCATACCATCTGTGTCATGCCCAGATCTTACAGGTTCCAATGAATTGCCACCACTTTCCCCTGTCATGTATATGTATACATATATATTCGTGCAGATATAGTGCCCTTAGTTTATGGGCCATCCCTCCAAAGTGTCCGTTGAGTTCATTTAATCCATGGCTTTGGGCTCCATCTGTTAGAACAGTCCCTCAGGGCAGGTGAGATGCTGTGTGGTGCTGGCCTGTTGCATGCAGTATTTTCGGAGCTTGTGACTGGTGTACCCGGTGTGGCTCATGCTCACAGTCCGTGGGCTGAAGATGTAGATCTTGAGGAAGTTGCTGGGTGCCAGCTGTTGAGGTCAGTTCTTATCCCATCACCCCTGTGCCTTACTCGTAGTACAACTGATAGCAATTATAGCAATGAGGACATACAGTGACAGTGTTACTTAGCAATTAACAACACACAATTTGATTCATTGGCTATTCTCACCCAAAATCAGATCCCCATGAGGTACACATCAGACTTCCCCATCCTTCCGCATCATCCACCAAGTGCACCCAGGTCCTTGGGCAAAAGCAATCCCACGGGTGGGTTTGCCTTTGCCTGAGGCAGGACTAACCCAGGCTGTCTTCCCTAGCATATTCTTCGTGTGCACTACGGGGACTTTATCCCGTTCTACAGTACGTGGAAGTTTTGATTGGGCAGGGCCAGCCCGATTGGTAGATCCCCTGGTGTTAACTAGCCAGGTAGCCTTTGCTAAATGTGCATCCTAATGTTTTAAAGTCCCACCACCCATTGCTCTCAGTGTAGTTTTTAACAATCCATTGTATCGTTCTATCTTCCCAGAGGCTGGTGCGTGATAGGGAATGTGATACACCCACTCGATACCATGCTCTTTGGCCCAGGTGTCTATGAGGCTGTTTCGGAAATGAGTCCCGTTGTCCGACTCAGTTCTCTCTGGGGTACCATGTCGCCACAGGACTTGTTTTTCAAGGCCCAGGATAGTGTTCCGGGCAGTGACGTGAGACACAGGGTATGTTTCCAGCCATCCGGTGGTTGCTTCCACCATTGTGAGCACATAGCGCCTGCCTTGACGGGTTTGTGGCAGTGTGATATAATCAATCTGCCAGGCCTCCCCATATTTATATTTCAGCCATCGCCCTCCATACCAAAGAGGCTTCAAACGCTTGGCTTGCTTGATTGCAGCGCATGTCTCACATTCATGGATGACCTGTGCGACAGTGTCCATGGTCAAGTCCACCCCTCGGTCACGAGCCCATCTATATGTCGCATCTCTTCCTTGATGGCCTGAGGAGTCATGGGCCCACCGAGCTATGAATAGTTCACCCTTATGTTGCCAGTGCAGACCCACCTGAGCCACTTCAATCCTAGCAGCCCGATCCACCTGGTGGTTGTTCTGATGTTCCTCCGTGGCCCGATTCTTCGGTACATGGGCATCTACATGGCGTACTTTCACAACCAGATTCTCTACCCGGGCAGCAACATCTTGCCGCAGTTCAGCAGCCCAGATGGGTTTGCCTCTGCGCTGCCAGTTGCCCTGCTTCCACTGCTGTAACCGCCCCCGCAGAGCATTTGCCACCACCCATGAATCAGTGCAGAGATAAAGTACTGGCCATTTTTCTCGCTCAGCAATGTCCAAAGCCAGCTGAATGGTTTTCTCCCCTGCAAACTGGCTCGATTCACCTTGTCTTTCACTGGCTTCTGCAACTTGTGTAGGACTCCACACAGCAGCCTTCCACTTTTGATGCTTTCCCACAATCCAGCAGGACCCATCAGTGAACAGGGCATATTTCTTCTCATTTTCTGGCAGTTTATTATATGGTGGTGCCTCTTCCACACGCGTCACCTCCTCCTCTGGTGACATTCTGAAATCCTTGCCTTCTGGCCAGTCCACGATCACTTCCAGAATTCCTGGGCGACTGGGGTTTCCCATTCGAGTTCGCTGCGTGATCAGTGCAATCCACTTACTCCACGTAGCATCAGTTGCATGATGTGTGGTGGGGACCCTTTCTTTGAACATCCAACCCCGCCCCGGCAGTCGAGGTGCTAAGAGGAGCTGTGCTTCTGTACCAACCGCTTCCGAAGCAGCTCGAACCCCTTCATATGCTGCCAATATCTCTTTTTCTGTTGGAGTGTAGCGGGCTTCGGATCCTCTTTATCCCCGGCTCCAAAACCCTAGGGGTCGACTTCGAGTCTCCCCTGGTGCTTTCTGCCAGAGGCTCCAGGTAGGGCCGTTCTCCCCGGCTGCGGTGTAGAGCACATTTTTAACATCTTGTCCTGCCCGGACTGGCCCCAGGGCCACTGCATGGACTATTTCCCGTTTGACTTGTTCAAAAGTTTGTCGTTGCTCAGGACCCCATTTAAAGTCATTCTTCTTCCGGGTTACTTGATACAGCGGGCTTACAATTTGACTGTAATCTGGGATATGCATTCTCCAAAAACTCACAATGCCTAAGAAAGCTTGTGTTTCCTTTTTACTAGTTGGTGGAGACATAGCTGCTATTTTGTTGATCACATCCATTGGAATCTGACGGCGCCCATCTTGCCATTTTATTCCTAAAAACTGGATCTCCTGCGCAGGTCCCTTGACCTTACTTCGTTTTATGGTAAAAACAGCTTTCAGAAGGATCCAGACTATTTTACTCCCTTTCTCAAAAACAACTTCTGCTGTGTTTCCCCATACAATGATGTCATCAACATATTGCAGATGTTCTGGAGCTTCACCCTGTTCCAGTGCAGTCTGGATCACTCCATGGCAAATGGCGGGGCTGTGTTTCCACCCCTGCGGCAGTCGATTCCAGGTATATTGGACGCCCCTCCAAGTGAAAGCAAACCGTGGCCTGCACTCTGCTGCCAAAGGGATTGAGAAGAATGCATTCGCTATATCAATCGTGGCATACCACTTGGCTGCCTTGGACTCCAGTTCGTACTGGAGTTCTAGCATGTCCGGCACAGCAGCACTCAGCGGTGGCGTGACTTCATTCAGACCATGATAGTCTACAGTTAGCCTCCACTCTCCATTAGATTTTCGCACCGGCCATATGGGACTGTTAAAGGGTGAGCGAGTCTTGCTGATCACTCCTTGAACCTCTAGTTGACGAATCAGCTCATGGATGGGAATCAGAGAGTCTCGGTTAGTGCGATACTGCCGCCGATGCACCGTTGTGGTAGCAATCGGCACCTGTTGTTCTTTGACCCTCAACAACCCCACAACAGAAGAATCCTCCGAGAGACCAGGCAAGGCAGACAACTGTTTAACTTCCTCTGTCTCCAAAGCAGCTATGCCAAAGGCCCAGCGGTACCCTTTTGGGTCCTTAAAATACCCTCTCCTGAGGTAATCTATACCAAGGATGCATGGAGCCTCTGGGCCAGTCACAATGGGGTGGTTTTGCTACTCATTCCCAGTTAGGCTCACTTCCGCCTCCAGTACAGTCAACTCTTGGGATCCCCCTGTCACCCCAGAAACACAAATGGGTTCTGCCCCTCTACAGCTTGCTGGTATTAAAGTACACTGTGCACCCGTGTCCACTAGAGCCTTATACTCCTGTGGGTCTCGGGTGCCAGGCCATCAAATCCACACCATCCAATAAAGCCGGTTGTCCCTTTCCTCCACCTGGCCGGAGGCAGGGCCCCTCTGATACTAGTCATAGTATCCATTACTCACCTCTTGCAGAAATGACTTGGAAGTTCCTTCAAGAGGATCAGAAGCAAGATCAGGCCTTCCGCTCTGTCTGGGGAACTGCCCACTGGAAACCGGGGCGGCACTTTTCCTGGAGGGATCCCCTTTTGTGGTTGTCCTTCCTTGCAACTCCTGTACCTGTGTCCACGGGATCGAAGTAGGTTATCCATTCCACTTCCTCATGTCCTCTCCGTGGTCACACAGGCAGAACCACAGGGTGCCTTGTGGTGTGTACCCTCTGTACTCTCTCTCTTGAGTGGGGAAATGCCTGCTTCTAGTAGCTGAGATGCTGGCCCGTACAGGGGGGGAGTAGGACATATTCTCTTCAGGTTGCTGGACCTTCCGCAACAGTTTCTCCACAGCTGAGACAAGGGGGGAAGAGAGACTTTCTTCACATCGCCGGAGCCAGCCAGCCACCTCATCCACCGTTGGTCCCTCTTCACCTTTCCATTCCGTTACTGCCAGTGAGTTGGCATATGACGATGGTGCGCTCTGTACAAACTTCCGCCACATGGGCCTTGTGCATTGGACCTCATCAGGGTCTGTGGGTAAGTCTGCATTGTCCAAGTCATAATAAATCATCTCCCGCACGGCTAATTCTCTCAGGTACTGGATACCTCTTTCCATGGTAGTCCACTTGCTTGGTTGACAAACAACATCTTCACTGAAGGGGTACCTCTCCCTCACGCCTGACAGGAGTCGCTTCCAGAGGCTGAGGGCTTGGGTCTTCTTCCCAATTGCCTTGTCAATTCTGCCTTCCCTAGACAGGGATCCCGGCTGCCTGGCTTCCCTACCCTCTAATTCCAGGCTACTGGCCCCATTATCCCAGCACCAGAGTAGCCAGGTGACAATGTGTTCCCCTGAAAGTCAGCTAAAATCTTTTCGCATATCCCACAGCTCACTCAAGGATAGGGATCAGGTAATTATCTTTGGTTCTGCCTCTTCCTCCTGCTCTCGTGATGACCCTGGTTCATTGTCATCTCTTACTAAGCGAACTGATTTCTTTGCGTACTACTTCTTCTGTATGGGGGCAACTGATACTGGCACGGGTTGGTTCCCTGGTTCAGCGGTAGTGGCTGCCACCGGGGTTGGAGTAGCTGCAGTGGCTGCCGCAGGGGTTGCAGTAGCCGCAGTGTCCGCCGGTCTGGTTTCCATCTCTTCCCCCTGAGGGTGCTGCATAATACAGAGCAGTGCGTGGTAGATAATGGCCAGGGCCCAGCACAGTGCGGTGAGTTGTGCCTCTCTAGAATAGCCACAGCATTTTCCCTTCAAATATTCTACCACTTTTTCAGGGTCCTGTAATTGTTCAGGGGTGAAGTCCCAGACCATTGGATGGGAGAAGTTCTCTAGGTACCTGCCCATGCTCTCCCACATGCCGTGCCACCCCTGACTATCCAGTCTCGGAGCAGATCTCCGGGTGGTAGTCTTAAATAGCTGTTTAACCCTAAACAGGACCTGGAATGTATTCAGGAGACATAACACTAGGAACATGCTGGTTTGAGTATCCCAAGGATATTCAAAATTCTCAAAAGCTGCCATACCTGACCCAAAGGAGAAAAGGGAGGCAAAAGAGCTGGGGAAAGTGTCCCCCCCTGTTTCCCCCACAGACTGGGTGTAATTATTAATAAATTCTGAGAGACGGTGCCCAAGATACGGACAGGACAGCAATACCACATAAATGCCCCAAAGTAACTGTCTAAAAAGTGATGTTATCATATCATAAACCCATATTGCACAGGACAGCAAAATGATAATCCTCATCCCTCTCCCAGAAGTAACAAAAACCTGTGTCCTGGGAAGAATTAACCCTGTCCCCGCCAGAACCAGGACAGAGTGGGTAAAAGAAAGACAGGAAAAATAAAAAGGCGAGGATGGCAAACTGGATAAAAGTTGACATAGTAAGAAAATTTAAAAATTAAAAAAGAGGGAGAAAAAAAATAGAGTCAGCAAACTGAATAAATAAAGACAATGAAAGAAAATTTTTAAATTAACGAAATAGAGAACAGGCAAGAAGAATTTAAAAACACAGACGGGGATCTGGGTAAATGAAGATACAGAAGGAAAATTTGGAAAGCAATGGGGTACTGGCCATACAGGTAGGTAGGAAGTTAAATAGCAGGAGTGGAGTTGGACTGACAGCCACAGGGAGAGGACACTGGAAGAGGGATGGGGGGGCGAAGCAGAGGGAGTCACTGGAAATAGAGACAGGTTGCTGGGTAGCGGGAGACCTACAAATGCAATTTTCACAAGCAATAGTGAAGAAGGCAGCGTAGGAATAATGAAATAATAGCGGATGGGGAGCTGTGGAGGCAGAGGTGCAGAAAGGAAGCAGAGAAGGGAACAGAGTACAAGGTGGCATTAGCAGAAGAGCAAAAAGCTTTGGGGAGCCAGAGGCTGGGACAGGCAGAAACACAGGCTGAGATCGGGAGAAGCGTGGTAGAGACGGGCCTGGACATGCAAGAGAGAACAAGTGACTCACCGCAGCTCCTGGCACAGGTGGAGACCTTCACTGCCCAGAGGCTTCTGGCTCTGCCCCTTCCTCCTCCGTGGTGCTGGCGGCCTGACCCTTGCCTGCCTAGGAGAGGGCAGTGGTCCCTTGATGCTTGTCTCCCATGAGGCTTCCCAGAGGCACGGTGGCTCACACGTGCAGATGACGGAGGCAGCGAGCTCCCAGTGCTCTGTGCTGGTGGCGCACTCTGTCAAGGATAGCTCAGAGGGATCCTTCCTCACCGTGGGAACCATCCGTTCCTTGCTGGAGGCACCTGCTCTTTGGAACCCCCTTCATGTCACTCCTCAGCCAGCTCCGGCAGGCAGCCATGCCCAGCTAGAGACCCTCAGCACAGCAAGCCCATCCCCACTGCAGCCTTTTTATTTATTCCTTAATGTGCATAAGGAATCCCAGCAACGAGTTGGCTACAAGGCTCAGTGCCCAAATGCAGCAGGCCAGAGGGACAAAAGGGAAGAGAAAAGCAGAAGGAAGGACAGAGGGACATAGAGAAGGGGTGTGGGACAGGAAGCCAGCAAATGGGACACCGTGAACAAGAGAGGGGTGGGGAGTAGGACAGCCACGTGGAGAGAGGCAAGACTGTGCAAAAAAAAAAAAAAAAGCCAACCACACAAAAAAACCCCCAAGAGACAGAAAAATGGAGGAATAAATAAGAGACACAGGGATCAGGAGAGAGAGGTGGAAGGGACCAGCAGGACAAGAAGAGAGAGACAAGACAAGGAGCGGGAGAAGAGAAACATCATCAAGAAATAAAAAATAGAAATAGAAACAGGGACCCAGACAAAAGTACATATTGAAAGAAAAGCACCATTGAATAAAAAGCAACGGGGTACAAGAAACATAAGCAAAAAAATAACAGGGAGATGTAGAAAAAAATTTAAAGAGTGACGGGGCAGAACAGGGAGGGAAGAATTGGGAATTATAGAGATGGCTAGAAGCAGACGTAGACACAAAATTGAAAGGCACAGGATACAAGTATCATACCCAAGAATTAAAGATAGGTATGCAGAACTGTATAGAGAGAGACTGAGGAAGACAATTATGAACAGCAACAGGGTACAAGGAACATGGGAAAGAAGGGAAAGAAATTAAAATTAAGTTGGAGAGACAGAGAGAGGGAAAGGTAGCAAGAAAATTTTAAAAATAACTGGGTTCAAGAAACATAAGCAAGAATTAAAAAGACAGGGATAGAGAGGAAGAAAGAAAGTTTCAAAAGAGATAGGGTACAAGAAACCTAGTCAAACATTAAAAAAAAAGAAAACAGTGACAGGGAGCGCAATAGAAGTAATCTGGGGTGGACTGACCTTGTCTGGCCCCTGTGTGCCCACCAAGGCACTCTATTGAGACCGGGGGAAAAATTAAAGTGAAAAAGTTTGTAGGTTGAGACAAGGACAAAAAGATCACTCAATTATTGTCACGAGCACAACAGATTCAACTTGGGGAAATTAATTTATTGTCAATCAAATAACGCAAAATAAGAACAAATCTAAAAAAAAAAAAATCCACCTTCCCACTACCCCTCTCTTTTTTCCTGGGATCATCTTCATGCATGACCTCGCTACATCCTGCCCCTGGGCAATGCAGGGTGACAGGGAGTGGGGGCTGTGGTCAGTTCATCTCATGTTTTCTCTGCTGCTCCTTCCTCCTCCTGCACTTTTTGTGCTCCAACACGGGGTCCTCCATGGGCTGCAGGGGACTCTGTGCTCCCAGCCAGCGTTGGTGATGGGCTCAAGCTTTGACCAGCGGCAGGTCTGTCTCAGAGCTGGAACTGGCTGTGCCCAACATGGGGGCAGCTCCTGCTGTCTTCTCACAGAACCCACCCCTGCAGCGCCTGCCCCCCACAACTCAGCTAACAAAACCTCCTCACGTAAACCCAATACAACAGCGATTGGCTACAGGGCAGAGAAGGGAGGGTGAAGAATAGGGAAAGGGAGCCACAGCAGAAAGAAAACAGCAATGGGCTACAGGCCAGAGAGGAGGAAGCAAGAGGGAACCAGACAGAGAGAAACAAAGAATAGTGATGAGCTACAGGGCAGAGAGGGAGGAATTAAAAAAGGTGACAGTGAGGTGGACAGAGATAGACTGAGAAATACCAAAAAACCTCGATAAACTGAAGAGAGACAGAGGAATTAAACAATATGGGCAGGGAGCTGACAGAGAGAGAGAATGATGAAGGCAATAATTGGCTATGGGACAGATGTTTTAATATGATAACATCCTTTATATAATATAGTAGATACAGGTTTTTATTTTGAACTCCTTTTAATATATATAACTCATATTTTTCAATATGTATAAAAATGAGAAATTGTTCTTTATTTCAATGCCTCATACCCATATATACAGGTTTGTTTTTTTTTTTTTTAAATACACATTCCCCCCATGAGTTTTCAGGAACTTTTGGGCTGTGAACTGCCTCTTTTAGGGGGAACACCATGTGACACACACCGCCCCCCCAAAAAAAGGTCTTGTTTTGGCTTAGAAATACCATCCAGAGTACAACTACAACCTGCCATTAAAAAAAAAAACCCCAACACACAAACATTACACCCCACACAAAGCAGCCTTAACATCTTCGAGATGCAGTCTGCTTCACTACTGCTGAACAGCCCCTCCCACATAGCTCTGCTCATCCCCAAAAAATCCCGCTAATTCAAGAGCTGCCCACACAACCTGCTGATGGCTACTTGATGGCAGTTGACCGTACCACCTTTGCCTCAGTCTTGTTAGATCAACATATTAGCCATAGACTCTTTTGCTGTTCCACCTACCCCTGACTCTACATGGCCAGGCAGAGCAGCTCTGAGCCAAACACACACAAGCACAGACCAACACGACGCAGAATACTACAAACAATGCACCTCACAGATGAGAGAAAACTCTCAGCAAGAAGGATGACACTGAGGCGTAAGTGATTGTTAGGCAAGAAGACCTGTGGGACCATGATGGTGACACGAGAAGGCTCTAGGGAAACCCCAGGAAATGAGTACAATGTAATGGCCCAGGACAACAAGTGACTCTAAAACTGAGAAGATGTATGTGCAGGAAGCCTGGCTTCAAGACCTAAGAACTTAAGGATGCAGGGAAGAAGTCCCAGTCACTGAAAATGGATGGCTAGAGAACAGAGATGCTCACGCAACCAGGAACAATGCTGCAAATGAGGACCATCCAGAAACTTCTGAGATGCAAGATCGATCCATGCTTTAAGCTTATAATGCAAGAAAAGCAGCACCCAACTGGGGCAATGCCAATGAGTACAGGCATTCAAGATTCTAGGGATGGTGCCTGAAGCACAGGCTGTGCTCCTCAAGTGTAAAGAGGACATTGCGACTCAAGGAAGGTTTAAGACACAGAAGACAGACCACACAAACACCACAACAGACACAGGCTGGAACTGCCCTGCCCGGTTCGTGCTAGCATTGTGCTGAAGACTAACACACTCCCTTTACCTGCTCAAAGGGGACTGCGCCAGGACAGCCCTCTGCCCTTCTCTAACTTTAAGATGCCTCCCTGCAACTCCCAAACTTCTCCCCTCCTTCCAAACCCTCCCCAGCCCTGGCCACTCAACTTAGCTTTCAGAGGGCTGGAGGTCTTAAATCCCACGTCAACGAAAAAAAACCCAGCACATCAACTGTCTGGGACATTCCTGTAGTCACCAAGTTCCTCTTCATCATCTGCAATTAAAGAAAACCAAACAGTGACTGCAAGAAGTTTCAGAGAGGTCAGTGCCAACTTCTTCCACAATTTCCCATTCCTCAGAAGCACAATGGGATTCCACTTACCTGCTCATTCCAGAGTCAGATGCTGTGGCCATCATTGCTTGAGATACCAAGAAACAAAATTACTGTTGCACATGTGAGAAGTCACCAGCCCCAAGCTCCTCCTTGCTGCTGCCTCAGCTCACCTCTAATGCTCATCCACTTCCAAAGATGGCTCACAGGGCACCTGCAAAACCAGAAGGTAAATACTTAACCAAGTCACCATATAATACTTCACTATTAGGCACCAATGTGGCCCACAACCACCTCACCTTCTCAGCCAGTTCATCAGCATGCAGCTTAGCCCCTCTGAGCCTGTGTCCCACACCTGAAAAAAAAAAGCCAACCAAAAGGCATATGCTAAGATACTGCCCGAAACCTCCACCTGCCCACAGCCATTCCTGTCTCCTACTCCTTTACCCTGGCCCCTTGCCCACCTGCCCTCCATAGTTTTGGGCTGCTGCTTTGAGGCTTACAGACCATCTGTAAAACAGACCCAAAAGACACTTAAAACTTCACCCACAATATAACATCTGAGAAGAATTGCTGCTTCAGCCCACTAGTCATTGCTCACCTTGCCCAAGTCATGACAAGTGCCAATATCCTGCTTTACTCATCACATCACACCTTCAAAATTAAAAAAAAAAACAAAAAACACACCCCACCACCAAGCCGTAATATAGTCACATAGCCACCAGTCCAATCTTCCCTCCAGCACCATGCACTGACCCAGCTTCTCACGGAGTCCCGCTTGCCTCCTCCATCACTCTTTGGTGCACATCTTGTCCCTCCGCATCTGAAAAAATTCATGAACAAGTCACCCAGATGCTGATCAGTAGCTGAACAATTCCAGGGGTCTTGTTTCCATTTAGGAATACCATCTATGCTCCAACTACAGCCTGCCATTAAAAAAAATTGGACCCAACATTAATCCCCACACATACAAGCCTTAACACCTTCAATCTGCTTCACGACTGCCAAACAGGCTCTCCCAGAAGGCTCCAGTCATATCCATAAAATACTATGGAAATGACCGTCTGGCTGCTTGATCCCAGATGAAGTGAACTGAAATGGCTGCTTGATCCCAGATGACTGTACAACCTTTGGTTAAACAGTCTTGGCAGATCAACGTATTACCCATAGACTCTTATTGCCGTTCCACCTAACCCTGATTCTACACCCCCAGGCAGGGCAGCTCCATACCAAACACACCCATGTGCAGCCCAACACCAGACAGCACTATAGACAATGTGACTCCAAGATGAGAGAAAACTCTCCACGAGAAGAACAACTTTCAGACAAGAGTCACTGTCGGGCAAGAAGACCTACAGGGCTGCAGCACAGAAGTGAGGAGGGTCTATGGCAAAGCCATAAAAGAGTCAAATGCAATGGCCCATTACAAGAAGTTCCTGTCAAAACTGAGATGAGGTGTGCAGGAAGCCTGTCTTCAAGACCTGAGAACGTAAGGATGCAGGGAGGAAATCCCAGTCTGTAAAAGTAGATGGCTAGAGCTGCTAGAGCTCAGAGAACAGAGCTGCTCACGCAGCTGGGAACCATGCTGCAGAAGAGGACCGTCCAGAAACTTCTGAGAGGCAAGCCTGATCTATGCTTTAAAATTGTTATGCAAGAAAAGAAGTGCCCATTGGGCGCTATGCCAATTAGCACAGGCATTTGAGACCCTAAAGGTGGTGCCCGAGGCACATGTCGGGCCCCTTGAGTGCCAAGAGCAACAAGGACATCAAAACCTAAGGAAAGTCCAAGACACAGAAGACAGAGCACACAAACTACACAACAACAGACACAGGCCAGAACCGCCCTGCCCAGCACGCACTAGCTTTGTGCTGAAGAGTAACCCGCTCCCTTTGCCTACTCAGAGGAGACTGCTCCTGGATTGCCCTCTGCTCTACCCTGACTTTAAAACTTCTCCCTGAACCTGTCAGCCTTGGCCCCTCTCCAGTGCCTGTCCCTCTACTTAGCTTTCAGAGGGCCAAGAGTCTGAATTCATCCTTGACAAAAAACCACAACAAACACCTAACTGATGTGTTCCTGCAGTCACCAGGTTCCTCTTCATCTGCAGAACAAAGAAAAACCACAGCTCCAGCAGTGACCACCATGACAGTAGATGCCAACCTCTTCCACAACACCCTCATCCTCAGAGGTGCCATGGCAATCCAATCACCTGCTTCACACCAATTCCAGAGTCAGAGGCTGCAGCAACAATTATTTATGTCACCTAAGATACCAACAAACACAAAATTACCATTGCATTTCTGTGAAATCACCAGTCCCATGCTCCTCCTCAATACTATCCAGCTCACCTCAAACACAAGAGACTAGAACAGACCAGATCCTGTCAACACCCAAATTCAAATGCAAAACCAATATGACAAAGACTGTTGAACCTGCCTCCCTTTCCCAGCCAACCTCCAGTGCCAAAACTTTAGAAACCCCTTCTCTTCTCCTCAATTGTCAAGGAAGGAACCCCACTTCTTCCCGACAGCTCCCATCCTGTATTTGCAACCCTGAACCCCCTGCATCAGCCACTCCTCAGGAGCTGCTCTTCTGAGCCATGCTCTGCGTTCCACAGGCACCTCCTACCTTCTGTCCTCCCACAGACTCTGGGCTCTGCTACAGACCCAGAAAATAAGTAATGCCCTGACACAATCTATGAGGGGCCTGCTGCAAGCTGCAAAGACTCTAGGGACACTGTGGCACCCTTCGGGCAATGGGGAAAGGTGATGAACCATCCCATACCCTGAAGGACACTATGCCTTACATCCCTGCCACCTTCTTGAGAAATGCTAAAATGCCACATGTAGACGCATACAAAGTGCTCATCCTAATCCCTACAAGATAATCTCATCATCAACCCAATTAAGAGAAACAATATCAGAGGCTTACACAGCATACAGCAGAACCGGTGAAAAAAAACATAGTTCCATCTTCAATAAAGTCAGGAATTCTAGGAAAATGCAGCACTCCTAGAATAAAGACAAGTATACTATTAAACCACCTGGGCACCCCCTAAACACTCATTCCAAAGTTACTGACCCGAAAAAAAGGAAACAAAAAAGCAGCATACAAGTCAACTTTCTACTATACAGGCGGCTGGATGTTTACTGGTGCTGAAGGTGCTCAGCCTTCTCACCTCTGCCTCTCTCAACGCCAAAACACACCTGCCCAGACACTGAGCCCAGCCCAAAGCTGCAGCCAGGTGAAGGGCCAGCAGAGGCGACGCCAGAGGAGCCCAGCAGCAGAACGAGCTCCGGTGCCGCGGCTGTGGCTCGTACACCCCAGGCCCCGCCCACCGCCCTTCCCACAATCCCCCGGGGAAAGGGGCGGGGCCACCCCCACCCCCACCCCAGAAGACATAAAGGCGGCCACAGCAGCAGTAGCTCCTTTGCTCCTGCCTCAGGTTCCCAGCAGGCAAGGCACCATCCCTTTTTATTTCCTTCTGGGACGTGCTTCTGGTGATTCTCTTACCACTCTGTCCAGTTGTTGCTGTGGAGAAGAGAGTTCTGCAGGGGCCGCTTTATTTTTTCAATCTTCAGATATTTTTGTGGTTAACTGTTAATCGTGTTTTATGTTTTTGGAAGAGTGCTGGAAGCATATAATTTCCAGAAGACTCATGAGCATTTACGGGGTTTTGGAGGACCGAAGTGCCATAGAGACGCGCGTCGGGGGACTGAGGGGCTCCTGGAGGACCGAAGTGCCATAGAGACGCGCGTCGGGGGACTGAGGGGCTCCTGGAGGACCGAAGTGCCATAGAGACGCGCGTCGGAGGACTGAGGGGCTCCTGGAGGACCGAAGTGCCATAGAGACGCGCGTCGGGGGACTGAGGGGCTCCTGGAGGACCGAAGTGCCATAGAGACGCGCGTCGGGGGACTGAGGGTGCTACTGGAGGACTGAAGTGCCATAGAGACGCGCGTCGGAGGACTGAGGGGCTCCTGGAGGACCGAAGTGCCATAGAGACGCGCGTCGGAGGACTGAGGGTGCTACTGGAGGACTGAAGTGCCATAGAGACGCGCGTCGGAGGACTGAGGGGCTCCTGGAGGACTGAAGTGCCATAGAGACGCGCGTCGGGGGACTGAGGGGCTCCTGGAGGACGGAAGTGCCATAGAGACGCGCGTCGGGGCACTTTCAGGGTCCTGGAGAACCCCGGGGACATGAACACCCGGAAAACTGCCGGGCACTGCCGGGGGCGCGGTATCGCATAAGAGCCGATACTGGAGTGCCGATGGCCGCTCTCGAGGCTGGGCCGGAACTCGCCGGAGTCCCCGCGGTCCTGGTTCGCCCTCCGGCCGCCGCTCGCTCCAGACCGTCGCCGGAGCGGCCTCCGCGAAGCCGCGCATGCGCACGAGCTGCGGAACCAACGCTCCGCGCCGCCGGGGGCCGAGGCGGGCCGGGGGCGTGGCCAGGAAGGGCGGTGGGCGGGGCCACGGCGCCTGCGCGGCTCCCCAGCTGCAGGACCAGCCCTCAGCCGCGGGGCGGCAGCACCCCCTGAATTATTGAGGGAATTTAAATTGTCTGTTTGTACTTCCATAGAAAGTCTGCTTAGACTTATACGTTAACACTTATGATACGGGATATCTGTTTAGACTGTTTGCTTACACATCTATTTTGACACTAATATCTTTCTATAAATACTTTTTTTAAGTATTTTTATATTCTAGGATCTTTCATATAACACAGAAGCACAGAATCATAGCATCCTTAGAGACAGAGGTTTTTATTTTGAACTTATTTTACATACATAAGTTAATATTATTTCTCAATATATATATTTCATATATATAAATGGGGGATTGTTCTCTATTTCAATGCCTCATGCCCGTAGTTACAGGTTTTCACATTTTTTTAATGCATCCCAAGAATTTTCAGACGTTTTGGGGCTGTGACCCACCTCTTTTGTGAGACCCTCACATAACCCCCCCATCCCCCACTCATCCGCATCATCACTGCCCCAATGACATCAGGACACCCCAAACAACATCACCCCCTGAGACATGCCCACAGACACCCTTCTATTCACACCAAAAAGGGCCCAAAACGCCCAGACCCAGAGCTGGCCCCTTCCCCTCAGGGGACTCCGCCACCAGCTGCAAACCCAGGCTGGAGCATCTCTCAAGCCACATGAGACACCTGGAAAACAGAAATCCCCAGTTAGAGTTCAGTGTGCTAAAAAAGTAGCACAGAAGAAAGTAGAAGAATTCCCTCAGACCGAGGGACAGGACAGTGGCTGAGCTACAGGAGGATTCTAGGGAAATGCCTCAGCTACAAATACAGCACAGCCTTCAAAAGCCAGCGCCAGCTCAACTCTTAAAGTCAGGATTAAGGCTAACCGATGCCATTTTGAACACATTCTTAGCATAACGGCGAACCCTCCGGCCGGCGCTGGGAAATGCCTGGCCCCTTCCTTCCAGTGCGGCCGCAGGGAGATCCCGCAGGGCAGCAGGACCAGGCTGGGCCGTAACCAGAATCCACGCTGACGGACCCACCGCCGCAGCCACAGCCCTCACGCTGCTGCTGCCGCTCACCTCGCTTGCAGGGTCGATGCAGCCGCGAGGGACAGGTCAAACCCTGAAGAGCCAAAGGAGCAATGAAGAACCTCGGTCGTTCGCTCCATGCTGAAAAGGTGTGCCTACACTTGCATACGCTCATTAAAAATACTCTAAAAGTATTTGACTTCCCTGTGGCACTAGTTCAACTTGCACGGCTGTGAACTGATACCATTAAACTACCCCTCTCCAAAATACACAATTATCATTTGACTGCAGGTTTTTTTGGGTGTTAGGCAAGGAGGAGGGACATCTGGCCAGTGGCACTGCTTGAGAGAGATGCTACCGGGCTGCCAGGGAAATGCACCACTGAAAACCAGACAGAAATAAAGTACCTCAGAGCACTCTGTCATAATAGTGGGGAAAACCCAGTAACATCCAGTTGCCTCTCTTTTTAAACCGTTAGAACCAACACCTAACCACTTCGCTCCGCCTCATAAATTGTATGCTACAGCTATTGGGCACTTGCGCTTTAAACAATGCGAGTCAGTGGGTAAATTATACAACATTACCTTTTTTGGTTTTTTAAGTTTAATTTTGCACAGAAAAACCAGGAATATAAACCCCCAAATGGTTTCACTTTTGAGCGTCGGAGGGGGAAATCAAATCCCTGGTGCTGCAATCCATCAAGCTACCAAAAAGCACCGGCAGATGGGCGAATGCTTTTGGCTGCCTGACATGCTCCAGAACAGACTTTATGTTATTTTTAGTGTTTTCTTAAATATTTTATACAAAAACTATAACAGGAAGGCTTTGTCAGCTCTCCTTCTAACTTCAAAGTCCACGCTACAAGGACCTTAGGAAAAAAGCAGACACACCTCGTACTCGCAGAGCACTCCGCATCCTTTCCATCTGTCCTGCACTGTCACGGCACAACAAAAGGGCGACCACGGAGAAAAGCTGGCAGCTGACGTTCTGCTGAGAGAGGGGAAAAAAAAACCAAAAAAACCCACAAAAAACTTTGAGCACAAAGCTGGGTAGCAATTTAAAGCTTCCTTCTTTCGTGAAGGTTTGCGAAGACTCCATCCGAGTGGAGGAAAAAGCATTCGGCACCATCTCTGGCACAGTCATCGATACGGGTCACTAGATCTTTGCATTTTTTAGACAACTCTGACTTTTTTGACTCACTGGCAGATTCAGTTGCACTAGAGCCATTTTCCCAGGTACCCTGGGGCTCTTAAATCGCTTTTCTGGTGACTTCATCCTCAGAAACACCTTATTTCACTCTCCCAGGGCTGGGACAAAAACATCAAGCCTGCAGTGACTGCTCCCACATCAAAGGCGCCAGGAGGCAAAGCTGTGGCTTGTCCTCACTGTCCCTTGGCCCCCCAAAACCCTGGGGCTCCACGCTTTCCTGGGGAATTCATCCCAAACAAACAAAAAAAAAAAAAAAAAAAAGACTTTTTTTCCCTCACGCAGGGAATAATTTTTCCCTTCCATCCGCTCTCAGGCAACTCCCCGGGCTGCCGGAAAAAATACGCCACTGAAAGCCAGACAGAAATGCAGAACTTCAGGGGACGCAAAATATCAGGGGAAAACAGCCCGTTACATTCGGTCGCCTCTCATTTTAAACAAGTACAACAAACACCTAACTGCTTCAGTACACCTCATAAAGTGTACACCACAGCTATTCGGCGGCAGCAGTTTAAACAACACGAGTCAGTTTGTAAATTATACAATTTTAGATTTATTTTTTTTTTTTAAAGTTTCATTTAATGTAGAAAAATCAGCGAGATAAGAGATCCCCCCCCAAATGATTTTACTCTTAAGGGCCAAGGGGGAAATCAAACCCCTGGTGCCACAATCCATCAGGCTACCAAAAAGCACTGGCAGATGGGCGAATGCTTTTGGCCGTGCTGAACACGCGGAGGAACGGGGTTTTATGAGGTCTCGACTGCAACAACTGAGAACGCAAAGGCCGTCAAAGAAGTGCAAAGAGAGCGCAAAGTCTCGGTGCTCGTGACTTCTGCTGCCCAGCGCTTCATCTCTGAGGACCCGCTCTGACGGGAACTTCATAAAAAGGCAACTGCTTTGAGCGAGAAACATTTCTATTTCAGAAAATCTCTTTCCAACCTATGTCAAAACGACACACCGTGGGTTACAAAGGACACGACGGAAGCAACAACTCACCAGAACCACATCAGGACTCGCTGTCACTAGTTACGAGGCTGCTGGTATCGCAGCAGCAATAATCAAGCAACGCATCAGCTTCCATCATGTTTCAGTCAGTACGTTTCTAGTGGCACCTAGGTGCTCAAACATGAGCCAGACTGACACCACAGACTAGCCCAAATTGAGTTACGCGTAGAAAAACAAAAGGCTATTTCCCACTTGCCCCTGGAACCAGTAGGAACACACAGAAGAGAAACGCTTGACCCTAACGAAGGTAACAGGCAGCTCTTAATTTATCCTAGCTGAAAGTTCAGGCTTTGATCCCAAAGGAAACCATTCCTAACTACCAAGGGACCTGCTCAGACAGGAGGCACGCTCTGTTAACTGCAACTCCTCGTCAGCTTCTCTGCGCTGGCAGCAAACGTGCCTTTTCTGCGGCTTTGACGTGGAGTATCTGTAGCGTCCCTGAACTCACAAATGTTTCTCTCTGCCCCCCCAGCCCCACACGTGCCATTACCTGAGCAGCAAGCGGAATCAGCCGTGCAAGATTCTCTTGCCGTGCCGCAGAGGGTGACCCTGGGAAAAGAGGAGGCGAGAAATGAGCCTGTTTGTCCCACCCAGCCAACAGGGACGAGCCAGGGGACCCCCACCCCACCTCTGCCCTCCAGAGTGGGGCCGGGAGGGACCCTCCGTGCAGAAAGAGGGGGCCTGGCATGGATTTAATCTTGAGCCCTCTCCCTGAGCACAAAGACACGCAGCGCCCCCTCTTTCTGAGCCCCAAAACCAGCCACACGAACCCATTTGCCAGGTCCAGGAGCAGGAGACCTGGTCTCCATGTGGGGCCCCAAACCAGCGCCCGCTCTCTGCTTCCTCCCCGGCTCTGCAGTCCCCCTTGGAAGAAAGGCAGGTATTGCTTTTGCAGAGGAGAAAAGCCATCTCCATCAGAGGTGACATGATAGGGGAATGACTAAGACAAAGAGGCTCCAGCAAAGGCTTGTAGAACATCTCTTATCACACAGACAGAAGGACAAACTGATTCATACTGGATTAGTGTCTAGAAGGGTAGTCAAACGTTTAACCAGAGCTAATAACATTGAGCAATTTTTACCAAAAAGGAAAGAAAGAAACGAGTCAGATAATCCCTTTAGGTGTAGCATAAAGAGAAGTAAACAGAGGCAAGACATCCAGGAAGAATTTTAGGCGCTGCAGACAGACAGTAAACCCTGGAGTAGCTAACCAATGGGAAACAGGGGAGGGAAAAATTCGGCCGGGATTAAGAAATAAAAAGGTGTGTTTCAAGACCTGAAAGCGTGCCTACTTGCTAGGTCACCCGCTCTTGCAAGAACGTGAATAAAAATGCGCTTCACAGAGGATTCTGCCTGAGCCTATTTCATTCGGACTGGAACTTATTTCTCACACCCTGAGCGATCCTGAGGGAGCGCAGCCACCCCACAGCCCGGCACCCCCAGGACCCACAGGCACCTTGGGGAGGGAGCGCTGGGGACCTGCGGGGGGGGGGCCGGCCGCGCGTCCCTGCGGGGCGGCACCGGCACGGCCCGGGCGCCGCTTTCTTGCTGCCCTGACAGGCTTCATTTCTCCGTCATCGCCGGCACCGCACCCCAAACCCCCCAGGCCGAAGGGACCCCGCGGGAAGCCGGGCCCAGCCACCCCTCTCTGACCCGACAACGCTCCCCCTCAGGCGCCCCGTTCCCCCAAGCCCGCACAGGGCCCTCCCGGGCCCCCCCCATCACACCTCGTGGCCGCCTTAGGGGCCCCCCGCCGCTCCCCGCTCACCTTCACGCGGTCTAACTGCCTCACGACGTGCTCGCGGCGGCCCCACGGGCCCGGCCAGACCGAGCGCCCGCCCGCCCCCGGGCCCCGCTTTGCGCCCGGACCACGCAGCTCCGATTTCGAGACGGCCGCCATTTTCCCCCGGTCCCCTCCGCTTCCGGAGCGGAGCGGCCCGCCCACGGCACGCGCCTATTGGCCTCCGCCCGCCCCTTCGCTCCTCCCTTGTTTGAATCACCTCCGCTCCATTGGTTCTTCGTCGCGTCAATCCTCCCCGCGCCTTACCCCGGCGGGGCGATCCGACCAATGGGAGCGCGGCACCTGCACTCTGATTGGCCCACCCTCCCGCCCATCCTCCAGGGAGCGGTTGCCATGGTGAAGACGCCCCGGTGGGGGCGCGCGTCACTGTACTCACTGCTGCCGCCTTGTGGCCACGATCCGGTACTGCAGGAGGCGAGGTGCGCATGCGCAGTACAGCGCACGCCGCTGCGCTCCCTCCTCTCGCCCGGCGAGCAGGAGCCGGTACCGCAGCTCGGGGCGGGAGGCGGAGCCGAGGTGGGCTCTATTTTCCCCAAATGTTGGTGTTTTTTTTTTTTTCGCTGTCCCATATTATTCAGTTCGGGGGGTTTCAGCGCTTTTCCACAACGTAAAAGTGGTCGGCCTTTACTTTTGGTCATGCGAACGCGGGATTCCGTGCCGCTCTCCGGCTGCACAAATCGAGGTGCATCTGGCTTTCCCGGCAGCCCGAAACTGGCGGGTTTTTTTTTTTGGCCGGGGATGGCGCCCGGCAGCCGCCCGTGCGGGGCCGGCGCTGCGGTACCGCGCTTGGGTCGCGGGGCGGGTGGCCAGGTTACCGGGAGGCCGCAACGGGCTGGACGACACCGCCCCGCGGGCACCGCGGTAGCGCGTTGCCGGTACCGGCGGCTGGCGGCGTGGAGCACAGGGATGCCAGCGGCGCCTGAGACGCAGTACCGGGATTTGGTCGCTGGGCGGCAGCAGCGAGCAGGGCCTGGCGTGCGTGCCCGGGCTGACATTGTAAACAGGGCACTAAGGAAAGCTAAGAAATATTCGAAAAATAAAAACAGTGAACGGGAGAGAAGTAGACAGAAAATTATAAAAGCAATGGGTTTTAGAGAAATAGAGGAAAAAGATTAAGAATAGCGACAGCGAACTAAAATGCAGATATGGAAGTTTTAAAAATCAAGGGCAATAAGACAGTGAACAGAATAAAAGCAGACAGAAAATTATAAAAGAAACTGTGATTAAGGAAATAAGGAAAACTAAAAAATAGCACCGGTGAACTAAAACGGAGACATAGAAAATGGAAAAAGTGATGGCGAAGAAGCAAGAGGAGGGAAAAAAAAGACAGCAAAGGGGAAAAAAGGATGCATAGAAAGAACTTTTATAAAGTCATGGGAAATAAAGGGAAAAAAGAAAAAAAATAGGGACGGCGAACTGAAATGGAGACATAGAAAGAATACCTAAAGAATGAGGGCAGTAAGGAAAGACAAGAAATAATTAAAAAATAAAGCCAGTGAAATAAAGACAGCGAATGGGATAAAAGTAGACAGAAATTTTTAAAAGGAACAGTGATTAAAGAAATACGTTAAAAATAGCAACAGCAAACTAAAACGGAGATGTAGAAAGAAAATTTAAAAAGTGATGTCCCTTAAGGAAAACCAAGAAAAAAATAATAAAAAATAAAGACGGCTAATGAGATAAAAGTAGATTTTCCAAGTCAAAGGATTGAGAAGAACTAAAAAGTAGCAACAGCGTACTAAAATGCAGATACAGACAGAAATTTTTTAAAGTGATGGCACTAAGGCAAGATAAGAAACAATTAAAAAAGCAGTGAATGGGATAAAAGTAAGCCTAGAAAGAAAACTTAAAAAGCGATGAGCTTTAGGGGAGAGGGCAAGCCTGAAACACCATAGGAAGAAAATTTAAAAAGCAACAGCACTAAGGAGAGACAAGAAATAATTAAAACATAAATACCAGGAAATGAAGACAGCAAACGAGATAAAAGTAGGTAGAAAATTTTAAAAGCAATGGGGACTAAGGAAATAAGGAGAAAATTAAAAAATAGGGTCATCAAACTAAAACGGAGACATATAAAGAAAATCTAAAAAGAGGGGTCACCACGGAAAGGGAAGAAATAATAAAAACAAATAAAGATACCAAAAGGAAAAACGTAGGTCTAGAAAGTGACAGAGATTAGGGAAATAAAGGGAAAAAATAAAACATAGGGACAGCAAAGTAAAAGAGATGTAGGAAGAAAATTTAAGAAGTGAGGGCTCTAAGAAAAGACAAGAAATAATTAAAACATAAATACAGCGAACTAAAGGTAGCGAAGGGGATAAAAGCAGACAGTTGGTTTAAACTTGTTTTTCCTCTAGAAAATGCAAACCCTTATCCTAAGCGGTTAAAAGCATCTGAGGTTAGAGGAGGCGCTGTGTCCCCGAACGGGTCCCGGGGAGCGGAGCGGTCTCTCAGCGCCCCCCCGGCCGCGCCCCCCCGCTGCCGCGCCAACGTCGCGCCCGACCTCCAGCGCCGCGACTGGCGACTGCATCTCCCGGGGCGCCGCCGTGTCGCGACAGGGTGCGCTCGGTCTCCCGTCCCGTCCCGTCCCGTCCCGGGGCGCCGGCGCTGCCCCGGCCCCGCCGCTGCCGGCCCGACTGACCCAAGGCTCCCGCGTCCCCCCCGGCAGCCTCCCCTCGCTGCGGCCCCGCCGCTGCCGCTTCCCCGGCTCGACGGGTCCCGGGCGCACGGCTGTCCCCCGGGGCAGCGCACCCCGACCCGTCGCCCGCAGCAGCGGTGCGGGCCGCCGGAGCTGCCGTCATTGGAAACACGTGAGCCATCGCCGGGAGCCCCGTCAGGGTCAGCGGCGTCTGCCGAAGCAGCCGAGGTGTGCCCCAGCTCCGGGAAACGGCACGCTGAAAGCTAACTAGAGAGACCTGGGTTGTACAAGGAGACGGGGTATTGAGAGGGCGGGAGAACAAACGGAGAACTTCGCAGTGCAACAGAAGGGGAAAAGAGAGAGACCAGGAGGTGACACGTAAATGGATGACTCTGGGAGCGCAGAAAGGCGAAAGAATGGCCCGGCGACATGCCAAACGGAAATCGGGATACCCCGAAGCACACCAAAAAGCACCTGGAAAAGTCTGAGACAGAAAAGAAGGCTAAACAGAAAACATTGTCACACCTCGCGTGAAAAATGGCAGGCCTGGGCATGCACCAAAATGTCCCCAGTGCATGCAGTGGGGCTGACGGGAAGTCACCTGTCCCTGTGGAAATTCCAGCTCCCACCCCCGCCACCAAAGGCCCCAGGCCTTGGCACCAGGCACACCAGGAATGTCTCAGGATGCTGACAGTTAATCCAGGAGCGGCTTTCAGGGCCTTGCACAGCGCTGGAGGGACCTTGGCTGCCCCCAGGATGCAAAGGGTTCATAACTGCTGAATGTCCATGGCAACGTGAGAGAAATCCTCTGTGGCCCTGCGAACAGCACAGGGGTTGCTCTAGAACCTTAAGGAACCTTAAAATGGTCCAAAAGCCCTAAGGACTCGTCCCTATCTCATCAGACACAATGTGTAACATCCTCCCTGGAGCTCTGTGTTGAGACAGTTTTTACTGGTTGCAAAGGGCCATGGATTTGGTTGACCCGCACGGGAAGCTGCTGCCAGGCACAGCCTCGGTGGCACGCCTGAGAGCCAAGCCCATGGGCGCTCCACTCATGGTTGTGTCCATCAGGGGCTGTGGGTGCTGAGGCCAGGGGAAGCTGGGCAGTGTGTGAGTCCAGCCCCACAGAAAGGAGGCAGGTGGCCCGTGTCCTGCACGCTTGGACACTCAGAACACCCCTGGGGAAGCATCCCTGCTGAGGGCTGTTTGTGCCATCTGAGAAGGGCACAATGAGGTGTAGTGGTTGGAAGCAGAAACAAAGTACATTCAAACTGTAGAAAGAAGTTTGTTTTTCCTCTGCGGGAGGAATCAACTGTTGGAAGAACTTGTCTAAGGAGGTACTGGATTTGCTATTGCTTGGAGTTTTCCAATCAATATTATATATCTGTATAACATCAAAGTGCTGTATTTTGCTATGATGAGGCAGTTTGACCACTCTGTCTTTTGTCCTAAGTTTAGTTAGCTGAATGTTTAGTTAGCTTCTTTCTAGTATGGGTGATCTGGAGTTTTTGTTTCATCAGCCACCTGGGAATGACAGACAGGTGGGACAACGGAAAATTTCTCTAGAGGAGTTAAGTCAGTGTCACAGGCCTTGAGACAGCAAAGGATATTTGAGGGACAATGTTACTAAAATCTTAGCTGAATCCTATTAGCTAACAGGCCCTGCCTGAAGAAGGGAATCATCCCATGCCTATTTCTCTTAGGATGGGACCAAGCAGTTTTCTCTGTTGGGAAAGTTCCTGCCCTCCACTGCTTGCACTTGCCATGGCCCTGCAATTAATTCAGTGCCTCCTCCCTGGTTTGGTAGTTCTGGTGTCAGTGACGCTGGGCTGTGACACCATTACTCCTAGTTTGCTTTCTTTACACAAACAAACAAAAAAAACCTCTGTCGTGGGGATTACCTCCGTTATCTAGTTTATACTGTGAGTGCTTAGACCATTGTAGCAGCTCTGTAAAGAGACAGGGATGGGACAGTGAGAAGGAACTACTTATCCTAGCTTCGGTGCCTGAGCAAGCCTGCCTGTGTATTTCCCCCGACACCAGAAAGAGAGAAGGGATTTGCCCAGCCTGGCTGAGCCAGCCTTTGTCAAAGCTAAATTAGCACTTGGCCATAGCTGGCTTCCGGCCCGCAGGCAAAACGCCAGTACCCTGGCTCAGTTTTTATGTGTTTGCAAAGTATAACACCGAATATCCACTCCTCTGCTCCTGCATCCAAAGTAAGGCAGTGAGAATATGACAAGCAACTGAGCACTTTGCAGATTGATGGTCCTAGGGGAGTTTTACTCATGCTGCCCGGTGTTTCAGAGTTGTTTTAAGAAATTCAGAAGATGTGATGAAGTCATGATGACTGCGTGTGTTTGAGGCCAGAGTCACACTGTATCGTTTTAGCTGTGTTCCTCAGCTGTTTTCTTTGGCTTGTATTGTAGGTAACAATTACAGTTATTTTGTGGGCAGTAGGTCTGGATTAAGAGGCTCTGACCCACCTTGGGAAGCGTTAATGTCCTGTCCATAGTCCCGAGGGGGTGCGTAAAGTGATTGAATTGTAAAACAATTGTAAAACTGGAGGAGATTTTTCTTCAAAGCCGAGTAACTCTCTTGATGTACTCTATCTGGCAGCACCACACAGCTGCTGTGGCTGTGGCAACCTTTGCTCTGAGGGGACAGAAGTGAGCAGAAGGAAGTGGTGCTGGCGTGGAAGTGGCCCCAGGAGCCGCTGCTGAAGGAAACACTGCTCATTCAGATCCTTGCAGTCTGACACATCCTGCTTGACTTCCTTCTGTGCTGTTAGTCTCGACTGAGGACAGAGTCCATGGGATCTAGGTTCAGTAGTATTTGCCTTGTGCTGTCTCTTGAACACTGGAAGGGTTTTGCAGACTCTTGCTTGCTGGCCGTTTAGATGTCACTGACCTTTCTGAGTGTGTGGGTATAGGACACCCATGATGGGGCTGTTGAACACAAGAGCTGTTTCACTGTAGCTTCTTCCGTCTTGACTGCCAAGTTCACACAAGAGGCATGCCTCCTCTACTTTGTTGCATGGGCAAGGGATCTTCCCCACAGAGGCTGTTCTGCATTGCACGTTTACTTAACCAGTCTCTTCTCTGGAGAGAAGGCAGGGCTTCTTGACTGTTAATAACCTTCATTTGGAGCTAGTTGTTGTCTTTCTCAGGAAAATTGTGACATGGAGGCTGAGCCTACCCTTAGAAACACAGCGTGATTGACGAGGTGATCTGTGGAGCACATGCCATTTCCAGAGAGGATTCAGTGACAGTTACTTGGTTTGTAGGAAGACAGCTGGTGACAGCTGGCAAGTTTATCCTTTTATCATCGTGTGTGTCAATGCTGCTGTTCTTCCCTTAGTTCCATTTCCATGCGTGTCAGTGCTGTATCTGTGCTGATTAAGTGCAGAGGATGAATTCACTTACTTGTTATTTCAGCCTCCTGTAGATCCAGATCCTTTTAACGAGTCTACCTGGCAGACACAAGAGGGGAACTTCTTTGGGGTTTTTTTATCTTACCACCACCACAACCCTTTTGTAATTTGGTTGATAAGAGATAATTCTACAACTCTGTTTTCACTCCTGCTGAAGCTATATTATCATGCCTAGCAGGGAAAGCGGCAAGTGGATGAATGCACATTGCATTCAACTCTCAGGATTACTTTCCCATCTGTCCATCTGCATCGTGGCGCAAAATTAGAGAACAGTCCTTCCAGCATGCAGCTCTGCCCTGCATTTCCCCCAACCGAGTTATTGAATCCCCAAATTGTCAGTTTTGTCATCTTCTCAACTGTCTTCCCAGCCAACGAAATACATGTGAAAAGAAACTGCCTGTAGGCTGTAAAAATATAACTGAGAGTACGGAATGAAAGCTGAGCTGAGCTTCCTGTTCTTTTCACAGCTTTCATGCCAAGCTCTTTGGCCTCACTGGCTCTCAGCTCTCGATGGGAGAAGGAGCCTCTAAAAAGCCGCATGGAAACATTAACTGGCAACAGCAGAGTAGCCTTCCCTCCCCTCAGCTGCAGGTTTTGTTTACCCCCGCTTTGGCGTCCACCGTGGTGTACTGAGCTGAGTCAGGGCTGAGAACGGTGGGAGGGAAGTTGGGTCTAAGGACTGGAGTCACAGGTGGCAACAGCAGGCCTTTTTTATTGCCTCTTTTTTGAGGCCTTGGGTAAGCGAAGCCCCTCGTGCTTTCAGGGGAATAAAACTCCTCTTCCTCTGCCTTTGCCTGCCTCTGTGGTGGCATACTCAGGGGAAAGGCTGTTGCCGTGTAGGGGCACATGACCCAGCAGGGACTGTTTTGGTGGAGTCATGACTGCCGCAAATGGAAGGTTGTGCTTGTAAATTTACCCCAAATAAAACGGAGGAAAGTGCCACCTTCTCCCTGAGGGCTGCTGAGTAGCTGTAAGCAAGTCTTATTCCTGAGCAACTTACTCGTATGGCTTGCAGAGTTTTGGTAACAAAATGGGGAGGGGGACCAGAAGGAATGTTGCTCCTGTTTTTCCTGCAGTCGTACGTTCTGGGCCTTTGGAGCCTGAAATGATATATAGCCTCGTCAGTCTTCATGTTAAGCACTGTAACACGGCCTATGATTTTCACAGATCTCTGCTGATAAAGTATTTTGTTTGCATTAACCCACGTGTATCAGCCACTTCTTAGAGTTGTTCTGATGAAGCCCAGACTTTTTAGAACTCAGCTCACCTGTGGCTTTCTCATCCCCCCACCAGCACTGACTCTGGGATCATTTTTTATTTCCAGTTCGCAGATTCTGAAACGTAGAACCCTCTTTCTGTCTTGTTCCCTGCCCACTGCACTTGCTACCTGTCAGCGTTCACCTTACACAATCAGAATGCTCTTGAGGACTGGGACAGACCTGGTTCTCTGTACTGCCTCAAGTATGATGGAGTCCTGGTTCTTTATTGAATTTCCTCACTGACTGGGTAAATTACATAACTTGTGTTATGTAGGAGCCCAGAACAGGCATTCCCAGATGTTTTGGGTCATGAGTGAATGTACTTTCTTGCAAATGGCCAGCCACTGTTCCCTTTAAATTTGGAATGAGAATGGTATATGATGATACCGTTCCATGGGCCTGCTGTGAATCATTTACCTGCATCCTTCTGACTGACGATGGGCTGCAGAGCGTGGTTGGGAATGCCAGTGAGATGATCTAAGTGTCCCATCTGGTTTTAAAATCTAGTGAGTGAGACCTATAGGCATTACTTTAACTTTCATAGTTGGGCCTGATATGTTTAAGCAGCACAGAGGCTACTTCTAAGAGTCTTCAGAATGTCTTTTATGTGGTAATAAATTAGTAAGAATGCAGTAAATAATGCGGAATGGGAATATTTACAGAGTATATATTTTCCCGCAAAGCTCTGAAAGGCTCGATAAGGGAGGAATATCCCTGCTGCTCACTGAGATATGACTCCCTGAGACAGAATGCAACAGATGTTTAACAAGCTTTAACAGTCCCCAGACAATAATTCAGGACCAGGTCTGAGGAGTACTGTGTACAATGTAAAGCCAGACTGGAAATTTTAGAATGTCAGAAGAGAGTTATTCCCAAAGGGTAGGTGGGCCAAAATAGAAGTAGTGACAGTGTCCAAAAAGAGCCAGTGCAAGCTCTTTGCTTCTGTTTTTTGTCCAAGTAATGGTGCCTCTGTTGACACAAACCTCTCAAACACCCTGCAGATTGAACAGGGGCTGTTGCCAGAGAGGAGCATGATACCAGATTAATCGCTGCTTGCTCTGGAGTTTGGCTTGCATTTTTCATGTTGGCTCGGCTTGGTTTGGCTTGCATTTTCATCGTTACTCTGATTACATTCCCAGTTGGGTCAGTAGGTACCTTTGGAAAGAAATTCTTCACTGTGGTGTAATTTATGGATTCCTGACTCATAGGTTGTAGTCTTCTGTCTGAGGAGTAGGGGAGGAGGAGGGCAGGGAAGATCACTTCATTTGGACTTTATTTTTCCCCTTCCCAAGTTGTGGGCTTTCTAACAGTTTGTTGGCTGCTGCAGAGCTGCTCAAGGGAGGTGACCAGATGTCTGCATTTTGCCTCTACTGTCTGGATTACAGGATGGTACCCAGTGTCCTGTTGAAAATTTCTACAAGTCTTTTTGTTTCTATGTTTTATTTGGGCTACAAGACTTTCCTTATCTCTCCCTTTCAGTGATATCCAGCACCAAGGCAGAGCCTTTGTAGACCAGGAGCAATCCTGCACCCATGTGCATTCAGGTTTCTCATGGGTTCTCTGGGTTTAAGTGTTTATTAAGCATCTCATTCAGCCATCTGCTCAAGGTAGTACCTCGCAACTTGGAAAGTCATTCACGCTCGGTGTCAACAGATTTGTCTTTTCCATTGATGTGGGGAATATTAGGTACCAATTCCTTTCATCAGACATGGATGGAGCAGATCCAGAATGATAAGAAAATCTTTCAGAGTCGATTTGGTTTTGGTAGGATTCTGCTGAAAGTGCTAAAGGTGACCTCAATTGCTAGGGATGGACCATTGGTGCAGATTTGAAGGGACAGTAACCTCTAGCAAGGAGAAGAGGAAGCAGTGGATGAGCAGGAATGTGTTCGATAGGAGTTTGAATGACTTGACCGAGGTCATGCACCAAACCCACAGCAGAGTTGGAACAAGAACCAAAGCTTCCTTTTTCTTCTGCAACATCTTCATCTTGGGACCTTCAGCCATTCATTTCAACACTCCAGTGAGGTGCTATGCAGCACAGAAGTGGGGGCTAAGAGACTGGGTTCATTACTTGTTTACCAGAATCTCTTTACTTAGGCACATCCATTCAAAGTGCAACCTTCCAATCACTGTCCGTCTGACCTCAGTGTTTCTCACTGATCGTTGTCAAATGCATGCACAGTGATACTGAGGTTGTAAGTCACAGTGGGCATCTTGTTACAAAGCTTGCTATTTTGTAAAGACACAGAATCATCGTGCTGGTAATAGCATCATCCGTCCATTTCCCACTCCCCTCCCCACCCCCTTCTTGGCTGTCTGTTCATATGTTTGTATTTTTTGCAAATAATATCACTTTGACATAAAGAGCGCAGTGTCCCATCTGCGACTCGCATTACCGCATTTTATTTGCTCCTGCTGTCACACAGCCCCCACAGGTCATAATTCACTATGGGTGTCATCACAGAACAACCTTGCTGGCCCTGTTATTGCTACTTGGCCCAGAAAGATGAGTTGCTGACCTTTCCCAAGCACTATTTCTGTTGACTGCTAAAAACCTTCAGAACAAAGTTGCGTGTTTCTTAGTGGTGCCAGCCAGACTTTATCTGCCTGAGAGCTTTGTGAATCTTAGTGAAGATAGCTCCAGGTATTTCAAAGGAGAGCCTAGTTTACTCTGCATATACTCTGAGGAAGAGTAAGCTTCAGGCCCTGACTGCTGGTACTACATACTACTGGTTAATCACATTCACATAGCTTCTGGTTTGCTTGTAACAGAAGAGCGAGCTCACCTCTGCTTGCGAGCTCCTGTGTAGAAGGTGTACTGCAGAGCACCACGTAGACTGCCTACTGCTGGTGTGGGCAGCCCAGTGCTGGTCTACGCTGTGAGGAGCTCATTAGGAATACAGTAGCAGGGCTGGAAAAAAGGCATTGTATATTCCACTGGTTTCACGATAACAGTTGCCAAATGCCTGATATTCTGCTCTGCATCTCAACTCTTTTGGGTATTACTTGCAATGCTAATTTGGAGCAAAGCTCCCAAGCTGTACCAAGCCGTACAGGGTACAAGTAAAGGAACTGCCAGCTCCACAATCCTGCAGATTATGGAAGAAAACCCCACCTTTCTAAATACATCATGGGGGATGAGATGGGAGGAATTTCTGGAAAGATTTGATGTTGATATTCATGGGAAAGTTTAAAACCCGAAGTATATGAAAGGTCCCCATGTTTTCTCTGATTTTACACTGAAGGATAAGGAAGTTGTATTAGTTTAATTCCATTGGGGAAGTCTTAAATGTTTCTCTGCTGAGGGACATATCTTAGGGCAGCGTAAAAAAGACAGACAGATTAGGTGCACTCCCCCAGCTTCCTCATTTCACAGCTGTCAGCGCACACGATGAAGCAGCTGGAGGCAAAGCTCAGGCCTGATGCTAGAGGACTACATGGGAACTGTACAAAGCTGAGTTCTCAACCAGCAGCTTAACCACTGTTGCTGTAGCCAGATCGCTTCAGAAACTCAAGGCACAGTGGTGGGCATGCGGTGGCCACGGCACGTTCTCTTTCTGTCTATACAAATGCACCCTCCTGCCCCTCCCCGAAAGTAACTTCCTGCTTAGTTTTGTCTGTCGGGTAACCAGCTAACATTCCTGGTAGATGGATAAAGGCCATCTGGACACCGATTGCCTCTCTGTGTTCCAGATCACAAGCAGTGAAGTGTCCAGTATTTGTGGTACTGTGACCAAAGCACTGATGTGGAAGCTCTCTCAGAGTTACCTGTGTCCTTATATCATCAGCATGCTATATCCTGTTGTACTATAGATACCTGGGGGAGCGACTCTGCACTGAATGTAAATATTTTTAGTTTTAGTAATTTCAGGTGGTCTAGGACAGTTGGTGCTGGCTAAAGATTAGCTCCCGCTTCTTTATGTACACATAAACTACATTAAGTCAAGATCTTACGATTCCAAATACCACTGTCATCAATGGGAGTCAGTCCTTTATTTTGTCTGTAAACAATGCAGTTAAGCAGAGGAATGGAGTTCAATGTTGGAGAAGCAGAACTTTGTGGAGGGTCTGGACATAATTGTTGCGTACGAGAGGTAAAACAAGGAATGTTGGTGTAATAGCAATGCATTTGTTCTGCCTTAAGTAACAGGAAACTTGGGCTTGTTCTTATAGCAGGTTTGCATTAAGTAGATAGGTGTATCATCAGAAGAAATCTTTAGCATTGTTTTACTTCACTGGTAATACAGTTCAAGAATTTAAGAGAGGGCAATCACCTAGAGGTTGTGTCTCACCACTGCCCCCCTTTTATTGTTGGTTGGGTTTTTTTTCTATTATTTACTCCCAGCTGTTTCTGGGAATATACTGAAGTGGCCTTTAAGTTTAGTATCTGCCAGAAGATTTTACGTGTTTTCAG
This sequence comes from Rissa tridactyla, assembly GCF_028500815.1. Classification (NCBI taxonomy): domain Eukaryota; kingdom Metazoa; phylum Chordata; class Aves; order Charadriiformes; family Laridae; genus Rissa; species Rissa tridactyla. The sequence goes on from NC_071472.1 coordinate 47,392,241, forward strand.
TGCCAAAATTGATGCATCCAAATGATGCTCTGGTATCCTTGTTATTACAGCGGCTTGCTATAGCTGAAGCACAGTCTCCCTGCACGGTTCTGACTAGTTCCGTGACTGCAAATTTATAAGCAGCTGACATAGCTTCCTTTTTAGCTCAGAAGTCCCTGAACAGCAATAAAGGGAGAACAGAGCTAGTGAATTAGAGCATGTTTAGCTATTTATGAAGGATCACATATGAAACCAGGGTTGGAGGTGATGGCTCAGTGGAAACAAAATGTTGACTCCACTGAGGTCAAAGCAGTTACATCGGGATTCATCCGTAGCCCCCATTTATTTTTGGTTTGCCTGTTAACATTCCTTCTTATGTACTTATAGCATGCCCCTCCCAATATTCCCCTCACCCACTCAGTTTCACTGTCCTTTCTCATGACAGAGTGTTGGGGCTCTGGTTTAACTTACAGTTAGATATTTTTAAAAAAACCACACAAAACCCAAAAAAATCCCCAAACCAAAAGGCACCTAACTGCCATTGCTGTCAGTGGATCTTGGCTGGGAAAAAGTCCTAATAAATCCAGTACTTAGTATGTGCAGTCTCCAAAATCAAGACCAAGGCCTGCATTCTGATTTTAGAGACAAAACTGTACATCTCAAGTAACTCTGTCGGAATTGATAGAATAATTCCACATTTACCCTATCATTATAGCTGATACTGGAATTTGCCCTGTTATCTTTTAAATTAACAGCATAGCATATGCGTATTTACCTTGATTAGGAGCTTCAGATCATTCCTTCCATTATGTTTAATGCAAATATGGACGGTCTGGGTTCTGTCTTCGGTAGAAGTCTTTCCCAACCTTTCAGAAATTGTACTGCAAACTTTACATGGCTGCCCTTGGTAAATGTCTGACTCTGTTGCCAATTGCTGGTGCAGTCAGTGAGTTAATGAACATTCACCATGTCACCTGTGTCACACAGGCTGAACCGCCACAGCAGCCAAGGGTACGGTTCTCCTGTTGAAGGAAGAGAGCTGGCTGCTCTCTCTTTGTGACTGTATCACATTTGTACAGGTTTGCCATAGGCTGTGAGCATGTTTTAACACTTGCGATCTCCCTCCAAAAGGAGATGTAATGAAATCGATTCACTGTAGAACAAGAGAGGGACAGATCATAGCAAGCTGGGAAGGATAACAAGCCAGAAAAACTACAGCATTCAGGAAAAAAGAAAACCCCAGTTGGGAAAAGAGACAAGCTGACATACTGGTCAGACCGCTATCCAAACAGTGGGAATTTTATGTGGTACACAGGAATGTGCTGGAGGGTTTGTGAAGGATGCTTGCGGAGCCCATCAACCAGCATTATCAGACAGGAAAGCCACTATCAAGCCTTGGCGTGATAAATGGTCAAAGAGCCCTGAAGAGTTCCATAATGGAAGCTGGAGTAGTTATGAGGTGTTTGGGGAATGCAGAGTGAGATAATGGGGTACCTAGCAGTAGATTACACCCGAGGCGTGAGCAAGAACAGCATGCTACTGGTCTCTTGACATTCCTGAAGCTCTCCAGGTGCTTGGGAAAGGCCTTTCTTGGAATGAAGACAAAGGCCGACTGCAATTAGCTGATTTGGGAACAAAGCACTGGCCATTTTATCCGGAGTTTTGCATGTCTTTTGCCAGCTCCACAGGGGGAGCTCCCCAGCCATGGATGCATGCAGGGAGGTGTCCCAGCGGAATGTTGGGATATTAACTACAGAGCTGTCCTCTTCCCATAGTGTTGAGCGACCCTTCTCCTTTCAAATGCAAAATCCAAAGGTCAATTACTACAGTCGCAAGTTTTCATCCTCCCTCCCAGGGATTTGCTTGTAAGACCCTCGGCCTGGGTCTCACAGCGCACCAGAGCCCTGTAAGACTTGCTGTTACTTCTCCCGTTTGCCCACATCTGCCCTGGTCTTGGAATTTCCAGTGGTGTCACCTCTGGCCCCCAGACGGGTTAAGCTGAGTGCTGTGGAAAATAATGGCTAATAATAAGCCACATTGTAAGATGCTGTGCATGATGAAGCAGGTGCTAAGGAGGAGATGTGATTAAGGAACGGGTTTTGGTGAAGTGACTGTAGATTTTTTCCACTTCTTCTGTAACAGAGCGCTTTGAGACAGGTGCTGACAAAAAATGTCCCATTGCTGAGGCCTTCCCCTCGGCTGGCAGTCCTGTGTAAGCTGGAGCTAGGCCAGAGTATCAGGTTGCCTTCTGCCATGAAAAGCTAGAACTCTGATCTGGAAAGAATTGGAACTGCCTGTGGAATGCTGTCAGACACACGATCAGATAGCAATTTGCTGAGGAGGGGATGACCGGGCCTCAGTGTTATCCAAGATCAGTATTGAGAAAACAAAGTTTGCAGCCATGGCAGCGACTACTGTCTCTTAAATGTTACCCTTTACAGGACTTGGCACACTGAAGTGTAACAGAGACTGTTAGTCCTTCTTGTGGTGAGTGAACAGAGCCAAAGGAGCTGAAAGACCTTGCACGAGTTGGGGAATGGATGCTCCTTTTGCTGCCTGTGGATATACGTGATTGCACGTATACCTGCGGGCACATGCCTTGTGTGCGAGCTCTTTTACTTTCGGCCATCGTCATTTCAGTGTTGTGATAATTCCCAGTGCCAGGCAAGGATGACACAGAAAGGTTGCCTGTCAGTTATGTTAAATAACTGAGGACTCTTGGCTATTAGCCTACACAAAGTGATTGTTATCTTCAGCTGTTTTCAAGTAAGCTTTCCAGATTAAAACTAATGACCAAGATAAATCACTAAGAATATAATTGATTTTTAATATTTAGAATGTTTATGCACCTTTAATTGATACAATCTTTTAGTTTCACATGCTATGAGGCTGTGAAACTACATCTGAGCAGTCATGGTTCATGTGTGCTCAACTCATCCCATTTCAGAATCAGCTTCTGTTATTTAAACTATCCAAGGTCTTTCTACATCTAAGGCACCTCTTTAAATCCTTGTTGCATAAATTCCAGTGGATTACTTTGCGGATTAGTCCATTTTAGTATGTTGTGTCTTCTCAAGGTCTAAAATGAGTATGACTTAAGACGAGTCTAGAAAGAACTTATTTTCAGATGAGGGTTCCCCAGCTCATACTTCAGCTCACAAATGTCCATGGGCACAGCTATGCATATGATGTGGGCAAATGGTACCGGTCACACAGACACATGCATGCTCCTGTCAGAGTCTGTAAGATGGAGTGAATATTGACCAGATTTGCTATATCATTCTGATTATTCCATCACGCTCATGTGATTTAATTTAGGTTTCTTTTCCTACCTTCCAAGCTCTCCCACCTTTTCTTTCCCCCAGATCCTCTGCATGGAAACTTGATGTTAAAACACTACTGGAAGCAGTTGCGTGAAAGGCAGTTCTCCTGTTGTCCCAAATGACAAGACCGTAGTGGGGAAAGTGATGACTAGTGAGGCAAGAGAAAGATTTTATAAGGTAATAGAGAAAAAGGCATGGAAAGGATTGAGAAAAGCTATAGGTGAAAGAACAGGACAGAAAAGGCAAGCTATTGAAACAAGCAAGGAAAAATGGCATTTCACTTTGTCTCTCAACGTCTCTTGGGGGGAAGAAGGATGGTGACACTTAACAAAGAATGGAAAGGTCATCTGAAACTTACCAAGTTGCCAGATCATTGTGAGAATAAAGGGAGCCTGTCCCCTTCCTCAGCTGGACAGAACAACCCCACAATCAGTGGGCTACGCCTCCCTACTCTTCTTACACTGGTTTCATCCAAGTACAGCCCCACCAGCTTTGGAGGGGTGCCTCCTCTGGTCGATGGGAGTAAACAGACAAGCATCTATTTTCAGATGCTGGTTAGTGGGAGATGATAGGCATGATCCCAGGCTTCCCTGCAGAGGAGTAACTTCCAAAGGTTGGAATGTGGAAAGTCCTCTGATATATCAGCTTGTTTTCTGCAATGCTTAATTGTTGTTCCAAATGTAAAAGTCATCAACAGTGCTGTCCAGGAACATCAGTTCACAGAACCCAATACCATATCCAGGCTACTGTGGAGTAGGAACCTACTTCTCTCTTTATACGATCCTGGCTTTTTAAAGAAGCCTTACAGCAAACTGAAGTCACATCCATTTCCTGTCACGCCAGTTTTGGCAGAAGAGTGTAAAGGGCTTTTAAGCCTCAGTAGTCCCAGAGATTCAATAGCTTGCCCAATGATTGCTGGAAAGTCAGCGGCAGAGGGAAGACCGAAGTCCAATTGCTAGTCCCTGCTCTGACTGGTCTGCTAACATGAATGAAAAGAGACTCAAGGAACAAAAACAGTTCACAAAAAATAAGACAAACTTACAAATGACGTCCAAAGGGGAACAAATCTGAAGTAAGGAAATCTGACAGCAAAGCACTTACCATATGCAGCTGTAGTGCACAATTGATTTTAAGGGCTCTGGAATTACGACTGCAGCATGCTGTATCAGCACGCGACACGCTGGAAAATCACATCGAGGGCACTAGCAGTCCTTTCGCGTGTGCACTTGCCTTCTGGTAATAATCATGTTTCACACAGTAAGTGCAAAGCCTCTGATCTTTTGCATGTGCATTGATGTGGTTTGCGCTTGCTTTGGCACTGCACATCTACGTTTCTTCTGTCACGCTGAAGTACAGCAAAACACTCAGCCTTTAAGAACAAAGCCAATCAGATGCAAATTTGGCATCCTTTTGAGTCAGAGTTCAAGTGGACAGACATGCATTACAGTGATGCAGTCATTCCCTCTGCTTTGCCTGGTGCCATGAAGCTGACCATTTAATCCAGCGCTTTTACAAGCAGTATTTTTCATCTCTGCTTTGACACTGCCAGTGATTATAGTATGTTTTAAACATATATGCTGATTAATCCAAGCTGTCTTGTTGGCAGCAACCTAGAACTTTGAATCTTGTTCTCTAACTTCATCTTCTCATTGGTTAGAGGATTAATTTTGGAATACAAATGACAGCAAGCAGGAGTCAGCCGCGGAAGATGCCAGGCACCGCTTGCTGGCATAGGGAACAGTCTCTTTGTGGAAGGCTTGAGCTGTTTTCCAGGTTGCTGCTGAAACTCTGGTATCCTGGAACCTGTCAGAGGAAGGGGAAAGAGGCAATGTAAGCTGGCAAAATGTCACGTCCAAACAGCTGGACATGTATCCTGGCGGTCGGTCATAGTCATCAGGATTCCAAGCCTAAACCCGTGAATGTGCCGAGAGCTGATGGGTTAAGCTGGTGGTTAGAATGGCATGCTGCCATATGAATGGTGCCAGTGTTATAACTACTTCTTCTATTATAGGAGTACTGAGAGCTCCCAGTTATGCCAGATGCCACCTGGTAATTCACAGGGTAAAAAATAGTCTGTGACCAAAACAGCTGACTGCCATATTCGGCAAAACAGTCAGCGGAAGGTGCTTTACCTCAGGGGATGTTATTAGCTGTATTCTGCATATAGGGGAACTGAGGTAGAGGAGGGATGAAGATGTCTAGCGCAGAGTGGCTGAATCTACTTGGGCTACCACATTAGGTGGTTATGCCTGTAGTTTTAGAAGCGTCTGGCCTGGCATGAAAAATAAGGAAACTGCTGCCTTGAAAATAAATAAGAAAGAAACATTTCTCACCCTTAATCCATTGCACCTCTATGTCCAGTCTGTACAGTGCATTTCGAACTCTTTTGGAAGCAAATCTTGGTGGTGGTTGTTGTTAGTATGAAAGTGTGCTTTCTGTAATAAATGCCAAGAGTGCTTCTTGCAGGAAAAGCCTGGCACGGCATCCTGTACATCACTGGCATATCTACTGACTTGGCCATCAGGTTTTCACGCAAGCCATCTTTACAAAGCACAGCATCTGGCAATGAGCAGAAGCTGGTTGATTGTTTTCTTTTTTTAGCCGGTTTCCCAGTACAGGGTGGAAAATGGCCAATGCCATCAGAATCGGCAGAGGACAAGGGGATGTTAGGATGGGGCTTGGCAAAGAACAAATGAGCAAAAGTGAAGACACTGCCACGTGACCTACTTCTTGCAGGGAAAATCGCTTCCGTACCTTCTCAGAGCACTCCCAGCTGGAATGCCAGGAAGGGGAATAGCAATGCTTTTGGCATATAAATTGCAGTCAGGACTAGGATAAACTGAGGAAGGACTGGCATAATCAGAAGAGTGCGCGTTTGCTTTGTCCCAGGAATATAAACAATAATGTTCTCCCATTGCAGATCCAATGCAGGCTTGCTACAAAATTGTCTGCCTTATGAACAAACCACCCTTGCACAGCAGTAACCTCTTACTCGTCAGTATGAAGTGCACACCCATGCAGATGCTTGGATTAAACATTAGAGACGCCTTTTGCCAAGGGCTGAAACACTCATGCAGTACGCCTTTCTGTGGGAGTCTTCTCCAAAAGAATGCATTTTGCAGGTCACTGGAAAATGGAGAGTCAGCAGGAGCATGAGCAGATGCCTGCTGGAATAAAAAGCCTGCCACGTTTTTCCTCCGAAACGTTCAAGTTTCTCTGTGTGCTTGCCACCTGGCTGTGTTTGCAGGTCATCTGAGTGCAGGAAGACAGCAGATTCTGTGGAAATCAGGTACGTGCCGGGTCCTCTCTGAGCGTCTCCATTTGCCAGTCCTCATCAGGCCACCGTTTTCTGAGGTGAAATGTTCGTATCAGCAAAACTCAGTCATTAATGTTGCAGAAGTAGGAGCCCTGAACTGAGCTCTCTTTGAGGTCAGTCACTGTGCTGCTGCTCGGCCCCAGCAATGGCAGGAAAACGATTCAAAAATACTCTGAGGAGTTTCCTTACCAGAGGGAGGCAACACAGACTGACCTGTTAGTCTGTGCAGAACCAAAGAGCTTTACCTTCAGCGTTTAGCTAGAGATAGCGCTTCCTAGCCAAGCAGAAAAGGCGCAGTATGAGATGTGGTTAAGCATCTGTGGGCAACGCTATATTTATTCTCACAGCCCAATTTAAGAGTGAGTGTAGATGGGATAGACCCATGTATACCAAAACTCCGGGTTGTACACCACCACACATCACACCCATGCATTCCTCACCCTACTGCCTGGTCTTCGGTGTTTCATTTTAGCTTCCATTCTCGCTCCTTTACTCCTTTATTGCTTTCAGCACCAAGAGCCTGAGGATCCTGCTTTATTCTCTCTGCTCTTTTGGCAATGGCAGTGGAGTGTGGTGGGAGAGATATAGTCTTAGTCTTCATGAGCAAAAGTTTGGCTGGCAGTAGTACGGAGGTTTCCAGTACCAGGACTGTCAAGCATCTGTCACAGCAAGCCCTTTAGACTCTTTTGATGGCAGAGAACAAGGCCTTCGGTTACTTTACAGAAATTAAGGTATGGTTTTCAAGCCATTGAGGAGAGGGGAAGGGAGAGGCAGACTTGTTCTGGGAAGCAGTGTACCAGAGGAGATAAATGGATCCTGCTCCAGGCAGATAAAGGGCACAAGTAACTATGTGAGAACAAAAGATAGGAAGAGACATGGAAAACATGAGTGCAGCCAGGGCTGGTGACAGCATTGTTCTCTGACACCTTTCCGAAAGCAGCATTCCCACAGAGAAAACATTTTCCACCTCAGTGGGTAACTGTCAGAAAATATAGCAGTTGCATCCCACCGCCTTTTCAGAAGGAAAGCAGCTCTTCGATTATTTTTTTGCAAGGCAGGGACAGCTTCCCTGCTGGCATCGATCCCTGCTGCCCTGTTGGTTTGTGAAGGTTTGCCAGTGTGGTGAGAGATGTGTCTGCTGTTGGAAGTTACTGGGCAATGAGGTGCGATACAAATTTGCTGGGCGCTAATTAATCAGTATGCTTTGTGCAGACTGAGACTGAGGAACTGACTCCATTCAAGGGCAGTCTTCCTGCATGCTAAGAACCAGACTAGCGGCTCGCTGCTGCCCAGCAGAACTGGTCTTCCTTTACAGGTCGCTGCTCTGAGTGCTACCCAGATCTTTCCTTATCCTTCCATTGGCTCCTGGGCTCTTCACACTCTATTCTGGGCTGACTCATCGGGTCCTGACTCATGCCGGGTCCTGCATTTCGGTCACAACAACCCCAAGCAACACTACAGGCTTGGGGAAGAGTGGCTGGAAAGCTGCCCAGCAGAAAAGGACCTGGGGGTGCTGGTGGACGGCCAGCTTAACATGAGCCAGCAGCGTGCCCAGGTGGCCAAGAAGGCCAACAGCATTCTGGCTTGTATCAGGAATAGCGTGGCCAGCAGGAGTAGGGAAGGGATCGTGCCTCTGTACTCGGCACTGGTGAGGCCTCACCTCGAGTGCTGTGTTCAGTTCTGGGCCCCTCTGTACAAGAGGGACATTGAAGTGCTGGAGCGTGTCCAGAGGAGAGCTACCAGGCTGGTGAGGGGTCTGGAGACCAGGTCATATGAGGAGAGGCTGAGGGAGCTGGGCATGTTTAGCTTGGAGGAGAGGAGGCTGAGGGGAGACCTCATTGCCCTCTACAACTACCTGAAAGGAGGTTGGAGAGAGGTGGGTGTTGGCCTCTTCTCCCAGATGAATAATGACAGGACCAGAGGAAATGGTCTGAAGCTGCGGCAGGGGAGGTTTAGATTAGATATTAGGAAGAATTACTTTCCTGAAAGAGTGGTGAGGCACTGGAACAGCCTGCCCAGGGAGGTGGTTGAGCCACCATCCCTAGGGGTACTTAAGAAACGTCTAGATTTGGCACTGCAGGGCATGCTCTAGTGGCAGAGATTGTAGGGTGGGGTTTTTTTTGTTTGTTTGTTTGGGGTTTTTTTGTGTGTATGGTTGGACTCGATGATCTCAAAGGTCCTTTCCAACCATGAAGATTCTATGATTCTGATTCTATGATCCTACTAGCCCAGAAGAGAGCAAATCAATTTCTTTTTACTTGGACTGGTTTTCTGCTGGGTTGAATGGTTGAATTGGCTCATGAGGTGTTCTGATGAACCCGGAGCTGGTGCAACACAAACAGTGGGAGTGAGGATGGTAACAGGGGACTTGGCTCTCCATCTCAGGCACAGTGTACTGATAGATTGGATCAACTGTATCACCTCTCTTAACTCCATGAGTGTCTGTATAAGGAATAGGGGTAGAATGCGCCATATGCTGCATATTCATGACCTCCCTCACTCCGAATGAACTTCCATTTAGACAGGAGCTCCTTCCTTTGAGAAGAGTGTGCTGTTCTGGCCAAATTGCAGAGGAGGATCTTTTCTTGATTACTCCTAGATGAGTTCACATTAAATTTCCGTCTTTTTCATTGTCTCCTCTGCGCTGTTGTGTACTTCAAAGGGGATGGAGGAAAAAGGCTGGTATGTTTGTCTGTTCTGCAGAGGAATAAGATCCATCTAATCCTTTTCTTACCGGTGTTTGCAACCACCCAGAGTCTGAGTCTCCTGAAAACACAGGAAAATGTATGTGATTTTTATGCTGGTCCCTAAAGGCCGAGGGAGTGTTTCCTGTAGAAGACTGCTCTTAACAAACCTGTAAGCAGAGGAGTTTGACTTCAGGGACAGTAATAGGGTCATCAGCAGAGATAAAGCTCTATCAGTAAAGGATACTATAACCTAGGAGAACTTCACAGTTGCTCCAGAGTTTGTCAAGGCCTCTAACCTTAATGTGCACTTTGCCAGTTTGAGCCCTGAAAGCAAAGGGGAAAAAATTGGCCAGTTTTACACTGAAACTGGAGAAATGAGTGGAACTATGTTGCCTTGTGTGTGATGGAGTGTATTCACCAAGGAAGGAGGTTCTGCACTCTTACAGTGTGGCTTTTCAAGTGTCTCTGTCTTGCAGACCCATGTTTCCATTTCACATATCTCACATGGTGTCTTTCCTCATGCCTCAGAGCATTGCTCCAAGCTCCTTCTTATTTCAAAGGCATTTTGATAACCAAAAAGGACATGGGAGATGCATGTGGGCCAGGAGCACCTGGAATCCTTGAATCAATGTATCGTGTCTCATTGTTTTCATTACTGTCTCAATTTTGCTTTTCCAATTGGGAAGGAGGCCAAAATGGAAAGGTAAAAATAGAATGTGTGTTGGGAAAGGGAGATCTTGATCCCATGGGTTACTTACAATACACGGCTTTGCCCTATCCCTGCTTGTTATGTGGGCTGCAGGCCAAATATTTGGCTGATAGAAATCTGCATAGTTCCAAAACGCTGCATTAATTTACGTGCCTTATTAGAACACAATTGAATAAGAGCATATTTGTCTTTAGTAAACATCTGATAGCATGAGAAATCCAGCCATATTTTCAGAGAAGCTACCCTAGCTCCAGCCATGATATTTATCAGAGCAAGCAAGAACAGCCACACAATTTTGCATGTCTGGCTTTCTTCTTGAGCCTGTCTCCTTTTTGGGTTAAATCACGTCATACCCAGGAAGGTTTGGAAGGATACCAAAAAATAATGCGCTATCGGGGTAATAATTCAAATTTAGTACCCTCTGACAAATAAGGGGGGGAAATGAGTGGTTCCACAGTTACTTCCAGTGCTCATGCATTTGTGCAAGGCTTTACCCAATTGCCTAGTCATTTTGACCTTAAACTCAGGATCACTGCTTGGGACAGTGCCAATTTTACCAATTTACCCGGGTGGTGAGAGTGACTTGTATATTCTTTTACCATTATTATTAGTGTTGCTATTTTCCTTTTCTGATATTGTTCTACTAAACTGTCTTTATTTCAACCCACAAGTTTTGCTTTTTTTTTTCCTTTCCCCTCCTTTTCTCCCTCTTCTCCCTCCCCTTCTTGGGGTGGGCGGAAGGGGGGCAAGCAAGCGCCTGCGTGGTCCTAACTGCCAGCTGGGTTTAAACCATGACATGTACTTAAGGTGCTGATGTGTATAATGATGAGGAGGGCAGTTCTGCCTGGCGTTCCGCTGACTTATTCTAGGTTTGCAGGGTTTTTGAGTCTGACAAAGCTAGTGACCTTGCTGTTTTCATAATTAATCTCTCATATATTGTAAAATATGTTGTAAAATGCAAAGTTGAACAGTACTGTAAGTACTTAGTTGTTATTGTCTTGTCTGCAGTGATTTGACCCTTATAAAAAAATGACGAAGGGCTCACTAGAAAACCCTGGAAGTCAGAATATGTGACTGTAATTGTGTATGCCTTGATAAATGCCTAACAGTTTCTTCCTGTAGTAAACCTTAATCAAGCTAATTCTGCAATGGCAGCTTTACGCTCTTACTTAACAAGGTCTTTCTGAAGCTACCTGAGGAAGGAAATTGAAGCTTAGAAATAATCTTTACTTTGGGCCTGGTAGTCTAGTTGCAAGTCCAGATCTGGAAATGGGTTATTTCAATGTTTAAAGAAGGTCTGATGTGGGGATTGGTTTAAACCCCTCTCAGGTTCTTTACCTTGATGAGACTGTGTCAGGCTCAGTGGCATAAAGACTCTTCTGACCACGTTGTTAGTAGGTCAAAGGCGGTAGAAACTAAGATTTGCCTTGTCTCACCAGGGTTTTTTTAAAGCTTTGTTATGAATTTGAAGCTGGGGAGAAGTGTCTAGTTACCAGCTTCAGACATACGGGTCTGCTATCCACACACCAGCTACAACATGAACAGTGTGGCCTCGAAGCTGGCACGCTGAGGCTTTCCTACCTTAAAAATCACACCATTTTATGTGTAGTGGCATATGGCACACTCTGGGAGTGCTATTTGAACTCAAAAAAAGCAACAGAAACATATTACATTGTTATACTTCACTCCAAAGCATAAAGCCATTCTGAGAGGAGTGTATTGCAGGGGTAAAAAACATACAGACAAAAAAGGCAGTGAGGATGTTCTTCCATTTAAAACTTTCTCTGATTAAGGAGCATGCAAGATGTCGGATTTCTGTTCTTATTCTTCACTGAATAAGGAAGGAATAAATTCTTTCCTGTGAGTACCATACTGGCTGATTATTTCTTAAGTTCAGAGCATTGCGTTCAAATAATAAAGTTCTAGTACGGAAAAGCAGCAGCATGTGCTTTTGGGTCTCACTGCAGGATCCAGTTGACGTAGACCGGCACAATGACTTATTCTGGGGACTGTTCTTTCGAAGACAGCATCAGGACCTCGTGTGCCAGTGGCACTTGTGAAAGAGGCTATGCCATTTGCAAACTAGGCACTCTTCAGAAATTCAGAAGGTGCCATGCAAGCAGATTATTTATCTGCTCAGTGTGCAGGAACGCAGGACTTTCCATCATCTGGTCAAGGAGGAAGTGGCCTCTTCAGTACTGGAAATAACTGAAAGTTCCGAGCGTGAGGATGCTGCAGTAGTTTGTAGGATGCTACCTCCTGTGAACTGAGCTGGCCTGGAAAGAATGCTAAATGTGCCCGATGAGAAGCTCTGCTCAGTTAACCTGAACTTCAGGGTGAGCCGAGCCTCCTAGCAACTGCTACTGTCATTTATTGGTGGGCCCTACCAAAGCCAATGGAAAACAATGTCTCTGTGCCAAGTTGCTCAGAGAAGTGAAAGGCAGAGAAACATGGTGGTGCCCAGAGTAGGATTTGCATAATCTTGCGCATCTGTGACAGGGGTGGTGGACACCTTTTACTGGCCCCATGGAGACCATGCTTGGTATCTGGGTGAATGACTCTGCTCTTCACATTGTGTAGGATAGCATTTTTGTGACAAAATTTGGCAGCGTTGAGGTCACAGACAAATGCTATTTGTCTGCATCGCCATTTGTCTGTTGTCATACAGATATATTGTACAGGGAATCGCCTGTTGTTCACCATTTGTTCAGCACTAACATAAATGGAGTTCTGGCCTGCGACTGAGTTTCCCTTGTGCTGTCATCATACAAATAAGGAAACAGTAATATTAAAAAGAGGGGGGACAAACGCGTTGTCTTGGGTAGACCATGTTGGATATTCCAGCATGTTTCAGGCTGTGCTCAGCACCTTGCAGGATTTGGCTGTGCATGTTTTGGTGTCTGATTATTTTTTTTTGCCTTTGGGAGGGGAGGTAAGAGGCCTTCACTGCTGGGCCAAAGCATCTAATGCATGTATTTATATATTCTACAGGACTAGAGATTTCAGCAGGCTACCAAGCATTTTCTGATTAATGGAAGTACAGTAGTGATTTCTGTAAAAATTCCATGAAGAAAGCAGTTGGCTGTAGGGACGTTGTAAAATTCTGCCTGCAGGACAGACTAATTTGAAACTTTCTATGTATGTGGCAACCTGCTGTAATTAAGGTATCACAGCAGAGGTAAATCTAGGAATCCAGACGTGGCTTCTGTTGTTAGACTTGTTAGAGTAATTGAATGGATTGGCTTGGGTTTTAGTGCAAAACAGAAGGGCCTCTAAACAGTGCTTCTGTCATAGGGGTTGAATCCTATTTTGTAAAAGTAATAAACTCTACCCTTATGAGTAACGTAAGTGGTGATATAACTGCATTAATGGCAGGTGTTGTGTAAATATTTCAGTTTAGGAAAATTATGCTCCTAACTTACATTATGTAATGTCATTACCAAAATTCAGGGTTTTCTAGGAACTGAAAGGTGGAATCCAGGTCGCACTGGGTTATGCTTGCAATGCGTTTAGTCTCTCAAGCTTTACAGGCCTTCAGATGTAGCTGTCCAGGTGAAAAAAAGCTGCAGTGACCCACAGGTTTTATAAAAATGTGGGAGGTAGAGGCTCTTAGTATGACAGCCCTCCACTTCTTTCCTTCCCCTCAAAATATTTCAGGAAGGCAGAAACTATAATTGGCTTGAATTTTACTGAGTAGCTGCCTTGTGTTACAGTTTATCACATCAGGGTTTTGGTAAGACACCGACCATGATCAGAAGTGTCTCTGTGTAAACCAATTGCAGAATAAGCCATTGTCTTTACTGTGCTACAGAATTAAGTTACGGAGCCCATTTCAATTAAATATCTACAGAGTGGAATAAATCCTCACTCTGATATAAGTCACAGCAAAATGCACAAAAAAACCCCCAAACAACCCTCTGTATATGCCACTGGTTGATATGCTGGTGTAAATAGCTATTTCCTGAAAAGAGGTTGTAGCGAGGGGGCTGTCGGTCTCTTCTCACAAGTAACAAGTGACAGGACAAGAGGAAACGGCCTCAAGTTGTGCCAGGGGAGGTTTAGATTGGATATTAGGAAAAAATTCTTCACCAAAGGGGTTATCAGTCATTGGAACAGGCTGCCCAGGGAAGTGGTGGAGTCACCATCCCTGGAGGTATTAAAAAGACATGTAGAGGTGGTGCTGAGGGACGTGGTTTAATGGTGGACTTGGCAGTGTTAGGTTAACGGTTGGACTCGGTGATCTTAAAAGTCCTTTCCAAACTAAATAATTCCATGATTCCTCACTTGCCCTGTTTATTACAGAAAACTTGCAAGTATTGGTAAATGCCAAAATGGTGTCAATAATCTAAGTTAACAGAAGGTGAAAATGAAGTGTGAGTTCCTCAAAGCCATGCAAAGAAAATGTGACAGAGAGGACTAGTTCTGACTCTCAAGTCCTATTTTCAAGCCATGAGCTCCCTTCTTTGCATAGGGTTGAAGTATAATGGAATATCTCCCCTAGGTAGTGGAAAGACTTCTTTTTCCACGCTCGTGTTTGCCAAATTGTTGCAGATGATTAATGAAAAGCTGAAGGTGATGTCCCCTACCACTGAAATAGCAGAATCCTGAAGGGGACATCTGTCCACTGTCTTCAATACCTATATACTGATTCTCTTCTCATTCAGCTTTATACAACCTTAATTCCACTGAGCACATAGAATTAGTTTAGACTTACACCAGAGGTGAACAGAGCCTGAGTCAGACCTTTGGAAGTAGGTAACAGGCATAAGAACCCATGACTTTAAATCATCCATATTACTGTGCTAAACCTGATTACCCTCTAGTTAAGTAGTCACAGTGGACACAGTTGTGATTTATATCCTCAAAGAATGTTAGGAGGACGAGGCAGCAAGAGCCATGCTTCATCTCAGGGCCAACTTGCAGTAACCTGAGTAAATGGGAGCCATCGGAGTTGCTGCAGTTGTAATCTCAGTGGTGCACCTGCACAGAGAACACGGCCCATGCTGGAAGGCACAAACCAGCTTTGTGCAAATCCTTCTGCAACTAGAGGGGAGACCCAAGAGAAAATCACAGGCAGTTGCTTTGTGCAATGTTGCCACAGACTTCTCAGGGGGAGTTCCATGGAGGTATGCTAGCATCTGTGTGCACAGAGACCCTTGGAGAAAAGGCAGGCAGCTCAAGCATTTCTGGGTCCTATCCTGTGAGATGCCACATATCAGATTGGGTAACAGGGCCACGCGCATGTATGCCAATGTCTTGCAGCAGGGAACAGGCGATGGCTGTGTCCAGAGACAGGGTGGCTTTCAGGAGGGCTCCTTCAAATTCAAGACCTGCTTAAAAGGCTTGCTGTCTGTGGCTTCTGCGCAGCACAGATGCAGTTATGCATGTGTCCCCTCAACTGTGCTGGCCTTTGGGCAACAATGCTGAGTCTGTAACTCACTGCAGGCCACCGCTTTTCGCTCCTCGGTTGGCCTGGGCTTTAACTGTAGAATGTCGTGTGGAAGGAGTAATCTCAGAAGGTCTCATAAGGCAGATATTGTCTGCGAGGTGGGGACTGAAGACTGTGGCTTAACACTGACAGCTGCTGAGGGTGCCACAGAACAGAACTGGAAAGGACTGCAGTAAGTGCTGATTCTGGAGGTTAAAAGGAAGGAGTGGAGGAAGGCTCTGTGTGGAACCTCAGCCTGTTCTAAGGGAGATAAGTAATATGATGTCAGCGCTCACACTGATGTAAATCTTGTGAGAGAAAACAGACCCACGGCCCCAGAAGATCTGTGACAAGAGCTGAAAGCCGCATTTTGAACTCCTCATCCTGCTTTGCTCACAATGCAAACAAAGGCAGCAGTTGTGAGTCTGAGCTTTTTTCTGTTCCCCACCCTGTGCCTCGCAGGGGAGAGCTGAAAGGAAATTCCATCCCGTCCCATAGAGCTTCCCAGTTCCTGAAAACAGTGACAGAGATGGGTAGGAGGTGGAGGCTAACAAGATAGGAAGGGTGTCAGATTTTAAAAGCTTTAAAACTTTCAAAAACCTTGAAAGAGATAGCTGGATACTCCTCTCACACCTTCCAGAT
Source organism: Rissa tridactyla (assembly GCF_028500815.1). Taxonomy (NCBI): domain Eukaryota; kingdom Metazoa; phylum Chordata; class Aves; order Charadriiformes; family Laridae; genus Rissa; species Rissa tridactyla. The sequence goes on from NC_071472.1 coordinate 47,408,325, forward strand.
GGTTACACCAAGTGAATGTCTAGATCAGATCCAAAGTGTTAAAAAATTCCCTCAGTGATTTATAGAGATGTTGTGAGACCCCCATCCAGCGTAGCTCATCCTTCTTCCCTAAATTCAGTGGAGCCTTTCCAGTTCATGCACATTTAAGAAGTGACCCGTTAGATCTCCAAAGAAATCACCCCCAATGTGCGTGGGCATTATATTCTTGTCACCGTTTGCCATTGAAATACGTGTCAGCATACTCCTTAAATGCATTCATTCTGGCAAAATGATACTATAGTTACGCGTGTATTTGTAATACCACAGCGCTATTAAAATATCACGAAAAGCAGCTTGCTAGGCAGTGGAAGTAATCTGTGAACACCCAAGACTAAAAGGAAACAACTTTTTCACAAATCTGAAGCTCAAATGTGCATGTTAAAGGGAACCTCTGGAGCATGCAGAACTTGCCAACCAATATTGAGTTATATTTATTTTAGGTCCATTTTATGCCAGTGGTTGAGTAATCACCTGTTTTATCATAGCAGATAATCCAAGATGATGTAAATCCAAATGTTTGGATATAAATTTGCTTACTGTGTTTACAGGAGTGGGTTCAATAGTTTGGATGAAGCTTAATTTGGATGATCTTGTGGTCTGTTTGATGTGCCAAATTTTTACTCTCAAACCACTGGGAAAGCAATTTAGATCTTAGCACTGCAAATTAAATTATTTTAGTCTAGTAACATTGTACTAGAGCACTGAGTTGATGTCAGAGATTTGAATCACTGGGGAGAAAAATTTATGGCAGTGGATCAGTGCAGATCTGCCAGAACAGCTACACAGATTTTCACAAAAACACACACACATACGCAAAACCATTGGCATTGAGCTTTAATGTGAAATAAAGCTTGGAACATTTAATAGCTTATGTAATACAGTGTTATTTCCTGTCCCTCACTCCAATGAGACAGACTTCTTTCTTTTCTTTCTTCCCTTTCCCCTTTCCCATCTTCGCAGGAATCTTAATGGCCTTGTGTAAGTGTTTCTACTCTCTGTGTAGAAATGCAAATATGATGAACTTCCCCGGGTAAGGCTGGCAAAACGATCGTGCAACTGTTGCATACGCTAGCTGTTCTACTGGGCACAGATCAGTTTTCAAAAGGATTAGTCATACTTGCACGAGGATCGGTGACTCATATTGCTCTGCTCCGTAGTTTCTGACCAGGACCACTGAAGTCAGTGGATTTACCCAGAAGACAAAATGGGCATTTTGTAGCCTGTTGTACGTTATCACGCCTGGTGGGGCACCAGATGGAAAGAGCTCAAACGTGTTTATCAAAGCCTGTGGTGAGCACGTCGGACTGGCATTTATTTAGAGGCAAACTCAAAACTCCTCTATATGTGAATTGAGCGTATTTTGTTCTGGACTAAAACATTTTTGTTTTTTTCCTTAGTTTGGTGCTTGGCGGTACCACTTTTCAATTACGGTTTTTTCCAAGCAGGACCTTGCTTTAAGACAGCTAAACCGGCTGTTTGAGATGGGCTGTGGAATGTAATATGTTCCATGGATGCTGGTTGGCTTGCAGGGTAGATTAGATACTCCAGACATGCCGTTAAGACCCTTACAAAAAACATGCGATATTGCTACAGAAATTGTTCAAACTGTTGTATTACTGTGGGCTGTAGTATTTGGACCATTGCTAACGGGATAGTAACAGGGTTATTGTTAAGTCAGGTTTTCCTGGGTGTTTCCTCTTCTCCTGTGGGGAGATTTTGCCAAATAGGATTTTGAGGATTTTATAGTCCTTGTCCAGGCTTCCCGCATGCCAACTACCTACAGTCAGGCTGTCCTCCTAGAAATCCTGGATGTAACCACAGCAGATTTTTAATATTATTTGTTCATCCTCCCCATGACATCCAGCCAAGCCATGTTACCAGCTAGTTTAGCTGGAACTGTATGTTCTTCAAGGTTCTAAATCATGTCTGAAGACATGGTAACTGGGGCCTCTTTCTTGCTGGCAGAAGAGAGTTTATTTCATCATAGTGTTTATGATGAACACTTATTTCGTAAGTGTTCATGGAAAAATGTCAAGAAGCCTCATTTGGAGAAAGGGAGGAAAGCAAACAGTTTGTTGTAATGAAATGACATGGTGCTGCTGTTCTAGGACAGTTTTTCTTTCTGTCTAGTGCTCCAGATTGATTCTAAAAAGGGGTAAATACAAGCGCTCAGGGAAGTATTGAGACCCCATGAACAGAAAAACACACACGCATCTTGGTCTTTGGGCTGTGGCTCAGACCTGAAAAGAGGTCCTTAATTGCTTGTACTTCAAAAGAAATCTTATTTCCCAATATGATTTTATTGAAGAAAAAGAGCATCAGATACCGAGACAGAGAGGGGGAATGAAAGCTGAACATCAAATTCCTAGTGATTTGGGCATCAAAATCTCTTAGGTAAATTTAAGCTCTGAGAAGCTGAGTGTCGTCTTTCCATCTTTGAATCGTATCATTTGGTTCGGGCTTCACTTCTGGTCTTCGCTTACAATGCTATCTGTTTTGAGAGGCTTTTGGAGACTAATATATTCTCATGCTGCGTACAGCTGCAAGAGCTCAAAAGGAGGAGATTCCAAGCGGGAACAGAAAGGCGGGTGTGGTTTTACACTGCTGAAGTATGAAGGCAATTCCTCATTTGTGGCAGGGCAGAGAGACAGACAGTGAAAGTTATACTTTAATTTGCTGTGAGATTAGGAACTATCTGAATTGTTGGTATCCTAACCTGTACTGTAAATTGTTCTAAATGCATGAATGAGAGATAGTTTTAAAAATACTAGGTTTTTATTATTTTTCTATGGTTGCTGAGTCTGGAAACAACAAAAGAATTTTATTTTCTTGGCTCTGCTAGACCCCGCTGGGAGTGGGTTGAAAATTTTCTTTTAAAACACCTTTTGTCAGAAAATTGAACTTTCAACTAGATTAATAGTCTGTGAAAAAGTATAAGCTTTCCTTAGTTATTAAAAAATATTGTAAAAATGGGAATATTGACCATGGAGAGAGGAATATTTTCCAAAGAATTACGGTATTAGTACCAGTAGCTAATAGCTGGTAGCTGTCAACTTTAATATTAAACACACACACACACACGTGTGTATTACTGTTACATAAGGTTGTATATGTTAAGAAATTGCCTATGAGCAAGTGATAATTGACTTGTGTTATTATTGCTTTGTGGTTCTACACATACTTAAACCCTTGGCAACCTGGAGGTGGGGTTAAAAGTCGAGGCAGAATTTCTCCAGCTTTCCCTCCTCATTTTAGATTTACAGGCTCAGCTATTTGCTGCTGCATGTTAAGAGAACAACTGTTGACAAATGTTAAATGATGACCTCTTTCCGTATGAAAGCAGTCATTATAGACTTTGGCATTTTCCTACAGCAGTGTTTCAATGCTGTAAAATAGGTCCCACAAAAGAGTCTGGGGTAAGAGATGGGGAGGGCAGAGATAAGTTGTTATTTAAAGTTATTAGTAGCTTAGATAAATGCGTGAATATTACATACAAATATATGCACTTACACATGTCCACAGAGGAGTGTACATTTGTACCTACAAAAATTAGCAAATGCAAAAATCTTTAAATTACAGTGTGCATCTTTGTTCTGCTTCACTTCTGGGGAGTTCTGACGCAGACCTGCAGGGATTATCTCTGTGGTGTTCTGCAAACATCTGGGAGTCTAGGCATGCTCATAAATGTGTGTGTAAGTGAATCAGTTTTGCATGTGAATGCAGTGGTCCTGAGAGAAAGAGGCAATGGTTCAGTAATATGGTAAATCTTGTATGGCACCAAAAAAGCTGTAGCTACCTGACATAAAGTGCTGAACGCATACAGGCTAACTCTGATGGTGCTTAAAATATCTTCCAGATTCCCTTTTCCTCTGAGGCTTTATGCATGAGGTATTGTCTTGCGTGGCAGTGGGCAATAAAGAATAAACCCGAGAGCCCCGTTGTGGCCCTGTCTGGTTTGACAGAAACGTGTATCTCACCCTGCGCGCACACACGTCGGACCTGCTGGAGGATTTGGCAGTTTAGTATTAATGCCCATCGAGTCGCAGGCCACGGTGGGAAACTCCTGAGTGTGGGGGCGAGTATGGTGGGTGCGTGCACAGGTTTGTGTGCGTGAAGGGACGCTGAGCCTTCATCACGCGTGTCTCCAGGCGCATGCATGTGCACGTCTGGCTTGTTCTGCCAGAGACGATTCTCCTCTCCCTTTGCCTCCCCCCGAACGAGATAAGCTGTGCTGACTTTGGCATCATCATCCAAGCAGCCCGGGAAAGACCAGATACTCACCCCTCCTCTCCTCACTCGGCCTCTCTCCTCTTCCCCCCCGGCCCCCCTCTCCCACTCCCTCTCCCCGCCCGCAGCCCACCGCGCCCGGCCCGCTCCGGCCTCCGCAACCCCCGCCCCTTCTCCCTCCCTCCCTCCTCCACCACCATCGCCTCCTGAAATTACATCTGCCCGCTGAAGGCTGAGCGGGGCAGCCGCTCCCCTCCCGCCGTGCCCCGCTGCCGCTGTCCGGGCGGGCTCTTTCTCCGCACGGCGGGAGCGGGCCGCGGCCCGGCGGTACCGGGGCCGGGCTTAGGGCCGCCGGGAGGCGGCGGGCGCCCTCCGAGGGGAGCGGAGGGGCGGCGGCCGGGCGGCTGCCGCTCGCGGTTCCCGAGCCCCCCGCCTGCCTGGCCGCGCCGCGCGGGCTGCGCTGTCCGGACGGCATGGCCGGCGAGGTCGAGGACCCGAACGGCCGGGAGGCGCAGAGCGTCTGCGAGGCCCTGGGGCGCTACGAGGACTCGCTGCGGGGCGCCGTGCGGGAGATGCGGGCGGACATCCAGGTGTTCAAGCACGGGGTGGGCCGGCAGGTGGAGGAGGTGCTGCGCCTCGCCAGCCCCTTGGCACACACCGTCTCCGAGCTGCAGCAGGAGAACCGGCGCCTGCGGGCGCAGCTGGAGCGCCTGTCCCGGCAGGTGGAGGCCCTCGGCCGGTCGGCGGGGCTGCCGCAGGAGTGGGCGGACGAGGCGGCGGGGAGCCCCCCGGCCGCGGGGCCCGGCTCTCCGGGGCAGGGCCCGGCCGGCGGCAGGTTCTCCAGCCACGCCAAGCTAGCGTTCACTGGCCGGAGCCAAGTAAGTGCTGGCCGCGGCCAGGGAGGCAGCGGGAGGGAGGGCCGAGAGGGTGCACGGGCAGATGCTTCACGGGGGGTTCCCAGGCTCCGTGCTGGCGGGGGGGGGCGTTTAGGGACACGGGGCTCCTCTTTTGCGGTTCGGGGTCAATGGGCTTTTGGGAGGTGCTCCGAGAAATTGTCTTGGCCTTGATGCCACCTGGAGATGTTCCCGATGATGGCACTGCTTGGTCTAACTGGCATCTTGGTTAGAGTGGTAGCAACCTATCAGTTCAGTGTGGTTAGCAGTAAGAGGAGAAGCCAAGGCAGTCTCAGCTATCAATATACAAATGTATGTGAATATCTGTGTATCCTTTCTGGACTTGATTCAGGGCGATCTGTGTGCCAGGAATGCTGTTTACCAGTTGGCAAGCTCACAAAGGAGAACAGCTCAGCGTATAGCAGGCAGTAACATGTTTTCCTTAGATAGTGACTTAGCATCCTGCAGTGAGAGGGTTTTGCTGCACAACCGCTGTCCCCCACTGCTGCAGCTTGTCCCTGAGAGGTGGGCCTCAGGCATGCTCATTGTGGTGTCCATGACCTAAATTAGCACAAACACAAACATTCCTCCCAGTGATAAAACTCTTTCTTTGCAGCGTGGTGGAGCCTTGTAACTTGGTGCACGGAAACCCCAGGTAGTGGGAAGCTCATCTGGCACTGAGGCATTTTGTGCTATACTTTTTCTATGTGTCCAGCTCTGTGGAAAGAGTTGAGAGCTCCTGTACAATCCTTGACACCAGGAGGTAGCAGCTAGACAGTACGCCGTGATTCAGTCACATAAAACCGTGCTATACCAGAGACTTGGTTTTCACAGATGACAGTCTATTTCATGTAATCTTGATTAAGCCATGTCTTAAGGAGTCTTTAAGACTGTCGGAGCTTGAAGGGCTGGTCAGGGGCCTATCCAGGCTTTGGGGATGGAAAATAAAAGCTTGGAAATGAAATTCACTCAAAGTTAAATTGGTGGGAATGAGCAGAGAGTCTGTATTGCATTCCAGCCCTTTTCATTCCTACTGACTTAAGAATGGGGGCATAGGGCTTCCCACAGCTGGCAAGTGACAAGGTGAAGCTGCTGCCTGATGCATTGTTCCAACGTAGTCTGGCAACTGCTGCCTTTTCCCCCATGTGCCAAAGGTAAGCAGTGTACTTTCAGACCATTCCTTTTCGTTCCATGGAGCCATCCACAGTTGTTTGTATTGCAAGGCACAGAAGGGAGCCGAGTGACATGGAAGGGACGAGGGGGTGTGGTTCCTCACACCATCTCACCTGCTCCATCACCACCGCCTACAGCGTAGTGTGCACTTCACGCTCTGTGAAGACTTGCATCGAGGTTATGGCAATATCCAGCTTTAGGTGTCAGTCTGCATTAAAGCACAGAATGAGCTTTTTTTTTGGATTGTAACTTTCCTGCTTTGCTTTGAGAGTTCAGGGAAGTACTGATAGTTCTTCAGTGCCCTCCCAACAATTTTCCCCGGAAGGTTGGACAACTTCCCGAGTTAGCATAGCTGACCGAGAAGGAATTTCAGTACTGAGAACCATGAGAGATGCAGCTAGAGCTACGCATACCAAATGCATGCAGTGAAAACATGATTTTGTGGGTAAGGCTCTGATGTGGCCGTGCTCAAATAGCTAAAGAGCAAGTGTTGGTCACTGTGCCCGTCACCCAGATTTTCTGTAATGAAGGGAGTGTTCCCTCATTTGCTTGCAATTTCTGGTTATGCGACCAAAGGACTTGAAACAGAGTACCATAAATGACACTGTGTATGTTTTCAGATAAATGAGTACCTGTGATAAAATTGCTGACACTTCTAGTCTTAGTAAAGACTTCTGTAAGTGTAAGATATGAGGAGTAAATAATACTGACCTGGAAATAGTAGCAAATCAAGATGTGCCCTTTTGCTCCTGAAAAGATTTAGTGGTTGTGTTTGTTTTTACTCTGTGGTCAATGCAGTGTGTGTCCCAACAAAAGACTGGGTTCTGTTGCCTTTAACGTTTCTAGCAAAATACTTGGGATAAGAGTTAAGGCTATCTTTTGCAGATTGCAGATTGGATACTGGAGATTCTGAGCATCTTCAGTGTCTGAACCTTTATTTTCTAATATTGCTCGATTATTTTTCAAGGTAATTTGGTTGAAAAAAGTGAAGCCAGGGAGTTCAATGCATAGTTCAGAAGTAAGGGCACAAATCTCCTTTTAATTGTGATCTTCAGGCAATGTCTGCTATGCTGTCCTTGAAATGTGATGTACAACAGTCTAAGTGCAGTTTTAGGTGGTATTTGAAATGGCCATTAGCCACTGTGATCTGGAGGCGAGTCTTTCTGGTATTTTGATGCCAAACTTTACTTTGGCTCTCTAACTAGGCCACAATCTGAGCGCTGCTTTCACAAAGGTGGAAAACAGGCTTTGTTTGAAGAATTAATTTTAAAACGGGATCCTGCGGCAACAGCTGCACTAACTGAGGTTTATCCCTCGCTGAGCAGTTTGTTGCTGTTTGTCATCCTTTGCTGTCACTGAGATCTCTCTACTAACCTGCCTGTGGTTATTAGAACGGAAGAGTTTTGACCTTTTCTGTTGATCAGATCTTACATTTTGCAAGGAGCTTTATCACTTAGGATCTTTCCGCAGTGTTTGTGGATGAGCATGATGCATTTGTGAACAGGGAGGACTAAAAATACTGTAGGGGTGTTCTGGTTTTATGCTGTCAGAAGAGTTTCTGTACAATGTGGACAGACTGCTGGACAGACCGCTGCAGAGAACGGGCCTGCAGTGGTCAAAGCAGCAGAGAGACAAATAGCTGGCTGTGACCACCTCAGAAGATCTAAACAAATATTACCTGTGGTGACCTGATGGCACCCAACAGTTAGTCAGCCTGGGAGTAACTGCATGAGACATAATGACCTGGGGTATACAGGCAGGGAGCCTGAATGATCCAGCAGTCACCGGGCATTACATACTATGGTTCTAAACCATCTCAATTCCTGTATTTGATAAAGGAAGTCCAGTAGTTCCATTGCCTTCTTATTGTTCTCTTACACTTCCTGTAAGTGTCCTTTTGAAATGGTACATTCCAGGGTTGCCTTGATTCTTATCTAGATTGTTGTTGTTGTTGTTGTTTGGTTTTAATTCACTGTGACATAGCTATGCACACCAGCTGAAGCTGCTAAGGTAGAATTGTTCCCTGCTATCCGTTTTTATCCAACCTTGCTTCAAAAAAGGTTCTGTGAGAAGTGCTTCTACTGTTTTTCTTCAGTGATTACTCCATGTGCAAAAGCTTTCCTAATATGCTCATGGCTTTCAAGGCTTTTTGTTCAATTGCAGGGTCAGTTACAGATAGAGGCTACTTGTGTTACCTGATGGACAATGGCTTTCTAGTAGAAGAATTAAGGAGTAAATGTGGTGGAGTTCTTATTGGTGTCTAGCAGTCTTGTTTGCATTTCCTCACACATTGCATCGTTCCCCATTTCTGATGTATCGACGATCTCTTTATGTGCAAGGAACAGAGCGTCAAATCTTGCCTTGTGGAATTCAGTGGTGGTTTTGCTGTTTGCTAGAGTGAAGCATCAATTTCGTCCAGCATGTGTAATGAGAGAGGGAGGTACCTCGCAGATAAACGACACTTCTGGATCCAATGATTTTTATCATGGCCCTTTTGATAATTGGTACTTTTATGAAAGACTGGATGACTGAAATCTCTCATTTGAAAGAGAGGAATCTCATTTGTCTGTCATTCTTCTACAGTTTGACCCTGTTGCAGGCAAAAGCTTGAAGACATAACAGATGTGCACCTTAGAGGCTCAGAAAGGAAATTAAAATTTTATTTCTTTTCTTTCTAATGTCGTGATCTGATGTGTGTTTTGTGTATGTGATTGTGTATGTGTATGTTTATATGATGTGTGTATGACATGTGTTTTATAGCAGTTTCCAGTTATGGATCTCTAAGGTCGTCTTTGCAGTGAAGGAGGAATTCCAGCAGCCCTACAACTGTGGAAAGTATTATCACCCTGCATTACATGGAGACTTCTGAGCTACAGAGAGATTAGTTCTAAGAGCAAGCCTGAGTAAGACATGCAAAACGTTAGCCTTAACTTTATTTTCTTCAACTTCACCAGTTACTCATCATGTTGTTGTTACATGAGTTGTATAAATGGGTACTTCTCATTATTAAGCATGGATATAGTACCTGTCCCTCTGCTACTTATGATCTATGTAGCCAGCATTGACAGAGGAAGTATTGTTACCCACATGGGTTTGTCAGAAGCTTGGCATCTTCCAACAAAGTGGATTTTAAAGTATTTTAGCCTGAAAAAAGTTTGCAGACTAGCTTTGCAAAAGAACTCATCACTCCTTTTGGGCCTGAGCTGAGTAGCTATCTAAAGAGTGCGGCGTTGTTGGATGTGAGCTCTTCTGAAAAACCTGTCTGTAATGAAGCCTCTAAATGGGAGAGATCCCACAAAAATTGGTGGAGCCTAGATAGCTGAACGGTAGTGCTTTTGCTTGTAAGAAAGTTTTAGATGCTGGGAAAGGGTCGGAAGTTCTGAACGTTCCAACTTTCCCAATGTAGTTTATTTTCCTTTCTTTTTAAATAAGAAAGAGAGAGAAAAATTAAAATGAAGCAAAAGTTCTCCTTGTTCGGATTGAAATACTGGAAATCTGTCAGTTCTTGTTAATGGGGCTATGAGCAAAGTTGTGCTAAAACATGGTGCTATGTGTGGTTGTTTGAGTGGTTGTTTAAAACAAAACCCCAACAATCCGAACAGCCTCTCATGTGTTTTAGTGGTAAATAGATCAGCGAATGTCCGGGCTCATCATGTAACCTCTGCATTCTTACCTAGTGGAGCACCTAAGTGCATGTATAATCCCAGGAATGTCATTGACTTGGAAACTAGGCAAGAGAATGAAATGAAAACTCCTGGCTGACAAACCTTTAAAAGTCGTCTTTTCTGAGAGTACACCTTCCACATTTTCGGGAAGCCTCTAGTCCTCTTCTGAACTTTGTATTGTTTTGTTTGAAAATCATAGCCAGGTGATCCCATCTCTTTTCCTCATCTAGCATAGAAAAAATTGACGTGAGAATCTGACCCCAGGTTAAAAAATAGTATAAAACCCGGTACAATAAAATACACCATCCAAGCTGAGCCTTAAAGACAGTTCACAGTATCTCAGTGTTTTGCCGCCATTCTTTTCTGTGTTTTATTGTAATGTATATTTGTAAGACACTTTCTTACGAGGCAGTAGGTGCTCATCTTGAAGTCAGGCTAATGGGGTTTTATACACTTTAATGGTTTCTCCAAATTATGCTGTAGTCTTGAAAAGCCTGGATACTGATTGTGATCTGAGAATGGAGGGCCCAGCCTTAAAGTCACAAGAAGGATTTTCCCTGACTTCAGTAGTGTGGTTGTGTAGCCCAAATTCTGCTACATACACCTGTGTTCCATTGAAATCCGTTGGAGGTTGGCACTTAAATACCCGGGAGGATTAGAATCTAAGTCCACAACTGCATACTCCGTGACAAAATTGGTTTTAGGCTGCCTTGCTGTAATCTAATACTACTTAACAAATTCTTAGCAAGATCTCAGACCATAGTTACCAGGAGCTGACTGGGATTTGTACTTGAGATAATGAAAGTTCTAGTATCTCAAGTAACGGATACTAAAACGGTCTGTGCACTCTGTAGCATCTAACAAGATTAAACACTTTAAAAAAAATCTCCAAGGTACGTTCACATTATTGTCTGGTGTTCTTAAGTTTGGATGAGTGTGAACAGAAGCATGGTGAACATCAGCCAAGTTCCAAGAAACTATTTTTGTTGATTTATCTTAAATTGATCATATGGTTTCTGTATTTTATGAGAGAGATATTTTTCCACCCTATAAATAAATTATTCTAATAATTTGTGATGAAGCTGTGGAATAAGTGAAAGCAAATCACCAGTTTGCTCCATATTTCCTGTGTACAAAAAGCAGAGACAAACTTAAGTTATTACACGTATACACTCTGCCACTTTCCTTTTTTGTTATTTCTGTTGGTTTTATACTTACCTGCAGTATAAAATCTTCTTTGGTATCTATCTTCAGTCTTTCTGTCTGTCTTTAAAAAAAAAAAACAAAACAAAACTTGTTTGGACTGAGTGTATAAGAATTTTGGATTATAAGGGCACATTACAGACTTTTTTCTTTGTTGATTCATAAAATTTCTGGCCAATCTGGTAGTTAGTATCCGTCTAGAACCAATTAAAACTTTTTCATGGACTTTGAGTTGGGGAATTTCACTCTACTGCTTTTGTATGCTGCTTCTTGGAAGCTACATTTTTTTTAAATTGAAGTAATCATGTGTCTGTGAAGCAGTCTCTTCTTTCTTTAATTCCTGCAGCCAAAAATCACGTAACTCCTCATGATTTTTTGCATGCCCACACACACAGACACACGAACCAACAAACAAAAGAAGAACCGCCCAAAAAAATTCTTGGCCAATTGTTTTGAAACTATATTGGCAAACATTGGGAAAAACCATTGGGGAAAATGGTGCTTTTCCTAGAAAAAAACTATCCTTACAGAAATTGCAGGTTATGATGCAGTTGTAAAGTTCTAGGATCACACTTTATGTAATGCTTTTATGATATGTTATCAGAATGTCATTTTTTCTGCAGCAAACAGAAAAAACCTGCAGAGCATTAAGTGTTTTATACAGTCTCAGTCAGTCTCTTCTGTTCATCTGAGTCTTCTGTTGATCACCTTCACAGTGGATGGTGATACCTTTATCTAACGGCAGTGGAAGACCTCTCGTAGGTGCACGGGGTCTGTGAGGACAAGTTATGTGAAGACTGACACAAGTCCTGCATTGCCAGTGCTCTTGGGGTTAGATAATTGTTCCCCTCTTGTATTGTGGTCACTAGCACAAGGAAGACCTGTTCTTGGCAGGTGTTTATGGGTATTCTTCTAACTTTTGCTGCTGTTTGAAATTTAGCTTTCGTGTCTGTTGTCTGTTCTGACAGAGTGTAGACCTGGATGACCACCACAAACCTGAGTTTAGAAGAGTTTTTAGTTCTTCCATCATTGAAAATGGTCATCAGTCTTCATCAGGTAGGAACGTGGCATGAAATGAAGTAGCAGTAAAATACCTCATCCTGGCAGTGATAGAGCAGCTCTCACATGCTGGAAGCGTTAGAATCTGCTGTGGTTTCAGCACGGATGTTCTGCTGTGGCGCTGTTACCGTTTAACTTTGTTTCCTAATTAGGGGTTTAACTTTTAAACTATAACTTTATTGTTAAACATGCACTATGGTGTTTCATAAATTAGAGACTATTACTGTCATGTTATCTTGGGGCACCAATGATAATAAGGCCTGCTATTCTGATTGCCATTGTAGCCTTGCATCCCAAAACATTTTGCATATTACCTGTCTGCTTTCATCATCCTTCAGTGGAGGAAGGACTTACTATCCATTTTAGAGAAAATTGGGGCACACAGTGTTTCATAAAACCACGAAAAGAACAAGAATGCTGACTCTTAACCCACGGCAGGAGACTGGGGGCAGGGGCTGCACAGAGGAAGAAGAGGAGCTTTCCAAATGCAGATGCCAGTGGATTAATGACCTGAAGTTGTTCTTGCCGAGATTCATGTAGGGCAGATACGATCGCTGCAGGGATCACTTACACTAGGGTTATTTCTGCAGCGTGCTGTGAGTGGTATAATGTCCCACAGGGAGAACTAGGTGGAATAATTCCAATGACTTGTAAAAGAAAGTTGTTGCATGGAAATTGGTTTGTAACTTTGTAACACAAATCTACAAAAAAACTTACTTCCTCTCTCCTTTTCTTTTTATTCACTAGGTCAGGCAAAAGTCTCCCATGAGCTGGCCTCTTTTCACACGTCAGACTCTTCCCCCGAGGCCCATGCCCCCGCAGTCACCTTACAGATGCCCCACCTTCCCGTTACTGCAGTAACCAGGATATCAGAGAAGTTCTCAGGAGAGACCATCTGTTCAACAGGAACAACTAATGCGTCTGCTGGCCTGCTGGGACAGAGCAAGAGCAAAAATGCGATGGCAGTGAAAACTTCCAACCAGTCAGGTAAAAGAGACAAAAATAATTTGTTTGCTGAAGCTGTGAACCATTTCTTTACTTCAAGAAACTGGCGCTACAGGGATTGTCCCATGACCTAGTGGTAATTATGAAACCTCGCTTCTATGGCTACATATCTCATGGTGGGACACTCTGATTTAGAATATTGTGGGTCCTAGGTGGAGCTTTAGGCTATAATGTCACATCTGCCTAGAGTTTTTGCTGCCTAGTTGAGTTCATAGTGCAGCCTATCTTCTATCACAGTTAATGAAGAAGAATCTCTTCAATGCGGCCAGCTATTTTAAGGAAATATGCAGTAGTTTTTAGTGCGTTGAGACCTGAGGCCCCTTGAGAAGTTTGGCAGATATTTGGCTAACAGGTTCAAAAGTCATTTGTAGGGAGGAATGACTAATGGCAGACTGACACATATACACGAGTCAGAGTGATTGCAGGATCTTATTTATATCTAAATTGAGGTTTCTTTAAAAAAGTAAGAAGAAACCTCATTTCATTCAGATTGAAGTCAATCATCTTTGAGCTGTATTTCATATACATTTAGTGATAGTGACACTTACAGATCAGACTATATATATGCGTCAGAAATTACAGAGAGAGTAGATAAAATTGCCAGCGAGAGATAGGGATTATTTGCAGATTATTGTTTCAACTTTTATTTTATTAAAGCTAAGAATATAGCAAAGCCTTCCTTTGTCTTTTTTTCTGCTGTTTCAGTGAAGGCCTGGAATTCAAGTACGGTGAGAACAATGGGTTCATCTGCCACTGGAGGTGAGTGTTGCTACCAGCGTGTCTTTATGCAACACAAATTGGGAGGGATTCCACGCTGCATGTCTGGGGGATTCAGATCTGAGCATGTAGTTCTGATTAGTAGCTACATGGTAATATTAAAACTGCTAACAAGACTGCATGCAGATTCGGTTTCCCAGGTATCATGAAACTTGTTCAACTGTATCAGATTCTCAGCCAGTTCAAAGCGAAGGGTATTTACCCTTTTTGCACAGTGGCGTACATGTGTATGGTTAGGCAATCTCTGAAGTGGAAACAATAGTGCGAGAAAAGTGTGGCAGAACGGACAGTTTGGGCAGTCAAGATTTCAGCTGACCAAGTGAAAAGTGTGACTGAACATAAGGTAATGGCAGTGGATGTTGAAGAAAATTCCTTTGAGCAGAACAGCAGTAAGTAGTCCCCTTTGTATATGAATGTGTCAAAGGGCAAAATGCCTTAAGGATTTTCAAATTCAGTCAAAATAGATGAGTTCTGCTCTATCCAAAAGTGCATCTGGTTGATGTTGCCAAGCTGTTACTGTCTACACAATATACTGGCATTTCATAGTGGTCTCAAGTGTCGGTTTAGCAAAGATGTAGCTCATCCAGAATAGGGATCACGCTCCTCCTCAGCTTAAAACCTCTGAGATTTGCACAAATACCTGGCAATTGTTTGCGGTCTCAAATTTGCCACATCTGTATAGCAGGGTGTTTGACGTGAGAAGTGTAGCTGATCTGGATACCTTCGATAAGCAGTGGGGAGAATTCAGCATTTTCAGAGAGTGATTTGGACAGCCGTCAGGTTGGATTGCTTCTAAGATGCCAGTCTTTCTTCTTTGGGTATAGAAGGAGCCTTCAGTAAATGAGTTGCTGGCTTATGCAACAAGTTTTGGCTTTAGTGTGTTAAAACTGGGTAAGATACTCAGTTTTTTCACATTTACAAAGCATAGCTGGAGTCCAGAGATGGGTTCATAAGAGACAAAGCACAAAAGGTAGAACTTCAGGGGTGGGAGAAGGAAGATGCAAAGCTGTTTTTAAGCCGCCTTTGCAACCTTTGGAGTCTGTTCTACTTTACAAACTAGAACGTTTCCTGGTGGAAATTAAGCAATTTAAATTATGCTATCAATCATGTCAGACTTCCAGGGACTCCTTATGTCTGCCAGAATGACTGTTGCAAGCTGAGCTGTAGCACCATTTCTTCCTTTCACTGAAATGTCTGTGGCAGTGTGCCCTCCTCTGAGGTCTGCACAAGGGCCTGAAATGATCCAACCTTCCCAAAAGCAGTTTTATCAAAGGCATCCTCCCACAGCCCTTTCTGGTATGTTTACACCATCCTCACTGCAGTGCAACCATTTTGCGGAGGGGTTGAACCCCTGGGGAAAATCCCTCCCCAGCTTGTTAGCGCATACTGGAAGTTAGGCAGAGGCCTGCAGCTTTTCACTGTGGTGAGTAAAAATCAATGCATCGCTATCTATCAGGAAATGGTTTGAAAACATATGAGGAAGGGAGATAAAAGAAGTTTCTGCCCTGATGCATCTTGTTTTTACTGCTTTTGTACAGAGGGTATCACTTCTGTCACTCAGTCTGCGTCAACTGAGAGCTGCGAGACGAGTAGTGGAACCAAAACTGGTGAAAGGTATGCATTTTTCTTGGTGTTTTGTTAGGCTGTTGTGGTCAGTATAGTCTGAAGGGACTGGTGTTCTCCTGGCTTGGAGAACAGGTGAGTCCCAGATGCTGTATTTTAAGCCTATTAAAAGTTGTGAGCTTTCCTGAGGGCTAAGTGGAGCAGAGATGGGAAGGAATAAAAATCTTTTGCAGAGCAGTTTAAAGCAGACCTAATTGTGGATTTCGGCATTGTTACAGTGTTAGTCAATAAAACTCTCCGTGCTAGTGGTGGATTTTTGTTAGGAGGAGCAAGTTGTCAGGCCCTTTGAAAACACTTTTAAAAATACTCAGCTGTGTTGAAATTTGTACTTTGGGCTTATTTTTGGAAACCAACATATGACTGCCATCAAATATCCGTAGTTTGGCTAGCCTAGAGTTTAGTTTGTAGATAAAGGACCTGCTGAGGACTACTACGCATTCTTGATTAACTCGGAGTCACAGTTGTTTAATATAGGATTACATGGTGTCACAATTACTACTGACATATCCAGGCATCCTCAGCATGCAAATTATCTGTCAAGAAAAATGGGAGGGCAGCCAATTTAAATGTCTTAAATTGGGCTTGCATCTGCCTTGAAAATTATCCCAAATTTGGCATTACATTTCTTCTGAGTTAGTTCCAACATCAGCACTTCAATACTTGAGTCATGATACACTGAGCACCCCAGAGAACTTGCTGTCAGATCCGACCTCCATCTGTACCAGAAATTAATGTGTGACACTGATGTCATTGCTCTCTGCCTCAGTTTCCCCATCTCTGTTATGGGGAACATTTCCAAATGCAATGTGTGACTTACTTCATTAATGCTGACAAGTGGTTTATGGCTCAAATAAACACAAATTAGAACATAATCCTGTATTTCTCGATCAAATTACCAGCTTGCGGTCTGTGAAGCAACACTGACATGAGCTCAGGATTCTGTGTACTGTAGGTAAAAATTTCAAAAGTACTTCTGGAATTACTCTTCAAATTCCATTTTTAAAATGTGACTTACCCTCCAGGAGGCCCAAAGTTGGAAATTAAAGGGATTTAATGCTCCTGTGTGGCCACAACTTTTTTTTTCTTAAAGGTGTTTAATTGTTGTTCTACTCAGTGTTACCAGGCATTTGTGACTTATCCAGCTATGTCTCCTTTGTGAAAGTACCTTAGACTCTTCTATAATTAGGTGGTGTTGTCTGTCAATAAAACTTTGACTTTTACTTACATTGCTTTTGACCCATTCAGGTCCTCTTGAAACAGCTGTTTTGGGGAGGTTTAGAGTAGGCAACAGTTCAACCTTTATGCTGACTCCTGGCACTTGCAGAGTTACTTTTTTGTTTAACCTCATACTTTTCATGTTATGTTTCTCCAGTGCCACTGACAGTTACTGTGATGTGACCCCCAGCTCTCACTCCTCTCCCCCCACTGTACATCGCCAAGTTGAAAGGAGGCGAGAACTGGTGCGGTCTCAGACGCTCCCACGGACTTCAGGAGCACAGGCCAGGAAAGCGCTTTTTGAGAAATTTGAACATGATGCTGGAAAGTACGTCACACCCCTTGCCTCCAGAATGGGTTCCTTTAATGGGAAAGTAATTTGTCAATTATTACCAGCAGAGGACAAGTGGGTGGGAGGACTCTCAATGTAGAATTTTGAGCTAAGGGACGTATAGCTTCAATGACTTCACAGACTGAGCCCTGGAAATTCACAGCTACATATTCCTCTGGCTTTGGAGTTGGTCAGCTGAAGAAGCAGGTGACTTTTATCAGGAAAGAGTGCGTGAAAGCTGCCTTCTCAGACATTCTAAGAGACGGGATGTAGTGACTTTGTGTTACCATTCATTAAGGACCAAAAGGGTGGACTGTTCCTTATGCACCATGATGGGGGGTATGATTTAAATAGAAGAGGGCTTGAAATCCTGGCTTTAGTGAAACGAAAATGAGTTTTTCTTGCAGGACCAACAAGTTGAAGTTTCAGCAACGTGTTTCTCAAATATCACCTGGAGACAGGGGCTGACCTGGGCAAGGTTGCATAGATGTTGCTGAAAGTAGGTTTAAGATTTTCTAGAATGTAATTTAATCTCGTCTCTGTTAATTTTCCAGAGGAAAAGGAGAATCCAGAGCTAAGCTGAAGAGGTCGCAGAGTTTTGGGGTTGCCAGCGCTAGCAGCATTAAGCAAATTCTGTTAGACTGGTGTCGTTCAAAAACCATAGGATACAAGGTGAAGACATGCTAGCACTTTCAGCTCTCTCTCTTTCAGGAGAATTTGCCAAAAATGCGTACTCAAAAATGTGAATGTAAAACATGCTAAATAATGAGTTAACTTTCTCGAGGTCATCAAGTTTGCAGGTAATGCAAACATCATGGTTTGAATGGGCAGCACTTCAAGACAGTCAGTGGTTGCATGAGTGAGATTCTGTATGTCCGTCGAAGCAATGCATTAGCATTTGTCTGAAAAGTGTATCTTCTTGTGCTTATGGATATAGACTTCAGTATATGCTCACCTATTTTTTTCTTGTGATTTCTGCATTCTCATTATATATGGCAAAATCTGAAGAACATTTTGCCAGTACGTGGAGACCGTGGCCCTTTTGCTACACAGCAGACCAAAATACTCTCTACTGGTATTAGACAAGTGAGTTTGCAGTAAATGGTTGAGGTTGAAATACATGGTGTTAGTAAGCTAATTTCTATGAGGTACCATCAGTGTAGCTAAAAGAATTCTGCAGTTGAGATTTTAGTAATTTTACCTGACCGTAAACTGCACTTGC
Organism: Rissa tridactyla; assembly: GCF_028500815.1. Taxonomy (NCBI): domain Eukaryota; kingdom Metazoa; phylum Chordata; class Aves; order Charadriiformes; family Laridae; genus Rissa; species Rissa tridactyla. Next base: position 47,426,757 of record NC_071472.1, read on the forward strand.
CAAAGCAATTTACAGGAGAAAGAAATTTTTTTTTCTAGGTTTTTTTTTTGTGTAATGTTTTTCAGCATTATTATAAAGTGTGTATTAGTATTGCTACACTCTAAATTATAGTATACATAAGGCAGAACTAGTGAAAATTACTTACCAGTTGCTTATCAGAAAAGCCGGGGCTTGAATTTTATGTGATCGGAAAGCAGCATGAGACAAGAGTCCAAATATGTTTCTTTTCACTGTGGCAGCTGAAATTAAAAATAAGGATTTGTTCTAAGAGTGAGGTTTTGCAGTAGGCATATTTCTTCCTGTATTTCTACCTATTTGTATATAAACAGGCATTGAATTGGGCCTTACTGAAAGGCAAAGCAAGCAAGCATAGTCTTTATCTAGTGTTACTCCCAGCCACAAAGTGAAATGTTCTTCAGTTATAAATACTTCACAGGGATAAGCTGTGTCCTTAGTTTCTGCAGATACTGAGCTGGTGCGTTGGGCCTGCTCCAGAGCTCACTGACGCTGACAAGATTCTTCCCAGTGTTTTCAGTCAGCTTTGGATCAGGGACCTTGATTGTGTGTCTGCTTTGCATCTGGGCATTTCAGACAAAAGCTTTTATTGCTGAGCATGCAATTTTTTCTCAGAATACAAATAATGTAATAGATACACAAAGACGGGAAGGAAAAAATAAAGCCTCTGCTGTGTTGCTTTGGTTAGTGGGAGAGAAGGACAGAAAACTGCAGTGAGCAAAATCAGCTGGTCTTCCCCGTTCCCCTGTGCTGCATTAACATGTATGTTTTTTTATCATGACAGCACATTGATCTCCAGAACTTCTCCTCAAGCTGGAATGATGGGATGGCATTCTGTGCTCTTGTGCATTCTTTCTTTCCTGAAGCTTTTGATTATAATAAGCTTGACCCAGCTAATCGCAAGCAGAACTTTGAGCTGGCCTTCACGATGGCTGAGTGAGTAGAATCATAGAATGTGTTGGGTTGGAAGGGACCTTTAAAGGTCACCTAGTCCAACCCCCCTGCAGTAAGAGTATCACATTATATCTCTGTGAAGTGCTTCCAGGTCAAGTCTAATGCGGCTGGGCAGTGAAGAGTTTAATGATTGTTCTTGTATATCACTATATCACCAGCATGTGATGATGCCAAAAAAGATGATAAAGCTCTGCATAGAGAATGCGTAGAACAGGAGACTCAGCAGTCTGAAATCAGAGTTGGTTTTGCCACACACAGGATAATTCACTGGACTCCTGTGTTCAGGTCATTCACAATCTTCAGGCAGTACTTGAATTCTGCTTTCTCACCTCTGTGATTCTCACCAGCCTTAGTACTGACACACTAAACTTGAGAAATCAGCCTTGTGAGTTCTGCTTACACAGAAGAGGGTAAAAACCCTGCTTCTATGTTTGTTTTTTTGGGGTTGTTTTATTATTTTGTTCTTGAAGCAATGAATGATTCTTAATGAATTTGCCGATATCAATCATAAAAAATAAATCTGAGTTCATAGAGCACAAGGCATACAATGTTTACTGGCAGTCCATAGGAACTGGACATACAACTTGTTTCTGATGTTTCTATGTTGATGATAAACCTCAGGATTTCTGAAATGCCTCAGCGATGCTCAAATCAGAGCACCAAATGAGTCTTGGAAGTAGTTACAGGCCTTAGATTTAACTCTTGATTTGCTATACCTGTTTTATTATTGCTACAGGAAAATGGCTCACTGCGACCGTCTGATAGAAGTGGATGACATGATGATGATGGGTTACAAGCCAGATCCCATGTGTGTGTTCACCTATGTCCAGTCTCTATACAATCATCTACGACACTTCGAATAAAACCATCGACACCTCTCCAGCCAGAAGGGTCAAGTACAGTATGCTAATGGGAAGAACGACATTTTGCAAATGGAACACAGTGTTATTTCTTGCTTTTTACTGTCCCTTTGCTTACATTCAACTGCGTGGCCAGCTGACTGAAGTGTTGCAGAGCAGTGCCCGAAAGTGTTGATCACACCAGCATGTCAGTAATACAGAAATATGTTTGAAAAAGACAAAAAAAAGCATAGGGAAAGGCGAATGCTATCATTGTGGTGCTAGTAGTAGACTGGATTTTTAATATTCTTGTGTTTAAAAATCACAGGAAGCTAATTTGCTGCTCTTATCTCTGTTAGGCAGGGGACACCGTTTTATGCAGTTACAGGTAACTCTGCTATGAAGGTGTTCCCTCTTAAAATGCAGGTAAAACTCCAGAAGATAGCACCTTCAATTCCACTTCTCTGTTGAGCATAGCACAAAAGAAAGAGCAGATGGACAATTCCATTTAGCAAATAATAATCTAGAGTACTCAACCACTAGGGCAATCCTTCACCCTTACCCCCCCAACTCCAGCATACATGCACACGCGCACACACACACATCTAACAGGCATTGTTCTGTTCTCCTAAAGCAGAAGGAGGACATAGCCTCTTACCTGATGACTGGGGCGACAGAGAACTACCATGTTACACAGCAGCATTTCTCTGTTATGGTCAAATCTAAAGTGATTTGCTTAGAGGCTTGCTAAAGCCTCTGCTGGCTGTCCTGGATTAATTTCTTGATCATAAGGAACAGCAGCAGCTGGGGCTGTTCTGTGTATGAGATTGTGTGTTTGCATGATTTAGGATTACGGGACGGGCATAGCTAGCAAGGTACAGAATCCTCTGAACAGTTGTAATAGAAGCAAGACTCCGGTGCGCTTTGACCTGGGCTCCGGGGGAGAGCAACTCTCCAGTGTGGACAGGAACGAAGCCTTTACGACTTGCTCAGTCCTCATGTTGACTCTGAGGTGGACAGGCAACACGCCAAAAAAAATATGAAAGATGTGGGAGTTTTGAAATGCTTTGGACTAGTTTCTGTTTTCAGTTAAATTTAGCTTTAAAACCACAATAGGGTGGGATTATTCCAGATTCACTGGACAAAAAAGTCACGTGTCACCCTTTCTGTTTTTCTCTTTGATAAATCAACAGAGCTTGTGTTTTCACAGTGAATGTTAAAAACAAAACCACTAAAAAAGCATACTTCAAAAAAAAAAAAAAGGAGCCTTTTAAAATTATTTCTTTCCTAAGGTCAGGCTCATAGAAAGTAAAAACTGAAAGCCACGAGCCCTCTGCTCATGCTAGAGAATGTTTTTTAACCTGCATTTGTGCTTTTTGTAGATATTTATAAAGATGACTTTGGTTCTGTATTGGTGACCATTTATAATAAAATATGTCAAACGTTCTTCAGATTTATTGCTTCTCTTTAGAATGAAGTGACAAATAAGAAAGTAAAATCGGTGAAAATAACCCACAGCTTCCCTTTCTAGTGAAGTTTACTTAAGAAACCACAAATGAACCAACCACTTTGTTATCAGTCTCAGGAAAAAAAAAAACCAACACCAAAAGTGTACAAAGGTAAAGTGTAAGTTAACTGCTGAAGGTCTGTATCACCAAGTTCTGTTTGAAGTGTAGCCAGGCTATGACACTACAGAAACAGCTTGAAAGACTAAAATACACATCTTAACGTAAGTATCTAAAAGATACTTGGTCAAACCAGCAGGATCCTTGGTATTGCGAATCTCACAGCTTTAATGCAAGTGGGCAGAGGCTGGGTGGGCTGTTTGTATTTGTCGTGTTAGGGCTGTTGTCTTCAGGTTTTGACTTTGTCTTGAACGACTGTAATGCTGAGGAGTAAGTGTGTACCTGTTGCTCCACTAAATACACTGTAAAGATAAACACACTGCACTTGTGTTTTGGAGAAGTGATTAGAGTAAGCATGATGAGAAATGTTCCCACAACTAGCACACGCAATACACATATTTATATTCTTACAGCAGAATACTTGTCATTCACTAGCTGAGCCAAGTTCCATCGTAGCTACAAGAGGGACAATACTGGCTTTATACATCACGTTCCTTCACAGTCTCAGGTCATGGTTGATTTTCCTGTATGATCTGAATGCTAAAGATACAGGTAAGTGCTTGGACAATTTCGGCCTAGTAGCAAATAATTATGTAAAGGAAGTTTTAGACAGTAAAACTGTTGCCAGTTCACCAGAGGGAGTTTACATTCTTTCTATAATTTAGCTTGTTTTCACAGCTACCCAGAAGTTATTTGTACAGGTTTTCTAAAATCTTCCCACTTCAGAGAGGTGATGGTAAAGACACCTGGTACTTGCCAGCAAACTGCAGGGGAGTGGAAGACTATAAGCTGATTTTAGCTGCTGGTGGTTCACATGTGCATCTTCTGATGAGGGAGATGGTGCTATGACATAGTTTTAGAAAAAACCTTCAGCTTTGTGCATTAAGAAAACTGATCTATATTAATAATCTTGACTATTAGATTGTATGATTAAATTGAAATTAAAGTATGTAATGTATGCCCCCTGCTGGATTTTTTTTAGTATTTTAAGTTTAAAAAAAATGCGTGTGTGTGTATATATGTGACAGAAAATGTGTTTAGCACGAGTGATAAAGAGAACATATATTAAATTGGCATAGTATATGTTTTACACAGATGGACTGTTTCCTGCCTTTTCTAATGTTTCTGCACTGTACCTAAAATTCAGTACTATCTAAGGCAGTTTATGGGCAACTTGATCCTACTTGTAAAGGCTAGATCAGTTTGTTCTCTGCAAGATTTTCAAAGTAATCTCAGCAGAGACATCACCTACTTTAAAAAATTATGTTTGCATACAGCTTCCCACAGCAGGGAAGTCCTTGAAAGTACAATAATTGGATGGATGCCTTTCATCACTTCTCCCTTTGTGCGACATTTCCAATAAAGAGTTTAATCTAAACATATGCTCAAACCAGTGAAAACTCTTGGATACATGTAATTAGGTATTAAACTAGCCCACATAGTTCAACCTGTGTCATTAATTTCAACCTGGTCTGGCTTACAGAGGTAGTTTTAAAGTGTCTAAAATAAAAGTTGGCATTGCTTTATGTAAGGTGCATTTAAAAGCCACTTCTGGTTATGCTAAAATAGCTCTGTGTCTGGATAAAGCCTCGGTGGAAAAACAGAATCACAGAACAGTTTGGGTTGAAGTGACCTTTAAAGGCCATCGAGTCCAATCCCCTGCCATGGTCAGGGACCTCTTCAACCAGACCAGGTTCTGAGAGCCTTGTCCAACCTGGCCTGGGATGTTTCCAGGGATGGGGCATCTCCCACCTCTCTAGGCAACCTGGGCCAGTGTTTCACCACCCTCACCATAAAAAAAAATTCTTCCTTATATCTAGTCAAAATCTCCCCTCTTTTAAAACCATTCCCCTTGTCCTACGGCTCCCCTCCCTGATCCAGAGTCCCTCCCCAGCTTTCCTGGAGCTCCTTTAGGGACTGGAAGGGGCTCTAAGGTCTCCCCGGAGCCTTCTCTTCTCCAGGCTGAACCCCCCCAACTCTCTCAGCCTGTCCTCACAGGAGATTATTCTGGACGCTAGTGGAACACCAGCATTCAGACCTGTTATATTAAGTCTGGTCTGCAATTTCAGCAACATTGAAAGCAAGCAGTTAACGATCAGCCTAGTCATAGTTTTGCTTTGCCTCGTGAATCAGGAGTGTCTGTGACCACAGCTTCCCATCCCTCCTACATCAGTTAGCATATATTGTTCATTTTCCTTGCTTGCCTTACCCCCATTCTCTGCTGCTTCTTGAATCTCTAGGTCCTTCTCCTCTCAGCCTAATGGCTTCAGTTCTGTCAGCCATGTCTTTTGAAGCCTGTATTTTCCTTTGGCTAACTCTGAAATACCTGCATTTTTCTATACGACAGCGTTTCTTCAGTGGAAACTTCTTTTTTTCTCCTCCGGAATGTGTGCGGGTCTCTGTTTACGTGGCAGCTGGCATGAGAGGCACTGCAGTTACAGAGAATTTAGCTACTGTTTGAAATTAAAGAGCATTAGTAGCTTTTTAGCTGTCACTGCGCTGTATTTGCAGCCAACAATTGCAGTTGCTTCCCAGGCTTCCGTCTCGGACCAGCTGAATGCCTTCTGACCAATGTCACTTGCTTCTTTATCGCTTGTCCGTCCCTTCCAGGCCCGTTGGGAACTCCGAGGATCCCCGCTCCGACCGAAACTACGTCAGGGCTGCACGGGGGACCAAACCTCACTGCCTGGTGTAACGCCCTTCTGTCTCCTTCATGCCTTCCGTCTGGCTCCCAATCTCTTTTGTCCCAGGAAAGAATACAGCTGCCACAAAGATGGAGCACGCTGCTAAGGCTATTTTATGGCTGACATTTTAGATAGCTACGCACCTAACACACCTTTCGTTTGCTGTCGCTATCTGTATGCATTTCTGCAATAAATCGATCAAAAGTTACCGCCCGAAGCCGCGGGACCCATCCCCTTAACGTTACGAGGGATCCGCTTCTGTTTCCCGACCGATCCCACCCGGGGCCGGCGGGCGCGGCCTGCGCGGGGCGGCCGTTCCCATGGCAACCGCCGTGTTGCCCCGCGCGCGGGCAGCCCGAGCGCGCCGTTCGCCGGACCCGGGCGCCGCCGGCGGCGGGAGCGGGGGGGGGAGCGGCCGCGACGGGGACCCGGGGACGCGGCACTCGCCAGGGGCCGAGCTCGGGGCGGGCCGGGCCGGGCCGGGCCAGCGCCGGCCGAGAGGTGGTGTGTGAGGGAGCGGCGGGGGCGTGGGCTCCGTGCTGGAGCGTGGCCGGGAGGTGTCCCGGGAACGCGGGGCGAGCGCGGTGCAACGGTGGGAAAACTGATGATCGAACCGCTGTGACTTTGCAGATATTTTGGGCATTGGTCACATTAAGCCAGGGTGCTTTGGTCTGCTTTAGCCCTTTCAAGGCTTTTCCATTTCCTCATTTATTTGCTGGTTTTCGTCCTTCAGCTTTTCAGGTCCTGTTTTCTCTCTCTCTTTTTTTTTTTTCTTTTCCTAATGACCATTACATTTCTTTTTTACAACCTAGAGTTCACCCACCTCTCCAGTCATATTCTTAAAAGTTGTTTACTTCTCCAACCTGTGGGAGACTATTTATCTTTAATATTTTTTCACTTTTTTTCATTTTTCTGTAGTTGTCCATTAATAATCCTGTCCTTCCTGACCGGTCTCAGTTTTTTTCCTTTCTCTTCTCTCTCCTATCGCAGACAGCCCATCTTCTCCGTTCCACTTTCAAGCCTCTTACTCTCTCTCCTCCTAGCTTCCATTCCCAAATTGTTCTGTTTCTTCATTTTCCCACTGCAAACTCTCTCCCTCACACCTTAGCAAAGTCTTGGGGAACCTTGAGCAAGAAGTCTTGTTTTTTCATACCTGTGTCATTTTGCAGGTAAAAGGGGCAAGTATTTTCCTCATCCTCACGCACCTTTTCACCTTTCTCCACTTTTTGCTTCTGCAGCCAAATATAATGCTATTCCTGTTTTCAGGTTCCGCATTCCAAGAACTGACGTGAGTTATATCCAGAAACTTTCCAAAAAACAATGGCCAGACTGCTGCAAGCTCCACCCAAGTTTCATCTCTCAGAATGGGACATTGCAAACAAGATGCAGTGTGCCAGCACAGAGTCTCAGAAATCCAGGTCAGAGCGCATGATAGCTGAGAGCCGGAGGCTGCGGGATGAAATAGAAAAGACAACTCAGAAAACCCAAAGTGATGTCAACAAGAAAATAGGTAATTCCATGTATTCTGCAAGTGTCAAGATGTAATAGGAATATATGTCAATGCCATGCTCTCTGATATGAAAAAAACCATAATATTTTAAAAAATATTTTGAGGAAGATTCTTTATAACAAATTAATTGCTTCTCCAAAACACACACAGAAAGCTATTCCAAACAAATCTGCTGACACAGGGTTGCAAAATTGCCTCCACATGTCAGTCTACCGCACTACGTGCACTCCACTATGGAATAAGTCTAGTTTTAGCCATATCTAAGATCTGACCCACAGTGCTCTGGCATATAAGATGGGCTTGTATTAATTACATGTTTGCAATTTTCATTCTGCAGAACAGAGACAGGATGAAATAAAATTCTGGAAGCAAGAATTAGATAACAAACTTGAACAAATTGTTCATGAGACAGAAGTACTGTTGACTTTCAAGACTAGGCTGGAGAAAGCTTTGGAGAGCTGTAAAGAGCCACTTGACGTTGCCCAAAAGTGTCTCCTGAGCAGGTGAGAAGATTAAGAAGAAAAGCATTTACGAAGAGAAAAAAATAATCTAGGTAATGAACCTATAACAAATAATAAAAAAGGCTGCAAACTAAGGGCCTGCCTCTCTTTGCAGTGGAGTCACAGTCTGATTTAGGTGTTGTAACACTGGGGAACCAAGGCCATAAAGGAAAAGCTTCCATGTGGCAAGGAAAAGCTTTCAACTTGGAAAGCAGGGCTTTATCATCTTCTGTTACCTGCAAGCATTTGACCAACGTGGCTGATGGCTTTTCCTCTTCTTGTTTAGGCAGAGGCGAGCTGGGATTGACTTGGTGCATGATGAAGTGGAACAGGAACTGGTGAAGGAAGCTGAAGTCCTCCAGGGGGTTATTGCTTTGCTTGAACGTACATTGGAACAAACCAATGAGCAAATCAGGTGCAGAGGCAAAGAGCGTAACTGAATACTGATTAGCTGAAAAGTAGGACAGCCATAATCCTGAGAAGCTGTAGGGTCAGGCTGAGCACAGGTCCAAAGTTACCTTCAGTGTTAAACAGTTACAGGAGGTCAGTCCTAATTCATACCATTCGATCAGTAATGGTGGGAAGTTCCGTTTTTTAGAACTCAGTACTTGCACGTGATTCCTGGTCTTCTCATGATCCAGTTCTGTGCCTTTAATTCCACTGGGAATTGTACCATCCATTTATATGGAAGTAACTTCATGCCCTAGATTTTGTGACTTCGCAACTAACGGTTCATACGTGAAGAATTCCATAACAGCATTTGTATTTCCTAATGCACATATGTATGTATGCATGCATTAGGGACACCTGTGAGTACCAACACTTTGGCTTAGAGTCCGGTTGTTTCTCCTCCTAGACTAAACCGTTCAGCAAAATACAACCTGGAAATGGATCTGAAGGACAAGTTCACAGCTTTAACGATTGATGATTACTGTGCTAGCTTGACAAACAACACTCCTGATATCAGATATGCTGATAATGCACTGAAAATAGAAGGAAAGTAAGTGGTTATTTAGTTCAATGAAGATGATAATTATAGAACTAGTATAAACTGTTCCAGTAATAGCGAGATTAAAGTAATTTTGTATAAAACAGGCTGTATCTGTCCATCATCTGTCTGTTGTAGATTGTTTTTTATACTTCTGTCCATCACTTTAGTATCTGTGCAATAAGTCTGTGAAATAAGCCGCAATAAGTCTGTGAAATAAGCCACAATAATTGTGTTCCCAGTGAACTGCAGTTTACTAAAAGTTTTTGAGGCTCACAAGTAGCTAAGGAAAAATTTCACACGTTGTTTAAACCCAGAATAGAGTTAGCGATCTAACTTCTCTCCCAGGGTGTCCTAGTGGGGAGAGCGCTGGACTGGGACACATGAGGTGTGGACTCAGTTTCTGACTCAGTCATTAACCTGTCAAATGCACCTCTTCTGTGTGGGTTAGTTAATGTGAATGGCTTAGGTGAAGAAATCACTACCACAGAAAAATGGGCTGAAAAGGAGAAACATACTGAGAAAAGTGTTTGTGAATATCCCAAGGACGCTATTGGCTCCCCGAGAAGTGACAAACTTGGAACACCAAGCGACCGACAGGTCTTGCTGCCAGCACGTTAGCGTGCATCAGCGACAGGCTGCATACCTCAGGCCGCATCCAGAATGGTGTTGGTGCTATATGCAAATGACAATTACAGCTTTATATATCCACCCAATGAAACAAGGAACCCTGTGAGGAACTTTCCAAACACCCGCCTCCAAGCCACTGGTGCACAAGTATGACTCCATCTGGGGATACAGCTGGGGGTTGGCTTCCCAACTATTGCTCCAACCAGGTGCTGTAAGTGGCTGCCTTATAGGTGGTGAACTGTCTGAGAGAGTAAGTGAATGTTTTGCGTGAACAGTTAGTTACATGCTATTAGCAGTAACAGCTCAATTAATGACAGGTATTCTAAGAAATACTGGTTATTATCCGTGTTTCTTAATCTTTTATAAGAGAAAGGAAAGTTACAACAAAGTTGCTCTGTGACTTCAGCAAATTTGTTTCCATCCTACCCTTGTCTACTTCATTCCGAAATGTTTGCGACAGAGGGTCTTAATTTTGCGTTTGTAGAATTCCCAGCACAACTGGCACTCATTGGGATGTGCAGTTAATAGTACTGCTTTCTTCTTGGGTTTGTGGAGTAATTACAGATTTATGAAGTCACAGAGGGCCTCATGCTGCCAGCTGATCACCTTTTATTTTGAATCTCTTTCAGTTTTGTTAGCCCTGAAGACTGGATAGATTTTTCAAACATGAACGTTGAAAAGGCTGAAAAGCAGAGAAACAATTCTTTGGTGCTGAGGGCACTGATTGATGGCATCCTCTCACAGACGGCGAGTGACATGCGCAAGCAACGTGAGACGGTGAATGTTGTGTTTAGAAATAGGGTGAAGGAAGTCAAGGATGCCAAGAACAAGCTGGAGACACTCCTTGCGATGGTAAGTGGTAGAGGACAGCTAGTGAAAAAGTGGACACAATGGGCTTGGGTTACCTACATGGTTTTGCAGTCCAGTGTCTTGAGATATTTTGCTTTAAGAATTTTACCTTTGCAATGTTGGCAACCCTTGCCACTTTTTCCTCTTCCCCCCCGCAAAAAAAAGTCATCTTAGATTTTATTTTCTCAGCTCTGTGTGTACCACTACAGAGGTGAATTTCTGGAATCACTGACTCAGTGTAAGTGTTGCTATAGACATCAGTAAAGTCAGGATTTCCCTTGTGATTTTTAGCTATGTGGTGCTCCTCTAGAATTTTCACGACTGTGATATAAGAGCCTAATAACTTATAAAATCAGGGTCAATGTGCTCAAAATCTGATACATGAAAACCGAGTGTTAATGTTAAAAATTAACTGCTGAGGGTAAATTTCCAGTTTCACTCAGAACAGTGTCACCTGCTTTCCCATGAAGAAATCATAATCCTGGCTGACCTTTGTAAAATATTGTTTGATGAAATAACATCTTAACATAATGAGTATTACTGTGGTTATTATTACTATAACTATTAAAGAAGATTTTGATGATTTCACCCATTGTAAGAGAGCATGCAACAATTCCCTCTGTTGGATTTGTTAAGGTGATGGATGAGACTGCCTCACAGGAGAAGAACATTGCAGCCTTAAAGAAAGCAATTGCTGATAAAGAAGGACCCGTTAAAGTGGCTCAAACACGCTTGGAAGCAAGAAACCATCGCCCCAATGTGGAATTGTGTTATGACACAGTGCAATACAGGCTGACTAGTGAAGTTCAAGAGATTACAAAAAATATTCAGAGGCAAGTGGAAATGATGAAAGAGGGGAAAATCTGTTGTATAGATTACTGGTTAATTTAATGAGTCAAAGTAACATTGGGTCCCAGCTATTGTCCCTGAAAGGTTGGGAAGTGGAGGACACTTTAAGGGCAGGACACTTTAAGGGAAGCTGCATGGATGTTATCTCTCTGTGAATCCCCTTCCATCTTTTTTTTTCCACTCAGAATTCTCATCCCATATGAAAAAAACCTATCCATATATTTTCAACTAATGTATGTCTGTATTTTTCCTGTTAGATTAAAGGACACACTGGCACAGGCTGAGACAGAGCTGAAAGCTCTGAGCCGTCGACAGCTTTCCTTGGAGGAGGAGATCCAGGTGAAGGAGAATACATTGTACATTGATGAAGTGCTCTGCATGCAGATGAGAGAGTCTGTTTCCATTAACAACTTCTGAAGCCATCGTACTGGGAGACTGTGTGTGCTCCAAAGAGCCAGCTCCTGCTGAAATTTTATTGACAAACCTCCAGATTTATTGGTTTGGCTCAATGCTGTCCTGGTTCTAGTTGTGCAAGGTAATTAAAACAGACCTAGACCTAGTACTTAACAGCTATCTGTTTCACAGCTGTCTATGCTCTAGAATGCCCGATGAAATCTCCCACTTGGCAATAAAACTCCAGAATAAGAAGAAATGTCCCTTCTTTCATGTCATTTATCTCATGTGCAACCAGTGATATCTTTTCCATTGAAACATCTAGAAGCTGTGGAAGCTAGAGCAGGAGTCTCCTCATAAGTCACCTGCTGGAAAGCTGGGCAAGTGGGAGGGGTGACTCTCAGGACTAGCCATGATTTGTTTTGTTCTTAACATCTGCTGTTAAGAACTAGGCACAGGGTGTATATCAAACTTAACAGGAAGTAGGGAATGGTGATACACTGGATAGTGCATCTGCATATGAGTCAAGATCAAGCCAAGGCTGACTTCAGGCTAATCACTTCCTCGTCCCATGTCTCAGTTTCCCTATTTGTAAAATGGAAACTATGAGATGGGCTTCATTGGTAAGGTGCTTAAAGCTCTACAGTGAGAAGCGCTGACAAAAGAGGAGGGCCTTATTTGTCCTAGAGATGCCTGTAAGGGTGGAAAAGGGCTCAGCTCTTTCCTTTGGTTCTGGCGAGGAAAAACAAAGCAAGGGCAAGAATAAATGATGCTGGAGACACAGGACACCGGTTCCCAAGTCAAACATTTTAATGCATGGAGTGTAAAATTGTCCCCTTGCCTGTCTCTTACTGTGATGGTGTCTCCCTTTCAGAGGCACTGATGTCAAGATTCAAATCCCTTACTAATGGATCTGTCCGTTGCTTGCAGATGTTCTTCTCTCATCCTGTGGTTTACACCATTGGGTAGGTGATGACAAAATAATTAAGCTCTGAGTCAATCAGGTATTTGAACTTCCTGTAAATATTGCACAACAGCAAATCCTCTTCACTGGTCTCTTGTCGGGCTGTGTAAATCCTGACCTGTATGCATAAATGACAGTCATGTATCTCAGATACATGGAGCAGCCTCAGCCCATTACAGCTTGTGAGAACAAGAAGCCTCTGTAACTAATAAGGAATCTAGAGAAGCAAAATTCCTTGGTTTTGAGTAAAATCTTAAGGTTTTACTGTTTTCACTCCAAACTGACTGAAAACATTATCTCCTGTGGAAGAATTTTTGGGAAGAGCAGCGTTCCTTTTACCCCCGGAACTGATGCATCCCCAGGATCTGCACAGATCTGGGAGGATCTACTGAATTCAGAATCTCGTACACAAAGCAGCACGGCAGCATGGTTTACACCAGCTACAGTTGTGGTTTGGCCCCAGTTGAACACAGCATCCCGAAAGAGTGAGATGTATTTATATCTTTCAGCAGTTTAGTGGGATTCAACCCACCTGCCTCAATTTAAGTGTAGATGTATGCACTGGGCCTGGGAGGTGACTGAGAATCCCTAGCTTGAACTAGAGGTGACAGAGGGAACTCCAGTCTAGGAAGGACTTGTGTAACCTTTGGGGCTTGTTATTAAACTTCTATAGTATTCTGTACATGACTAAGTAGGTTGGAAAGCCCCATTTCTGTGAGTGGTTCTCAGGCTCGTTATAATGCTAGAACATAATATAGGGAAGGTAGTTATGTTAACATTTCTGTAAATGACCTTCTTTCTGTGGGCATGGGGACCCCACCTTTCCCTGGGTATTGGAGAGAGGAAGGGAGTTGGACTTTTGAAGCACAAAGTCTTACCTTTATAGTAGTCAAAATACATTTCCCTTCTGCACGGTTTTGTAGCAGCCTCTCCACAAAGGTGACACTTAAAAAAGCCCAGACTTTCAGAAATAACATCCTCTTGCATGATAAGATAAGCTGTAGCAGCTCATCGTCCAACAGCTCATGGTCATTGTTTAATTCAAGTGTTAATTTCTTTAAAAAGAATGAACGCAGTTAGTGCTACTGAACAGAGCTTGTGAGCACAGTAACTAGAATTCAATAAACAGGAGTTTCTCAATGTTACCAACGGAGGTGACGACTGTCAGTGGATGAATTTCTAGTACCATTAGAAAATGATATATCCACAGCTCATGCCGTGATCTTATTTGACATATTGGAAATTATCCCAGATATGAGAGTAGATCCAAAGAAAGCTTTACGGATCTCTGGTGTTTATGGGAAACTCTGCAATGCAACAGAACTTAAGGAAAGTTAAGGAAAGTTATAAGGCCATGTGCTTCCCTCAGGCACATAAAGACCTGATGCTCATTTATACGTGTCAGGGGTTGCACGCCTTTGTTGACACATCCTTGGTGACACCAAAGTGCTTTGACATGGGCACCAGTTAATTTACATCTGCTGTGTGACATTTGTGCATTGCCAAAATGGAACAAAACCATCAGTGCAGGCTGATGCAGACTACAGGTCTGTAAGCAATCAAGGTGTACAGACTATTTTCCTTGTATGCAGATTTCCCTGCAAAAGCATGGGGTTCAGAAAAACCTGAAAGGATAAGCGTTATCAGTTACTAAACATGAAGGTGTCTAACCAGAATAAGCCTAAAGCTTTCTTACAAAAACGACATTTTCCTGCCTGAAAAGTTCTTTTTGCTCACAGCTGACATTACAACAACCAGTATTTTGGCTGTTTTAGCTTTTTATGAGGGCAACCTGACATCAGCCTGACAGCAAAGACTAGCATAATGGGGATCGTAACTGGACAAGGATAATTACATGAACTAGACGATAGCTGGAACACTGAAATAGCTCACTTATAAAAATTATCCTCTGAACACAAAACTGAAGTGGTCAGGAATTCCTATTGATGACTGCTGTTACGCAGAAGGCCTATATGATTACTTTGCTTAGCTTTGTGATACTGCAGCAAGATGTCACTACTGTTTCCCTTACCTGCAGAACATGCCAGTAGACTGGGAGGAGATTGGTAAGGGTAGGTCGCATTGTCCAGTCTGGGTGAGTGAAATAGCAGCTCCGCAGACTGATGCTCCTGACTGGGATCTCCACTAGCAGGATCCTGGCTAGGTGATCATGCTTCATGACTCTTTCAAAGAAGATGTTCACGTTCAGTTTTGGGGCTCTCTTGGCCAAGTTTGCCCATGACACGCCCCGGATCACTTGCCCATGAGGGTCATGGATATGACATTTGATATTCAAAGTGCACAGGGAATGAGCGTTGTGCTCCCCAAGGATATTCAGCAGATCATCAGAGATGCAGTTATAGTTGAAGGTCAGGATGACCAGGCTATGGAACTTGGACATAGTTTGGTGGAACAAGGTGCTGCTGTAGACAGGAAGATGGAGACTGAAGAAATCTTCAATATTGATTTCAGATAAAAAGCTTTCATTTGTCAAGTAGCTCAGAGAATTCAGAAGCTCACAGCCTTCTTCCAAGGTTACTCTTGCTCCTTTTAAGTTGAGATAATCAAGCCGTTTGCTCACTCTTTTCAGAAAAGTAGCTAAGTTCTTGAGAAACTGAGCCCTGACCACATTTCTCCAGATCAAGCGGTCTAATGCCAGGTACTTGATGCTCAGGGATACTAGGCAATTGTTATGCTTAACCAGGTGTGAAAAAAGACCTCTTAGAGTCACTTGAAATTTTCGGGTAAAGGCAGTATTGTAAGGATTCCACAACCTTATCTCAAGGCACACCAAATACTTGGCAAATTTCTTGACATACCACAGTGCACGTTGCAACTCCAGTGTGTCTTCCCTTGATGGCTGGCCACAGAATGTGATGGTTCTGCTTCTCCAGAGGGATCCCGAGTGCATGGCCCAATTCCATTTTTTACAGACCAAGGCAGCGTGAGATCTGTCCCTGTCATCTAACCAATGGAAGACATGCCTCAGACAGACATCTGGTAGATGAGCCCAGGGGCTCTGCTCAGGTTTGCTGTCATCTTCCATTGAGAAGACAGTTTTTCACTTCTCTTCCGGGTGTTGAGCCAAACCTAGATGAAAAAAACTGTGGGTAGATTTCTTGCCAGTCTCAACAGAACACGCTTCCAAGTAAATGGATGAAAGTTTGCTTCTTCCCATTCAAAACCAACAATCTTTTCTTTGCCTCTGTACTTAAGCGGTCTGGGTGGAACAAGCTCTTGGATCTATAGTCTAACCTAAATTAAAAGAAAAAAACCCAATGAGTGAAGAACAATCACAGTACAAGCACAGGACACATCTTTTAACTTTTTAGCCTTAAGTCTGGCTAAACTGTGCAAACAACCGTGGCTAAACAACCACAACACAAGAAGTCACCGGTTCCACTCTCAAGGCTGGACTGTGTAAGTATTCAGCTCCCTGCACACTTTTCCACCTCTCATAGTCTCCCTCCAGAGCTCAAGAGTTGTTTTCTCTGCCTCTGACCCCTCTCTCCACAGAGTTCAGCCATTGCTATGGAGCAAAGCAGTAACGTTTGTGATGTCATACCAACTGAATGTATGCAAAGCAGACAGCGAACAAAGCTGATTTGCGCCAAGTCATTTGGGCTAAGGCGAAGACAGTGAAAAGCAGACCTGTTTGGCAGCCCCTTAGGAAGTGAGAAATACAGGCCACATTCTACAAGCCAGGTGCAGGCTGTACGTCTTGTCAGTTTTCACCCACCAGATAAGTGGATCAAGCAGCTGAGCAATAAATAGCTGAGCAATAATCACATCCCTTCTTGGGAAGGGACATGATGCATCTTCTATCTTTTCAGCTATGAATTGCAAACTTCAGCTGTGAAATGCAAACTACATCCCACTGGCCTGTTGTGTGCTTGTTTTCACGAGACTTTTTACAGATCAGGATATTAGTTTGCTCTGAGGACAGCCAAAGGGCATGGAAAGCTAGTGTTTTGTTAGTATCTTTGCAGAGAGGCAAAAGTCCAGAATGTATTTACTTCCCACCTCTATAGGGCATATGTCTTATCATGTCCACTTGGTAAATCACTCCTTAGCTCTTGGGGATGAAACTGGAAAAACATCCAGTGATGCTTTCTTATGGTCTACCCCAAAATCAAGGCTTATTGGATGACAGGACCACAAGAAGATGCAAGTCAAAAGCAGGCAATGCCAATCTCCAAACAATCTCCCCTTCCTCTGCATGTGTTGTTCTGATGGGTAACAAAGTTGAAATGGATGGAAAGAACAGAGGCTCCATAAGTCGAAGAAAACATGCAGATCCCCGAGACTCTGTTTACAACTACAAAGGCTCAACTATTTAATTTTCTAAACAAACATGAAAGGACAGGCTGACTGTGCAGTTCAGGTTAAGCCTGCCGCTTCCCTTTTGGCCTACAGTTCTTCTGTCACACGTTCTCTCTCTGCCTGTATAGCTGTGTGTTCAATTAGCACCATGTCTATTCTTAGGGATTCCCTCATGCCAATCCAAACCCCCAGCTCTCAAGATAACCCATAGAAACCTGACTCTGCCTCTTGTATTTAGTACCCCTCTCTCCCCCACAAGAGCTCTTTGTTTTGCAGGACTGTCAGTCATTTAGGTGGTCTTTAGATGAATGACCCCATTTTGCCTGGCCAGACAAAGATCCAAGCCAAATCCTAAAAAATGGTGGCTTCAAGCTGCAGTTTGCTAACAAGAAAAGCCTGAAACTTTCCCTAAGGGGAAGGTGGGGGGGAAGGCAGGGGGAGCAGCATTAACACATACAGGGCTGTAATACATAGAAACACTTGTCTATTAATAAGGGATATTTATTGAGCTATACTTACCCACATTATAGTGTGTGAATACAAAGGGGTACAAACACCATAACGTGGAACTTTTTTAAACCGTAGCTCTTGGGAACTTAGAGAAAGTATGTTTGTAAGAAGCCAATGGTGGGACTCAAGAGGTATCCTGCAGTGTTACAGCGTTGGCTTCGCCATGGCTCTAATCCAAGTCCTAGCTACAGCGGTGTCTCTAGCTGTCAGCTCGGAGTATAACTTGGTGGGGAGAAACCGAACCAAACCTTGGGGGAAAAACCAGAAGCTGCTACAGCTCTTTCCAAAGCAATTTTTCAGGTAGAAATGTTTTAAACACAAATGCTTTGCATGCCTTGTTTTCCTCTAGGGTAGGATAAAAAAAACCCAAAAACTAAACAGTCCAGGGCAAAAAAACCCAACCTCAAACCAAAGCAAATTCTCTGCACTTGGCCTTTCTTTGCTGCCAGATTTGCTACAGAAGACAACCCCAATGGCTTCCAGTGCAACACTGTGCTGCTACACCAGCAGTCAACAAAAACTTTCTAAGGCATTGGCTCACAATTAACAGAAGAGCAGCCGCAGCTTGGATGCCCATGCGTGCAACGCGGACTAAGCCCTCCTGCGGCTCCTGCTGAGGCGAGTCTCTAGGCCACAGCTACGCACGGGCCCCGACCCCGCGGGGGCGGGGCAGCACCGCTGCCGCGCTCGGTCACAGCCGCCATCAGCGCCCCTACGGCCCGGCGGGGGCGGCCGCCAAGGAGCCGGGAAGACGCTGAAGAACCGGGGGGGACGCGGGAGCCGCATCGCACCCTCCGATCCCGCCCCAGCCCCGCCGACCCCTCCGCAGCGGCCGCAGCTGACGCGCAGGCGCCGAGACGTGCAACGGCCGCCGCGCGCTCGCGCGAGGGCGCAGCCAATGGGGGCGGGCCGCGGCGGCGGCGCCAATCCGGGAAGGCGGAGTGGGCGGGGCGCCGTTCAAACGCGGCGGCGGCGGCGGGGCGCGAGGAGGCTCTTGCTGGCGGCGGCCCGGCCCCGGTACCGGTGAGTGCAGCCCCGAGAAGCCGCCGGAGCGGCCCCCGTTTCCCGACCGTGCGAGAGGCCTAAGCTGGTCTCCGCGTCGCCTTTCGCACTGGTTTCAGCCGTCCCTGGCGGGCGAAACGCCGGTGTCGGCGGGGCCTGCCCTGCGCCGCCGCCGCAGCTCCCGCGGGACAGAGCCGGCGGCGGGCTCGGGGGGCGGCGGCCCGGGTGAGCCGCAGGGCAGAGCTCCGCCGCTGCCGCAGGCCGGATCGAGGTGCCCGGCGCAGGAGCTGCCGGTGGCCTTTGCTGTGGGCTGCAGGTGAACTGGAATGAAGGCGAAAATCTGGGATATGGGGCCTTAGTCTGAGACACCAACAAGAAACTCGCGGTTACAGAGCGTTCTGTCTCACAAGCTTGGGGCTCGCAGCTTACCAGGTCTGATGTCCAGTGCTGGAAACGCAGTATGAGACTAACTCATGGACACGCCCAGACCTTAATAGCTCTAGAAATCGATGCTGTTCTCCTTCAAGCCTCCAAGTAAAAGTCTGCTCAGCTCTGGTTTTGTTGTTTCAGGAAAATCTAATTGAATATATTGTATAACACTTTCTGTTTCTCTTTTTTCACACTGCTGTGTACCTTGCTCCGTCTAATTCTTGCTCTCGTTTTGATTGTTTAGAAATAAAGTTGACCAAGAACTGGAACAAGATGGTATCTGTACTCCAAAATGTCAAGGCAACAATGGCCTGGCGGAAACACCAGCTCCTAGCTGACTTTGATGAGAATGAGAGCCCTGTACCTGACAAATTCAAGAGAAGGGCTTCTTTGAGTTCTATAAATACCGTCCGCATGTCTCTAAGAAAGCGAGTGCCGTTAAAGCACGTAGAGTTGAATTTTCGTAAGACCCCAACTTGGGAAAGTCTGGAAGCAAGACAGAAGTGCCAAACTCTTCAGACTATTAAAAGAACAGCAAAAAATGCTTTTGGAACAGTGTCCCAGGTACTTCAACCTTGCTGCAGAACACAGACAGAATTTCTTTTTTTGCTTCAATTTCAGTACAAAGCTTTCTGGACTCTATATGGAATGCTGTACTCCAGAATCTACCCCACACACTTTACTAACTAGTAAAAGCTTTAATATCCTTACAGGCAAATAAATTATGGATCGGGCAGAACAGGGAGGCAGGTGAAAAGAAGAAATATGAGATGTAGTTTCCTCAAAACTTTTATTACTAAATAAATGCTTTTTCCCTACTGTATTCCATCATGTATGGCAGTGCAACTTTCGCAAGGAAGAAGGTGGGTAGAGACTGCCATTGCTTACAAAGAATTGTTTCTGAGAAATGTGCAGCACTCTGGATTTTTTTAAATTTTTCTTTTTACTCCTTTTCCTGTACCCATCCTAATTATTAGCATGTTCTTCTTTATAGTCAATCTAAATTTGGACTCATGAAAACTGCTAGATGGTAGCAGGGTAAAAAACAAACTCGAGCTTGCACTTTCCTTTGGTGGAGATACCTGATTTTAACCCCATCGATTACATGATAGGGAGCCTGGCTCTTTCCTGCACAAGAGCAGCAGGGGCACTGTTCCAGTGCTTGCTGAAGTCCTTGACAATTTCCAAGGACTGCGGGAACAAATGACTCCAACGCAAATGGGTACAGAGGGTTGAGAAGCATTCAGGCTAGACTAAACCTGGTATGAGAAAGCAAGCTAGGGATTCAGCTGAAGTGTTCCTTGCCTTTCTGGTTCCAAACTCTAGGCTAACTGAGTTTATTTAGTGTAACGTGTCTGTCTAATGCTTCTTTCAGAAAATACAGAAGTCTTGCCAAAGCCCAGTACGCTCAATGATGACCTGTCCAGCTGAATCCATCGGCAGAAACTGTGCAACCAGTTCTACCAAGAAAAGAAGTACTACACCTCGAACGCCTTGTCATAAGAAGAGAGTTACTCCAGCAGCCAGTTCCAAAGGCACCCCAAGATCTAGCAAAAGAGCCTTGCTTGGGCCAACAAGGGCGTCAGACCATAAAGAATGGAGGGGTTTCTCATCCTGGCTTGGTAAAGGTGCTGTCTCTCTTCAGAGATCAAGAAGAGCAGCAGCACTGAAGAGCCCTTACTCATCACCTGCTTCTGCCAGCAGAAAGATGTAAGCCACATTCTTTTGTAAACTTTTTTTTTTTTTTTAAATTACAGTGATTAGAGTATCTTGCAGGGTGAAAGGCAAGATAGGAAGATTGCTATCCTATTCCCCTGAGAGGGTGTGCAGTTCGAATAGTTAAGAAATAGTTACAAGGCCTTGTATAGACAGGGACTGAGCACTGCATAAAGCTGAAACATGAAACTTAATTTTGTGCTGTGACAAGAATTTTTTAAAAATCACTCTCACATTGGATAAGTTTATATCATGCGTCTGATGGGGACTGGTGGTGAGAAACTAAAAACATACCCAAGTTCTTTGCTGATGCCTTTCTGGTAAAGAAAAATGCTCTTGATGCATCTCACTTCTACCTAGCTCTAACTTTTCCAAAGTTGCTATTTGTATTGCAAAGATACCTGGAATAGCTCTGCTTATGCCAAGGTCTTTATAGAGGATAGAAAGATTCTTGCCTCAAAGATTTAACACAAATTACATAACGGGATGTGAGCTAGGGAAATACTTCATAATGCACACATAATTTTTTGTTTTGGTTGAAGTCGCATGAGAAATGTCAAAGCCAGAAGCTAAATTCAAGCCTCATGAATCTGAACCCATTGTTTGAATTGGAAGATAGCTATCTTGGGGCATGAATGGAGATGTGAAGCAGTTGGTGGGTGAGTGGAATGAAGAGCGTGATTGTTACAGCCTAAACGTCTCCGGGTGAAGCCTGTGGGTAACTGGAATTGTTACTGCAGGGATAGAGGTTTGGGTAGTGTCACCTAGTCAGTCTGTCCTGTTTGATCTTTAGTAAAGATGATTCTGTTTGCAGAGAGTTTGACTGCGAGTTGGAGCTGGTCTCCTCAGGGATTTGCCAATTGAAGCATATCTCCCAGGCATTTGATGATGCCATTGTGCAAGAGGAGAGGTAAATACCGCTAACCATCCCTCAGCTTTTAGCAAAATGTTACCTCCCACTCTGACATTGCCAACTGCAGCTAAGTGATCCCTGTAACTCAGGAGGAGGAAGAGCTGCACAACTTTTCCAGCTGTAATGTAGCAGAGCCTGCTGTTCTTCAAGATGGCTGTGCAGATAAAATCTGCAGTTGGACTTGCAGCTTCTGAAACCTGTCAAATGCTCTCCTTGTCTTTAGGTTTCTTGCTATGGAAGACAGATTTTTTTCCCAGCAAGAGCCTACCTTTGACCTTGTGTGAGAAGAGTCTCTCCCTGTCTTTGTTTAAAACAGGTGCCAGTCCAGGCTGGGGGGGTGGAACCCCACGGCACTGACGCTGTCATCGGTGCCTGCACATTTGTAAGAAAATCCTTTGATTAGGTAGCATTATGTTAACAAATAGTCCATAGTACTCAAAACTCAAAAGTCTAGAGGACATAGAAGCCTCTTATACAACACCTTGGCTAATCCATGAGGTGGCAGGCTGCTGTGTTTGTAAAGGTTATGTCATTCTGAATTAGAGGTATTAAGACAGTAAAAACTAAAGGTCAGAAGTCTTGTCACAGGGCAATTCCCTAAACCTCTTCCTCTCTTAGAACTGTTGATGTCAAGTATTCAATAATTAACTGTCAAGCACCTAAAATCCTCTAGAGAGGGCTTAGCCTTAAGTACTTTTATCTATAAAGAGGTAAAAGGGCTTAACATCCTATATAATTCCAAAAATCCGATTTTTACCAATGAGACCATTTCTAGATGACTATAGGTTAAATCTTGTATTAAGTTAATGATCATATCCATTGAAAGTTCACTAAATCTCACTCCTAATATTCTCCCATCTGTTAGTGATATGACAGTTTCTCTCATTCGTAACTGAAGATAGTATCAACCAGGTAAAGTAGTTCTTCGCTTACCTTGTGTATACCTGCATGCATCTGCAGGGAGAAAACCTGCTGTTTGGAGAGAGAAAGGCTTATTAACTCATGCCTCTTTAAAGTATTACGCAGAACCACAGGGTTCTTCCCTATATTCACTGCGGCTGTTTCTGCTACAGCAGATCTTTGTGCAGTTGTAAAACTTCACCTCTGCATTGTGGATTAGTAAAACCCTGTGGGTTCCCAATGAACAAAGTTGGGCATCGATGCAAACAGCAGCTTTTCTCACCTCAGACCAGAAAACTACTGGTACTAATGTTTTTGTCAGTCAACCTCAGTTCTCACTGATTACTAATGAAGATCATAAAGCATGACAGAACAAACTACTATCCTGAGCTAATTTTACAGCCTTTCTTTTCCATCCCTAGCATTGTCTTAGCAGTTAAGACGATGCTATCACAGTAAGAGCAGTTGCTGGCATTTTTAAACACAGCAATTCTACCTAAATGGATGGGAACACGAATTCTTTGCTGTAAGTTTTTAAACATCACTTCTAATGTCCATTCATTGAACCATTACCAGGTAAATGTCTCTCTTACCTTCACTGAGATCTGTATTGTGACATTAATATCTTCACCCATTATGCTCAAAGTGTTCCTTTTGCTAAAGGGAAAGTTACATTCTGAATACTATGTTCTACTTTAGCAACAAAGATAGGTGTAAGGCGTTGATTGCTGTAACTTTTCAGGAAAAATGAGAGCAGTTTCATATTCTTGACTGACTCTTTAAACAGTGATGTTGAACTACTTCCACTAGGCAATTTGGTCCAGTTCACCTGCAAGTGTAGATGCATACAATACAACGTGCTCTGTCACTGGCTGGTTTGTAGGTTGCCGACTGGAATAATTGTGAAATAAACTTTTTTGGAGGTGCCCTTACAGTCTTGCATACGACTTTCCACTCTGGTATCCAACTGCTGTTGAGTTTTAGTGTTACAGCTTCCTTTTCATCTTTTCCATGATGCAACAAACCTTGATCTCAAGCTGTTTATAATTGCCAGCTCTATGTATTGTTCTGATGTTTTTCATTTTAATAAATTAGAGTATGTCACAAGAAATGCTCCTGTTGCTAGTTAAAGTATCGCAGTATGTAATCGGTGTACTGCCATTTATGGTCATTGAAGGTAACAAAATATTTTCTTGCTAGTGTTTAGAACTGTTAATAGAGTGAAAGTGTATGGGTCCCAGACATCTTCCTTGCTCCCATCTAACAGTTTTCCAGCAATTTGCGTGACAACCAGTTAATTAACCTTACTGACTTCATGCTGCTAATGGCAGTCTTGTTGTTCTTCTGCAGGCAACATGCGATATCAAACTACTACTATCTAATGGCACAAAACTTACAGTCTGCGCGTCGATCTCAGAAATTTCTCAAGCTATTGGAAGGCAAGTGAAGAAACTCCATCGAGCACTTGGTACCTAGACAGAGATGGCTGTAACTATTGTTAGTTTACGAAGCATATATATGAAGGAGAGCTCTGTGCAGCACTTGAAAGGGTGCACTCTGTACACTGAACAAGCCGTTACATTTTATAATCTTTCTTGACAAAGCAGCTCAGGACTTCACTTCCCTTGCTTTCTCTTTTCAAGCAAACAGGAGAATCGAAGTTGTACCACAGTGTATTATCTCCTGCTGAGATGAGGGACCATCTTGAATGTGACTTTCATAAGGCAGTAAGTACTTTGAAACTTATGTTGACCTGACCAGTAGGAATGGTCAGAGCAAGGGCCACAGACTTACGAAGGGCGATTATAGGTAATAGTAGTATTTAGACTAGTATTCAAGCGCCACTAGTTTTAGTAAGAGTACTTTGTATACTAAAAATACACTATACTTTGTACACTAAAAGTACTGGTCCATTATTTTGAAAGCCTAAAAATTTTTTTCTGTATACAAACAACCCCCAAGTTAAGTATCATGTCTAACTGGAAGTCAATGAAGCAGCAGTGGCTTGTTTGAGTTCTGACCGCAACTGCCGTTCCAAGGCAATAGGTTCCTGTGGGGCCACCCACACCACAAGGGAGGAGACACATTAGGACTCTAATTCGTGGCCTTAAGGATTGCTATTAGATTAGCCTAACTAATCCTATTATTTGATGAAGTATACTAAGCATTTGATACCTGTATTTTGCTTATAATTTTTTTAAAAAATAACATAAATTTGACAAGCCTTTTTTGGTAGGTGATTCAGTTTAACAAAGTTTAGTCTTTCAAACTAAAGCAAAGATTTCTCAAGCTTCTAGAATTCAACATCAGGGCCGTTTTCCATGGTAGCAGCTTTGTGCAGGCTTCTCAGATTACATTCACTCCAAGATGAACCTTCAAACAAAAGATTGATTTTGGAAACTTTGCTCTACACTTTTAAGATGCACATGTAACTTAGTAAAACTGGAATTACTAAAATTTTAATGGTATTAAGTACAAATATGGGAAGCAGTCGTGTTTAATTCAGATTTATGTGTAAGTAGTAATTTTAAGCTTGCTCCTGATTTTTCTTGTCAGACTAGACTGTTTTAAAATAGTGAAACAGTTTGAGGGCTGGAAACATGAAAACAACCCTGACTTCCAGGCTTTCAGGTGACTGAGAGCCTCTGTGTTATTTCTTGATGTAGTTTTTGTGTGTACTTGTGTTCTGTTGTTGGTTTAGTGGTGTTTCTTTTAACCACCTTTCTATATCGAACAGTAGCTTGAAGTTATTCTTTGCATGTACTGAAACTACTTCTATAAAGCTTTCACAAAGATGCTGTCTCATTATGGAAATATTTTCTTGTATGACTTTTCAAAAGGAAGGAGGGTTGTAGTTTTGTGAAAAGTCAATCTCCAATCTAAGTATTATTTCAGATAGTCAGATGTATTAAATAGCCTCTATTTATACTGTTTCCACTGGCTACTAGGACGTGTACAATGATGCTCTAATACTACCCACATCACTGGTAAGAAAAATCAGTGACATTGTTTGCTTAAAGGCAAGGAAAGTTTTATTTGAGTAATATGTTACAAGATTTTAAAAACCAGCTCACATCAAAATCTATACCAGTTGTAGAAATCTGACTCCTTATTTCGTATTAAGAAATTCATTATTGTACACTTTTGGATCTTTACAAGGCAGCCATAAGAAATATAAACATTTGTCACCAGATAGAACCGTCTCACTGACAAACAATATTTAAAAGTATGCACTTAATAAAACTATATGAAAGAACATGTACAATTTCAAGTTTCCTTGTGTGAATTCAGTTGTAAGTGGACTGCCCCCTTCTGTCCCCCACAAATAGAAAAATAAGTTATGCAGAAGGCTTGGGGTTCTGTGAGAGGACTGCCATTCTAGGCCCTACACCAGTCCTCCCAGAATACCCTCATCTTTAAAGCCTGCAATCTGTAAATTACGTTTCAATATTGTAATCTCTGGTAAACCATCTCCGAACACGTCACAGTAAACCTGCTTCTATCTCTCTCCTCTACCCCCTTCTCCCCCACCCTTACAAGTGAAAAATGAGCTGTCAGATTTGTTTCATGTTCCCCCCGCCTCCATCCCCCACGATTATATCCAGTTTCAAAGGTAGCTTACTGAGATAAACACAAATAAAGGGTAAACTGTAATCCCCTTACCTTGGGCTTGAACTAAAATGAGGGACAGAGGAAATACCAACACCTGACTTCAATTCCAGAGTCCATGGCACAGGATTCTAGCTGCTCCAGGCCATTTCTTTTTTTCTGAAAAAAAGAGTTCTTTTCATCCAGAAAAATGTGTTATTACCTCCATTTTTATGGGGGACTTAATTTAGGATCATCTGTAGGAACCTATATTTACACTTGAGTGATTAAACATCATGGAAGTCAAGTTACCTTGTTAAACCCACAATTTCTGCTGAAGCTATGAACACGGGCCATGAGGAATCATTGCTCTTGGAGAAGCTGAGGAGGTAAGTTGGAAAGTTTTGTGTTTACGGGAATTCTATCCTGTACCAGCTCCAGATGAGGATGGAAAGTGCCACTTTCTCCCCTGCATGCCTAAAATGAACAATTCAATGCAGAAATCTTGATTTCAGATCCCACATTTCAAGCTCTAATCAGAAATATGATGAAATCTCTCTGTTATTACGCCAATGAGTTTATTAAAAAGGTGCCCATACTCCAATCATCTAGTACCTTTATGATGTACTCACCTTTCTGTGGCTTAGATGCAAAAGGGGGAAAAAAAACCTGGGGAACCTCCTATTTACTCAGTAACAACTGTTGCACTTGCTTATTTTAAAAACTGAAAATACCTATTCATTTCAAGTATTATTAAAAAATGCTTATATAGTGTTTAGCAAGTTTAAGACAGGGGAACAATATAGAAAGAAGGAAAAATTTCCTTTTTTCCCTTCTAAATTTATTCCGTAAAGTACATGATGATACTATAGATCTAAATGTTGGGGATTTGCTTAAATACACACAGTGGTAGTGCCCTGCCCTAAAGACTGCAGTGTATAAATGGGACAACTTGATCACTAATAATGGCAAACAAAGGCTATTTCGCAGAATGGTGGAGCTTCTAGATAAAGTGTCAGATTAAGGTGTGTCATTTTTTTTCTCTAGTTTACTGATAGTTCTGCTTCTACACAACTAGTGAAAGTTTTAACTGTTTAGAAGTGACTTCCCTAGGTACTACAGGAATAGATGAAAGTAATCTGTATGAATTAAGACTATTTTCATGTAAACAAATCAAAATGGCAGCTCTCATGAACCCCAACGAACAAGAAGAATTATCAATGTCATGTCATTTTTACACCTAACAAAAATTTATGCTGAATAGATATAAACCATGCCACAAAACTAAACAGGAGTACTTTGGTCAAGCAAGAATCTGTTCCAAGAGCACTAGTGTATGCAAACACTTAAAAAAAAAAAAAAGTTATCCAAAATAAGCAGATTTGGATCAACATCACTATTCAGGTCTGTGGAATATTCTGCACTCTTCATACAACAATATCTTTTTTTCAAACTTACCTAACTAGACAACAAAATTGAGTAAACAGCCATTTTATTTTTTTCTTTTTTTTAAAGTATATCGGTTACAAATTTGCTGTGAAAGCAGAACCAAAACTTCACTTAAGGTGTCTTCCAGTAGCTACACACACACACACACCACACACACACACACACACACACAAAAGAAACCCCAAAACACCACAGTAGTGAAGGTGTGTTTTCACAATATCTCGGATAAGTCTACCACTGCTATTAATCACAGCCATTTTTTTTTACAGTAATTTAAAACTGTATCCATATCAACAGGGCAAAGAAGTAAATGCTTCCAACTGTGCCCCGCTTTGCACTGACTTGTACTGCCGCCTTAGCACCCCCTGGAACACAGGTTTGTGTTTTACAGCTCCACTTCTGCTTCCTCCATTCAGCAGATTAAGAGAATGTGCTTTTCTGTACCAGACTGGAGGCACTAAAGGTGCTGAGACTACTGAGGAGCGCAACCCGTGTTCCCTGGCACCCGCCATTCCGGCCTACTCTGCTCTTCAGCATCTCCACGGCCTGTAAAGCTGAAGGAAGTTCTGGCTGCGGAGACTGCAGCACGGAGGACTTGCCATCGCAGAGCGAGACGACCGCAGGACCAGGCTCGTCCTCAGCAAAGGGCCTGCTTGGGAGGACCAATAATCCTTCTGTGAAAGCACAAGTAAAACTGGAATCCAATTGCAAAGTGAATGTCCATGAGCCACTGCATGCAGTTACATGTGGACAAAGCATATAACTAAAATTCTGACCAGAGGGGAATGTTTTAAGAGGAAACACGATTGAAAAATTATGCTATAAAACTAGTGATTCAACAGGCAAACCTCAGGGATGGCCCCAAGCACGGCTGGGAGAAAACCCAACAGTGGTTCAATACGTGTGAGGTCCCCAGCCATCGCCACAGGGCGTTTGTGGAACTGCCGGCCTAGTTGTGAGATGTCTAAAATCACACTCCTCTTTTGCTCATACTCTCAGCTACAACAGAAGTTGTTTCACCATTTTAGTGGCAACTGGCTAGTGCTTTCAAAACAAATGCGTCTGGCATCTGATGTTTCAGAAGATCAGCTCCTAATTAACATGAAGCATGAACCTGCAACCTAATGCCTGTGTCGCTGTTTGCCAAAGTGCTCAGCTGGAGGTGTGTGATCAGGAGATAAACCATTCTATCCCTGAGCAATAAGTAGTGTTGGAATTATGCAAAGGCCACATAAGCTCTCATATATTGAAGGTAATCAAGGCAGGGAAAATATTTTTAGCTTGATTTCAATACCATGTGTAGAAACTTCGAAATCGTTACCACTCTAAATCATGCACACACACACTAGCATTTGTTTTACATAATCTTAAGAGAAGCCAGCACAGTGACTATTGTAAAGGTGACCCAGTTATTAATAGAAATACACAAAATCCGAACTTTCATGACATGGTACCCTGCAAAATGACATTGTGTCTGCAAGAGTACAACAGACCTTAACAACCTAGGAGATTTCTCTAATCTTGTGCTCAGGCACTGGTTCCTTTAACACAGTCACAGAGTTACACACAGATCCCTCTTTTGAAAGGAAGCAGGCCTTTCTACTACAGCAACTTAAAATGAAAAATAGATTTTGGAGTCTCTTGGATGATAGAGGTAGATGGCTAAAGCAACACTAGCTTTGAACTTTGCAGCAGGAACAGCGATTACTGGCAGGAGACGTGATACACAACACCCAGCGCTTAAAAAGAACTTCGCAGTCAATCGATGTTGGTTTCAGGTCCCCTCATCAAATTTAAAATTTGCTTACTGATGTCACAAGCGTTGGATTCCCTCCTCTATTCAAAACTAACAATCAATCAGGAGCGTGCTAACAGTGAACCAAACAGAGGGAGATGGAGCCTGGTGTACCGGTGCAATCTCCTCGCTGCAGAGGACAGGAGGAGAAATGGACTATGTGAGTAGAATTAATACACACAGTGAGCCAAGACAGAACACGCAGTATTTCCTCCAAATCTGTGGGTTAAAGAACTAGGTGTGAAGCTACTAGGAAAGCACTGTAAACCTGAAGACTGCTTCAATGTTGTTTGTGGGTATCTTTCATTTAGCTCTGGTAGCTGGCTGACTTGGCAACAGAGCATAAAAACCCAGCCCCCTGTAATGTAGGTACCTGCTCACAATTAGTGTGAGCTACCAAACTTTTAATATCTTTACGGCTTCCCTTAAAGGAAGCATTATAGAAACAAATTACTGATGTGCCGAATAATGTCTAAAAAAATAAATCAAAGAAAGATCTCCATTTATAAGCTACTTTGGTGCCTTTTAAGGCAAAAGCACAATGAAACTTTTGGGTGAAGAGGGAGTACAGACTTAGGTTTACTTCTGCACTGTCTTAATAGTTTTCCATTGCATTTCTTGTTTGCTTTACACATCAGCTTTCAAAATCACTAACCAACAGGCTTGTTGAGAGACTGTTTCTGGTGTAGATACAGACTAGGAAAACCTGAAAGTAAGTGGGTGGTGGGGGAAGGCATGACACCCTCTCCAACCCAACTCCCAGAAGTTAAAAGCAAACAAACCACCCTGAAAAAGAAATCTATTGACTTCAAGCTTTCTCAGTGTCAACAGTCTTGTTTTAACTTTTAAAGAAAAGGGGGTCTACGTGCACTTGTAATTTCATTGCAGGTTTTAAAACACGTTTCAGTTCAGTCATTAACGTCCTCTCAGTGAATTTAGTGCAGTGGCAGTATCTGCATGAAGAATCTGCAAACTGCTACTGTGTTAAACTAACTACAACACTTTAGGAATATTACCATTTAGGGAAAATTTCACACATTTTACGTCTAGTAAGTTCATCGAGAAAAATTTAAATCAGTAGGAAAACGTCTATTTGGCACCTGTAATTTAGCATGTCCATTCTTTGAAGCTCAAGTGCTGTAATTCTGAATGCTGTAATTCAGATTGTTGTAACACAGCCATTGCTCTAAAGCATGAGAAGGTAAACAATTTACCCGTAGGAATTCCATTACTTTTTTTCCTCCTCCAGTGTCAAGGTTCTAATTAGAAAAATGAAAAAAGTGATTGCCCTCAAGTTTGTAGACCCCTTAGTAAAAGGGCTCCCTTTAGCTTACCATCTTAGGATCTGTCTCTTGGACTGAGATGGTCAGAGCCATCTCCATGTGAGTAGTCCGCACATTTTGCACAGTCACCAAGTTCCACAAAACAATGTGATTTTTGTACACTTGCACGTTACTTTGTATACAGCAACACTAACTGCTTCAAACTGTGGCAGACATTTATTTCTAACATGAATTTTTTACGATTTGGTTCATAAGTGGAGTTCTCCCATTTACTTGATGTCCAGCACCTCACACAAACATGATGCTCATGCTGGGGTCTGCTGACCAGCACTGCAAGCTGAAAGCATATCTTGGGTTTAAGGCACCCAAAAAGCATCTTGCTGTACAAATCCTGACCCCGCCATTGTTGTAGTTCCCACCTCTGCTTCCCTTGCAAGTCTATCCCTTTATTGAAAGTGAAGCGGAAACCGATAAAACTATTTAACGTTGGAAGTGTAAACCTTCTCTGTAATCTGTGGGACCTACTGTTTGTACTGTTTTGGGTGCAGCTAGTTAGCTGATACCACAATCCTTGTGAGTAAAATCAGCCTGTTACAGCTTTTTCTCTTATTGCACGTTTTATTATATCTGTTGTAAAAAATAACCAAAGATATTTCCTGTTGCTTTGATGTTATAAGCACTTGCAATAGCTTTAGATTGTTTTAAAATTTCCCAATAAACATGTCAAGAGGAACAGACTGGAAGTTCCCCAGTTGGTGTAAGAAGGCAGAATCCAGAGCAGGGAAGACTCCGAGGTACAGGTTCCCCTCTACATCTCTTAGTTTGAAGCTGCCTAAATATTATCTTTGAGACATGCCTACAAGTTTAATGGGGTGCACCCAAGATCTATATTCCCAAGCTTCCTAGGGGACAGATTCAAATTTGTGAACTCCACCTCGAACCCAAGCAATGGAGGGCAAATGCCTGTCATGATCTTTGTCTGATTCGGGCTGGCTCTGGGCACGCTCTGGCTTGGGGTTCAAAGAAGGTGGGTCAGGTTGCTGTACAGACATAGTCCTGCGGAGATGGTTTCTCTTGCGCAAAAACTCAGGTTGGGAGTGGAGGCCAAAGCTGCCTTTTCTCAAGATCATCCGAGAGTTGTTCTTTTTGGGTCGTGAATGGAGACTGAACTCCAGCGAGGCCAAGTGGGCTGCATAACCTTCACTGAGGAACTGAAACAGGAAGGAAAGAAAGGGAGTGACAAATTACTGCTGCCTCAACCTATGAGCTCTATGAGGAATTAAGTTCCTATCTTTGGCATCCCAATTAGATACCTACAGAGTACTAATATTCCTCTCCCCTCACGTTTTTTTTCAGTGACCTGTTCCATTTTTGTCATTCAGCAATACATGACGCATGCACTCGCAGATACAACCTATGACCACTCTGTTCTCTTTACTATTCACCGTGCCAGAAAATGCCTCATCTGAAAGCAAAACGGCCCTTCTCTCAAACATTGTCTCTGCTCTTTATCTTTCTTTTCTGTGTGTGTGTGTGTGTGTGTGCGCATGCATTCACACGCGTGCATTTCCTTGCTCCCCCTAGGACTTCCTGATTGAGTAGCAAGAGTTACTTACTTGACACTGTGCCTGGTATTTCTTTGTTGATCGTCCAACTATGTAGATCTGGGATGGCGACAGAGCCAAGACATTGTACACAGAAATATCCTTCATGGAACCGTATGCGGCACAGATTTTGATGTGGCACTGAAACAAATATTACTTCCAAAGTGAACGCTCTATTGAACACCATGCACTACAAGGATGGCACTTGTTTTGCAATGAAGCAGCAGATGAGTTCATTGTTAACAACCTCATTCTGCAAACCACAGAAAGCTAAATCTGTCTGTCTGCATGCCAGCAAGAACTACAGATGCGCACACGGGAAAGAATAAGCAGTTCATTTATTTATTTGTCATGCCAGGAGGCCCCTCTGGATGTTTTATCAGCCTTCCTTGCTCTATAAAAAGTGAGAAAAGAAATGAGGAATGGCAAAAAGACTCTGTGATGGCCAGTGAGATTTACTGTTCAAAAGGAAGGGAGGTCTCTAACATCACGGGATAACAGTCTCTGGAAAAAGGTTTTAAGGCTATAAACTGGTTTCTAGTACCTCTTGCATGAGATTCCGGAGAAAAATGGTCTTTTGTCGCAGTGGGTCATGAACAAGTCCATCTGAGAAGAAGATCATCCCTTGTGGGAAGTTGTGTTGAGACAACCATGAAACCACACGCTGTTTTTGCATATCTGGACGGCCAGTAATATAGATAATCAGATATCCCAGGTCCTGCCAATGCCTGTCAGAAACAGCAGGTAAATTATGGAGGTGCAGAAAGAGAAACAACACCCACAGCTCAGGTCATCATTTTGTTGCTCAGCGCAGAGACAGTTAGAAGTCGGATGTTATCCTTCATCAAGCGGAAAGCAGCATGCCTAAATCTCTGCTCCAATTGAGAAATTAAGTAATAATGTCTACATCTTGAGGCGGACGGAGGGAAACAAGAGAGATTCTTATACAATATGTTATATAAAATATGAGAGCTATTTAAAAATGTATTTAGAATAGACTTTGCTACATATCAAGCCCTGCTACCTTTGAAACCTTTAATCAGATTTCCTACCATTTCAGCTGTACGGAGTGGAAACCCTTGAAAACTGACATCCCTCCATTCCCATGCGAGTTCCAAAATCAGAGCTGTATTTCCCTATCCAGTGTGACATTAACAGACTCGCAAGAATGGATTAAAAGGCCTTTGTCTTTTTCCTCAAAAAAACGCTCTTGCATTCATGGCACTTCATATTTTTGAAGTAGAAGTATGTCCTTATTTGAAGTTAATGAAACACAAAATACACTCTTTGCTGTTATCTGTTATACTGTTATCACAGTAACACATGCAATCGTTATTAATTCACTGCACACACTTCAAGGTCATATTACCAAGAAGCAACCTTTAATCTTTAGCCAATTTAAACGAAAAATTTCAAAGTAAACCACAGCATTCTAAGATCCCTCTGAAAATCAGGTAGAGCTGATGTCCAAGCAAATATATATCTGCAAAGAATCCTGGCCTTTAAAGAATTGTTGCTTACTTAGTAAAAACCCTCTATTCTGCCCTACTCCTTCCCATTGTGTTCAAACAGAAAAGTCAGAGATTTAAAAAGTGAAGTGTGCAAACCGCACTTACCTGACAACATCAACAGCCCCAGCTCGGACTTTGGGATCACTTCCCATAATTGAAACACTTGCTGCAAACGAACCGTCAATACTGAACACGACGCATTCCATGCCCCGGGGAAGCACAGTCAGGTAACTTGTGGCACTGCTCTGGTCCCCTCTGAAGAGTCAAAGCAATTAAATACATTTAAAAAGCAAAATGTCAGAGTGTATTTTCTGCATGTTCTAGGTAAGACCTGAAATTAGATCTGTCTCGATCTACAGCTTCAAAAATCGCTTCTTAAATAGAGCTTCTGATTTCAGTCCTACATGGGGAAATTAAAACTTACACTTTTAGTAAATAGCTTTCCAAAGAGAAATTTGGAAGCTGACTTTATTAAGAAATCACATGTGTCTAAATACCTAGACAAACTAGGAAGAAAAAACCCAAAGTACCCTGAAGTACTCAAACTACTACTCAAATGTGCGATCTTTCTATATATGTACACATAGAAGACATGAATGCTCTAAATATGCACGCACTCACATACATACACACATAGCACACACAATTTTTTTTTCCAGCAGTCTACAGTTACTAGCAAATTATTAGAAATTGCAAGGGCTTTTCTCATGGAAAGGCATGGGAAACGCAGTCGTCTCCTCATGATGTATTTTGCCCAAGAGGTCTGGACATTAAGACACTAATAAAGCACAAGGCGATCCAAAGCTCTTACCGACGCATGGCTTCATGTTCCCTAAAAAATGCAATCTGAAGACCGCATCTTCCTTCCTTTAGAAAGATGATTATTGTACGATCTAGAAATTTATATCTGGTGATGAAGATTCTTAGAATATGTGTGCACAGCTTAATGAGCAAAGACAGGATAATTTCGTTCATTCCTGTTTGAAACTTATTCTTACAGTCTAAAATCCCATGGGAGCTTAGCTTCTGAATACACCTTAATTTGTTTTTAAGTAACTCTCTTTTCTTGAATTGATTGTCTGTTCTATTACACTGAGGTAAAACATTTCTTCCTCCTCAATTAGCACTACATAAGATTGTAAATTGACTTTGGACTTGGTTAACTAGTAGGTAACAACACATTCTGTTTCAGCTAAATTCATCCCACTGATTTTTTGCCTCCAAACTAGGGATTCAAAGGAAGCTGTAAAGCTACTTCCCAAGTTGCCAAGCAATTTAATTCTAAGTGCAGTATGAAACTAAAACTCTGTATTAAATCAAACTGAATTTTCATTAAACGTAAGATTTTTTTAAAAGCACAGCTACCCCAGTCGTGCACCTAGGCCACCAATTTTTATTTCACCCACTTTCATTCTTCATGCTTTACTTAACATAGAGATTTTTAAAGAAATGCATTTTACTTCAATGAATTTTTATTTTCAGGCACTGGTATTTTTATTTTTCTTTTCCCAATTTAAAATAAGCATGGTCTCGAGTACAGAATTAAGGTTTACTCTTTTGATCAGCCTGACATCAACAGCTAAACAGATGGCCGAGATCAAGGCAGTACATCCTCTACTGTTAATTTCAATAAGAAAAGCTTCTCACCAGTCTGAAGAACACAAAGCTATACCCTTCGGCAGTCTTTCCCCAATGAACAGGCTGCCAAATATCCTAAGTCATGTATTCCTGCCACAAGAAGACTGATTACAGTCATCCAGGCCCCATATTTTGCAAGATCAAGTGCTCTTAAATTCAATTGCACTGAGGATTTGTGTTGCAGTAGGGATAAACCCATTGGCCTGGGCACCTTCAAACCGGCCAGTAAAAAGATGATCACTGCTTCAAATCTATGTTGACACCACAGTGACAAGACCAAGAAAAGATAACTAACTGACAAAAATGTTTCTCTGCATCCCTTTCAGTCTTACAGCTCGGTGTCTTCCTGATCGTAACAACCCATCACAGCTGTAGTTCCAGCTTGGAGCTATTACCTGACCACCATTTTGATGGGATACACACCAACTCTCAGTCTCTTCTGCTTGGGTATGTTGTAGGATATCCGGCCACTGCTGTTGGATATCTCTGTGTCAAAGTACACCCACCTACCCGAAGACGGCTCAGTCATTATGAAGATATCAACCTGCAACAAACAACAAAACAGTCATCGAGTGTGATGGCAGGAAACACATCCCCTATTTACAAGACCTGCCAAGCCTACATCACATTAGTGTCTCCAACTATGGCTTGTACTAAAAGCTTACAAGGAGGTTTGAAAGAACTTCAAAACTCAGTAAAAACTTCACAGAGATTCCTCCCAGTTAGAAAATGCTTCCTAACACACAATACAAGAGTTTCTTGCCTTCGTCATTTAAAGCACTCAGCTTAGCACTGCAGGTGTCAAACGAGGGTATAGAGCTCAGAAATTTGGCAGGAGCCCTACAATTTCGGTGTTCTTCACAGGACTACTATGAACCCCTTTGGTGCTCTATTCATCATTGTGCCAGAAGAACCTTACAAGTGAATAAAACACGATCAGATTGTAGAAATTTATAAAAGCTAATGAAGAGCTGTGATTAAAATCTTCAAAACTCAGACAAAATCTGTGATCCTTTCTTGCATGTAAACTCACGCGATGATGCTGCTTTAAGGTTTTTTTTACAAACCCTACGGGACAAGATTGAAGCAGCGATGGTCTTAAAAATATAACCTTAACTTACATTGACAGTTCCATGTGTATCAGCACAGGTATGCTGAATTCTATGACAAAATCTTAGATGCAGCACATCACTTATGTCTCGTGGACAGCTGTGACAGAAGGACGGTCATCAGAGACACGGCTCCAGAAACATTCCCACTCACAATATACTCCAAAGGAGGCATTGCCGCCAGCGGGCTGATCCCTAGAGGCACCAGGTTAGTGCTGCAAATTAGCAGAATGGGCACCCACAAAAAAGGCCAAGTGAAGCCTCCACGCTTCAGTTGTACCCTCAGCTCAGCCGCATTGCTCTGTTAATTTCCACAAAAATTCTTACAGTCTCGGTGAATATGAACAAGCGTGGTATTCGCTTAATGCTTGGCTTTGTTCACTGTAAGCCTGGTTACTGCAGGCAGCTTTAGGAGTGACAGTTCTAATCGTGTCACATTGCTACTTAAATTCTTAGAAGTTTTAACTAATCTTTACTCTTCCGTGCATAAGAGAAACAGCAGCCACCTAGCCTCCAGAATCCCTATTCCTTTATCTAGTTATCTTACCTGGATAGGAGGATATACATTTTTCTTTTAGTGATTTGCCAACAGCTATAAAATTCTTTTTCCTCCTTGATCAAAAAGTTAATGTTCTCCAGTAGGTGGTACAATCGGATGGCAGGTCCAGAAAACACTGCACAGCACACTCATCATTAACAAGAGGAGATGGCCAGCATCACGTAAGAAGGATGACAACTGGGAAAAAGGTCAGCTATCAGGAAAGCCCACTTACAGCATACTTTTGACAAAGTGATGGGGGCTAGTGACATACTTACACATTCCCCTCACTGTAAGGCTTTCTCTGGTACTATACATGTGTGCTACACTCAACAACTGTCTCTAGTAAAAGCTGATTCAGAAAAATAAGGAAATTGATTACTCGGACTTTACCTTTTCACCTGTTAAAGCTACCATGTCCAGAGGTCCATACATAAAGCGCCCAACTAGTACCTGAGGACCGTCTTCTGCTGCAATGACGTCATTAGCTCGGTGATTAGCAGTCACATTCTGAAATAAGAGCACAAGGTGGGAAGGGTGGTGTTTGCTTTTGTAATGTTCTGTTATTATGAACAGTGACACAGAAACACAGTCCCGGACAGTGTGTCTGAGGTATGTCACAGAGCACCTTAGAGCACCCACAAAACTGCCCTCCTGTTTCAGCTGGAGCCAGGTTTCCACTAACGGTGAGTTCCTGAATAGACTTTCTAGTGAGAGTGCTCAAGATGACTAAATAAGAGAGAACATTTAAGGGAATGCCAATTACCTTTCACTTCAAGTGGTGCCATAGATTCACTCGATTACATGCAAGAGACACACACCTTAATTGACATTTCTAACTGAAGTGGCATCTGAAGAACGAAGAAAATATTTTTTTCTTGAGCTATGGATTCATGTAGGATATGAGAAAATAGAAGAGCAACCTCTTTGCTTAACTGAAACATAAGGCCCCTGTGTTATTTAAAGAAAGAAATATACTTTCTCTCAACAAGTAGTGATAAGCCAAGAATAAATTGTTCCTATTCCCTAACTGTCAACTTGCTTGCCTCTGGATTACATTAGCAGTTTTCAGCTCTTTAGTCATATTCAGTTATGTAAACTCATGCTTTGGGAGATCAAACTCCATTTAAATTGCTGCCAAAGCCAAGTTCTATAGCTGCCATATATATTCAGATTTATACTTACTCTCAATTTGACGTGTGTCCTTTTGCGCAGCCATTTTTCTCGTGGATTGGATGGACTTAATGTTGCTGGATCCAGGTTGTCATTTTCCTTGAAATTTACATTTTCATACCTCATCACCTGAAATTATATTAATATTTTAGTAAAAAGTGTGTGGCCTGGGGAGTCCTGGTACTTGGCAAAGAAAGGGAAAGTACACTGCTGCCCCATCTGAATGACGCTGCAAAGCCAAAAGCACAAGGAAAGCAGAAAGAGGTATGGGCCATATGTCCACATTAATTGTACAGACAAACAAACTGCTTTCACTCTGTTGGCCAACACTTCATCTCAAGTACTTATTGAACAGCTTTTCCATTCACAACAGAGCTTGCACATTCTTCCAGAGGAAATGGTGAAAACAAGCATTAGGATGGTATTGAGTGACAGTCACATTGTCTGCTTGTGTTCTGCAAAGTCAGTAAAGCAGCTTAAGACCATGGAGTATTTTTTCCTGGCCTCAATGGGGTAGAGGTCAGATTCCTGACGCCATCTGTATTACTTTCTACACATATACCCAGCCAGAATGGTTCTTATCGCCTTTTGGCTATTACTCACCACTGCAGCAAGTGATAGGCTCAGGATCTGGCTTGTGGCTAGTAACATCTGAAGATAAATGGACTATAACTTGTGGACGTGCAGAACCCTAATACGTCACACAAGCTACACATTCTTACAACCTAAATATCACACACTTACCAAGAAACTCGCATGTCCAACTCAGATTTCAGGACACAAGCCAAAGATTTCAGAATCTTTGGGTTATGTCCTGTTTCAATTGAAACTACAAGGCCTGTCTTATTGAAATTTGTGGGTTGCACCCTGGGATCATGGATAGCATGAGGCTACTTCGTTTTGAATGAGCAATAGCTTAGTCTGTCTCTTTCACAAGCTAGCAGAAAATTACTCAAGTTGAACAGTTGGTTTTCTGTGCTGTCTGGAAGAGTGGCCTAGAATAATTTTGAAAGATGTCTCATATGAAGTCTCTTGAGTAAAATCCTGCTGCGTTCAGCCTTAGCAAAGCAGTTGGCATGCAACAAATCATAGTAATGCTGAGAGGTCAGTGAGTTTTTTAACAAATTGGCATAAATTCTATTCACTGGAGATCACACGCAGGAAACATATGTGCCCCCAGGGCATTCAGGAGCCATTTTCTTAACCTTAACCCCCCAGCAAGGGCAGAATGTCCAGACCATGCTGGAACTAACCAGCCCTTTATGTAGTGCTGTAAGCTCACATATTGCTTTACAGGCATGCTCCAACTGCTTAAAGGGCTTATTAAATTCTAAAAGCTGTAATGCACATACAAGGCTACGTAAGGCAGAACAATGCCAATGCAACTTGATATGAATGCAGAGAAATAATAAGTAGAATAAAGCAAGAATGATTGCTAACAGACAACTGGGCTCAGAGAGGCATTTGAAAGGAAAGATGGGAGAATGTTCTGATGAATTCAAGGCAAAAACCGTCCTGAGAGAGAACACGAGATGACAAGAGCTATAAGAGACCTGCAAAGGGGAGGAGAAACATCTATGTACAATTATCTAGGGTCCTTGAACAGAAAAAAATGGGGATTTGCACCCTGTCACTTCCAGTAGAAACCTCTCCTCTACTTTGGGATGAGCATCAAATAAGATTGCTGTTCTGGAGACTCTTCTTGTTCATGGAAAAACTCTTCAGCAACTTCTGCTCTGCCTTGATTACGGTGATGCTAGTTATAAACAAAGTTTTTTACATTAGCTTTTAAAATTCTGCATTGCTCAATGATACACTTTGACTGGAATCAGATAGACTAATGGATGTTCTAAAAGGACAGCAAGAGGCTGAAGGACCTTTAGAATTTCGTCAATTAAAAACAGCAATCAAAAACTCTGCAAGTGGTCTGGTTACCAGCCAGGTTGCTGCACTCACCACTGGCATGGGCATGTAAAGATGGGGCTCGCTACAACCGCATGGTACGACTCTGCCGCAGCTCTGGCCTGGAGGGAACTAAGCCACTGAGCTTCCATTCTCAGGAGCTGCCCGGTGAGTCTCCAGGGAACTAATGCCGTTGTCACCAGCACTGGGAGCAGGAGGTGGAGGGATTAACACTCAGAGACCGGCTAAAAGGAGTCACGAGAGAGGGAGGCACACTGACATCCGCCAAACTGATTGAATGAAAAAAAGTCACTCTGCAGTTTTCTGCATTATTCTCTCTACTGTTTGCCTGGCAGCAGCTGTTTCATCGTTCACTGGATGTAAAAAGCCACACTGATTCTTAGGTTAATCCAAATTAAACTGCTTGTGACTGGCTTTTGGGCGAGGGTCACTTTGGGTTCTTGAGGGACACTTATCCCGCAGGTTTCACTTGAACACCACTTAATCATTTTTTTTACCCTAGGTGAGATTTCTCAGCCTCATCACTTTCTGTAGAGGTCAGAGCACTGCGTTATCCCTAAGTCACTGCAAGCTGCTGTCTAATTACTGACACAGTAGGAACAAGAGACCCATCATATGACTGAGAGATAAATTCTGAAGAGACAGAGCACACAATGCTTTGAAATACTCTAGTATAGTTACGGGAGAGACTTGATTTTCTTATGGGAGTAGTACTTTCAAACTGCTGGTTTATTATCAAATGTATGCTAATAATTGGATATTTAGTAGGGAAATACAGTAGGGAGATACCTTATTCCTTCAAAATCAGGAGGAAATTAATACATACAGGATTATACTGACGTGGGGCATGGGAAGGGTGAGTGAGGTGTGCATGACTGCATCCCCAGGCACGCAGTCAGCAATAAGAACACCAGCCAGCAGTGCTAATGGTGGGCTCGCTGTCCCCTTCACCTCTCCAATTAATTCACATCTGTCATTCCTACACCCATTTGTAT
This sequence comes from Rissa tridactyla, assembly GCF_028500815.1. NCBI lineage: Eukaryota > Metazoa > Chordata > Aves > Charadriiformes > Laridae > Rissa > Rissa tridactyla. The sequence goes on from NC_071472.1 coordinate 47,467,956, forward strand.
GTGACGCAACCACAGTTAGCCATCTAACTGAACTAAAGATTAAAAGACCGATCACCCTTGGAAGATGCAATTAACAATCACAAGGTTATTTGTTGCAGAGAGAAAAAATAAAGAGATCAATGACCTGTCTTAAAATGAAGGCCACAACGTCTGTTGATTCCCAGTAGCTGGCATGGAAGAGATGTGGCAGGGCCACAGTTGGAAAGGCTGTCAGCACATCTGGACAATACAAGGCATAATCTATTCGTTTTGTTCCCCACCACTTTGCAGTAACTACAAAAAAAAAAAAACAACCAAACAAAACAGCATCACATTTCTATAAAATATCTTCTTAATAAATCTCTTGCTGTCTTTATGTTTAAGCTAGATAATTGAACGAAGTCTTCTGCTTTTTTAATCTTGACATCTAGAGCCTGTTAACTTGAATGTCTGCAATCTAAACAGTTTTATTGGGTCCAAGTTTTGCGAAGCAGGAATCACCTCAGCACGATTCCCATTGCTTCCTGGTCCACACAAAACGCACAGTGAAAGACTAGTGCTTTTATGATCATGTTATAGAGTAAGAATTGCAAATGTTCCCAAATAGTGAATGGAATATTGACATATGACTACAGTCCATAACAGGACAATATAATGATTTATAGCACTTTTAATTATGGGTAACAAATCTTATCTACCTATATTTCTCCATGCCTGGGACATGTGTCTAAACCCCTGTTAGTATGAAACCCTTAATGACTATTTATGAGTGGCACCTTAATATAAAAGTGACCTTACTTCTATTATTTTATCTACTTAATTACAAACAGAAGAGGAAGCTACATTGTATTATTTGAAATTGTAGCAACTTAGGCTGCTCTCATTCTCCCCAAATTTCCAAGCAGGTAATTTTCCTTTTCATAATAAACTTTTGCACAGAAAGGATGTGGAGAGAAGGGTTGTTGCCATATCAGACAGCACACGGCATCAGGCTTCACTCACTGTTGGTGAGGTATGCTGATGGCAAGCTTTCCGTTGACCCTGAGTTTTTACTGTTTGTGCTGGCCAAGCTCAACTTTCTTGTTTTTCCTTGTGGTTGATCAGATGCTTTTGGAGATCCAGGACTCTCCTGAGAGAAAGGTATGTTCATAGAGCTGTTCTCAAGGAACAGAGCACTGTGGTTGTGGATAGCATCACCTGCAGGTTACAGAAATGAAAATCATAAAAAAACCCCCCACCAACGGGATGAACAACATGGCTTTGGAACTAGCGTGTGTGTGCATTTTTTTTTAATTTGCTTTTAATACGGACCTAATGAGCGTTTTCCTGAATAATATCAGATATAATGACCATGGATGAAACTCCTTCAGCGTACGGAGGACAGCATGAGACAGCATGACTAAATGGGGAAAGCACACCCTACTGCCATCAAAATGCAATGGCACCTGTGTGCTTTGGCCAAGATCTTCCAAACTGGGTGGTGACGTTGGGAGGCAATTTTACTTCACACTTAACCCTATCCATTTTGAAGTCATTCCCTGAGAAGAGCCACACAGCCCTGGGAGTCTGTGACACTTCTCTTGTCCTCTTCCTGACACGAGTAAGATTACTTTAGAAAGAGAACCTTCAGCAAGGCTATCTACCTGTTTGCATGTTCCCAAATGGAACAGAATTCTCATTTATTCATACCACTCTGACAAAGCTATGGGCCATGGCTAACAGCTCTACTTAATGAAAAAAACACAGCCTTCCTCCTGAGATGTTCTGAAACACGTAAGAACAGACATGCATTTAAATAAAAGCTATACTGATAATTTTGCTTGAAGCACATCCCTCCTGTACCTAGGAAAGGCAGAACCTCAACTGAGAGAGAGGATATACAGCAAAATTCATATCGAAAGCAGCTGACTCCTCAGTGTTGTTTTTCAGAGAAAAAACTTCTTGGAGAGATTAAAACAGTGAACAAAAGAAAAAAGGACACCCAGTTCAATGCACACAATACAAAAGAAAGCAGACAGCCCTTGATGACGTATTGCTCCATTTCTGGGTGTATTTCAGTCCCATTCAGACAAATAACTGTAACCATGCTGTGCTCATCTTTCACATGGTCTTGGGTTGGGAACTATGTCATATGATTCTTTATGCAGTGGAGGCCTGGAATAAGTTTCCCTTCAACTTTTCCAGTCTTACCAACTCTCAACGCAGTGAATACCTCAATGGCACGCACCAGAGAACACAACAAGAAGTTGCTGCTTTCAAGGACACCATTCCTTAAGAATATACATTGGAAACATAAGTGTCTATAGATTACCAGAACTAGTAAAACCTGTCACCATTAAATGAAAATGGATAGCAGCATAGCTCCCTACAACCTCCTCCCTTCCAAAAAGCAGACACAGCTAGAAAGATTCTGGCTTGTTTTGACATAAGCCTGAATATCTCAACTGCATAAGACAACACAAGGAGCTGCCCTCCAACTGAATCAGGGAAACAATTAAATTCTAACACTTTGTGATCGGTAGTAGTTTGGACAGAATATGTTCAATGTAGTTTCCATGGGAACATGTGCTTTGAGTTTTCATTAAAGAAACTGCAATGTACTGTTCTTTCAAAGGAATCTGTTGACGCCATACAGTAGGGAAAGCCATGTGTGGCTACAGGCTTGATGGAGGTGAAAAGAATGGAAGGATAATTTTATTACTTCCCATCTCAGGCAAACTATACAGACTCCAACACAGACAACTGAAAAGAAAACACAATGCTGCTTTCCTATTACTTACCTCACAAGATGAGGAAGTATTAAACGCTCTTTGTAGTGAAAGAAGCAGCACAAAGAAGTAAAAGGTCTGATTCTATGTCATACAGCAAGGTACCTGGTCCTTCTGACAACAAACCCCAAATTAGGTGGCCTACAATATCACAGCAAATCAGTTCACTGAAGAGAGTAGCAGAACCCACGGACGTAAGCGCTAAGGAACAGGGAAGCTGCCAAATTGCATCCCAATAAGGGTCTATTTGAATCAGAACCCTGATCCAAACATTAACCAACAGGAAATTCCACGGAGGAAGCTGCAATGAATCCCATCAATGAGAGCTAAATCTCCATGAAGTGCTCATGACTGGCAGTGCTCCAATCCATACGTTCTACTTCCCCTTCCAAAAGACTCACTGAAACAAAAACGCTGTACTTTTAAAATAAACTTTCTGCTTCTGAATTGTTGTCGCTCTGCTGAAACTGTTGTAAATTGACCCTAATCTAATCCTTCCTCCCCCATTATAATTTTGCAAGAGTTTTGGTTTTTCATTCCCACTAAAATAGAGAGAGAAGTAAAAATAGTAACTTTGCACGGAATGGAAAACTTGTTGCGAGCCAACATATCTGCTAGCCAAGCTTTTCCAGCTTGGTAAGGGGTCTGGTGCCTTGAAACCTGTTATTTATTTTGTAATATTGCTAATCTAAGATCAGTAACCCTTCTCCCTATGAAGAGATCAAAGCAATAAAATGGAAGGCATTTTTGGCATTTTTTTCTCCCTGTTTCCTGAATTATCTTAATTTTAAAAAGGTAGGGCAGCCTGCCTTCATCTCTGTAGGTCAGGTCTTTGTTGAATTGTAAAGGAAGACAGAGAGTACTGGTTAGAGATAAATAAAATACACATAATACTATTTTTTTTTCTAAAAGCCCTGTGCTCAACTTTTGACTAGGACAGTCTACTTGTATCATTATTCCATTTGAATAATTGAAACAGATACTTCCCATCCAAACCAACCTTTCTCATGGCTCTGTTTGTTACTAAAGGTCCTTATCCTTTATCATACTAATCTAAATTTACCATCTTGCTTGATAAGAAATAAAATAAAGGCAGATCATTTTACAGAGTCTCATCTTGGACAATTATGATAACTACAGCCAATACAAAGAGGCAACGCAACTTCCTCAAGGTCACGCAGTAACCGTCTCCAGACAAAACTAACAATATTTTATTTTATGCATATACAATTGGAGAAGTTCTGTGCTTTTAGACCTTAATTTCTATCTATACATAATAAAGATGACCAGTTGGACCAGCCATAGTCTGGACTGGCAACGCTGCACATTCCTTATAAATAAAACTTTGCAAGAGAAAAATTTTCTAATTATTTCAATTGTGCTGCAAAGTAAAATGCGAGGTAGAAGCTCAAACAGTAAAGAGGATTATGATTACCTAAGTTTTGCTATGTCAAATGCCTAAGAAGTAAGATAGGTTGAAAGCAGGTGTTTTGAATTAATACATAACCCCCAAGTAGATACAATGCATCATGTCATAAGCAGCAAAGCAAAAAAAGGAATTAAATCTCACACGTTAGTGTCAAAAGACATAATTGGTGGTAGATCACAGACCTGTCACAAAACTAAGGCTCACTTACGACAGCTACAAAAGCACTTTGATTATGAAATGTCAACTAGGCAGCAGCTGAGAAAGCTGCTGTTTAATGAAAGGTCAAGGCAGCATGGCATTCTCCAGGCTGTAACATAACCTGAACTTTGTACCTTGCCCTTATAGTAAAAAAACCCCACAATTAATAAATTGAATTTATGTCTGAACCATTATCTACCACTACGTCTTCTGTCAGCAATCACCACAGATGAAAGAGTTATGAAGATAAATGTTTTCTGTACCTGCTCTGTATGTCTGGCAGTGCTTTCAATGCAGTTTCTTCTACTTTCACTTGTCTGTATATCATCACAGCAACACAAGATAAATATCCCCTTAGGAGGTGATTTCTGAAAAAGTGGGATGCCTATCTATCCAGCGCATAGGTTGAAGGTATGTCAGACAGTAAACTTAATCTTTGCTAATTTTTCTTTCTCTTTGCATACAATGTGTTGACTCTATACATTCAGAAAACTGAATTAAAACCATGCCCCAAATAATTTTATTAAGCTATTTTATCAATAGCCTAATAATGTCATCGCATCCACACTAGGAATAGTATCAACGGAAGATTCAGCTGCGCCTGACCAAGTAATTGACCGAAACGAATATTTCTCTGGGCTAGTCAAGTTTCTGTGATTGTCAAAATTAAGCCTGGTAAGAGCCAGCTTTCATCATCACTAAGCTCTTAATAGATCAGTCCATCACACACACAAACAATACCGCATTACTACAAACTGAATGACCCCAAGGGCAGACTTAGTGCTAAGTACTGATGCCTGCTGGATGCAAAAGGCAATCCTCTAGATAAATGTGTGCCCTGCTCTTTCAAGTCCTGCCGTTTAAGTCTTAGATGTTTCCTGATTCTCAATGGAAAAAGTAAATTTGATAAACTAAAAGCTTCAAGATAAACCCCACGTAGGGTTTATCAGCAGCTGGCTCCAAGAGTTTCATTTGATTGGCAAGAACTGAAAGGCAGCTCTAGAAATCCACCCCCCACACCGTGCTATCACTGAACTGTTCTGCTACTCAAGATCAACTGTTGTTTTTCAAACATTGATTTAATCATATTCAAACTGATTTGCATCCAGTGTACACCACATTTAAGCAGATAAAACAAAGGAGTTGTGCATATCTACCGCACAAAACAGGGTCCAAATGATACAATTCCCCCAACTCCAACAAATAGAAAACACTGCCATTTTACTACATTAGCCTCCAACCTTAAACTCTGAATCCCGAAAAGCCCTTTGAAATATCCTGCTGAGGCTTGAATTCATGCCTGAATCTGTACCAAAAAGAATAAATCTAATGTGCATGCACATACAGATATACACTGAGCAATTCCTTTTTTTGCATTATATGACAAGTCAAGATACTTTCCACCTATATGATTTTATCTCATTTTCTATAAAGTCAAAACAGCTCAATTTGTTCTACTAGCACCTTGCTCATCCACATCTTCATCTTTCTTCTCCACAAATCAGTCTGTTTCTGTTTTTTTCGTGGATTCAAACATTTATTATCCAACACAACTATTGTTTTGTAGCCTACTTAGGAAAAGAGCAATCAAAAGACGATTTGCCCAAGTACATATCCACAATGAACCAACCACAAGTGACCAAGAGAAACCATATCTGAAGATCTAGGCAAAGGTCAACTAATTGTAAAAATAAATTGTTTAAAATTATAGTCAAAGACATGGAAGTTGACAAGTGACACTTCAACTAGAGCAGTGGTATCACCTTCCAACCCCTCGTTAACACAACTAGTATTGCAAAACTCATACGTAAGAATCATTTTCTCTTGGCAATCTTCTCTGGTTCCACACTTGCTAAATATGTCTATGCCATTCTGTCCCAGATGACTTGTTTTTAGCATGTTAGCGCACTGGTATTTCAAATCCTCTTGAGCTGTGTAAGGAGAGAATGCTTAAGAGAACAACAGGTAAGGAGAGCTATGAAAATAGGCACTGTACCTAACTGGTGAGATCTTCCATCCCCTAGTGGGTATCTCTGGTACCGCGGGACAGTGAATGGAGGCAGGAGATGGAATCTTTTCTCCAGCAATGGTTCAAGTCTGCAGGCAGAGGGGTCAGCAGAGTGAAAGAAACTGTACAATTGGCTGCAGGCTGGGCGGACCTGGCATACTTGGATGAGAATGAGACAGAGAGAGAGAGAGTTCAGTATTGCCCCTTTACGAAGGGAGGTTTGCAAAGAGGTTTACAGAGACATCACAATTTGAGACGCAGGCATGCAGCAGATGTGAAGACCAGACAGAGAAGCAGACAGAAGTAAGGAAGAAAAAAGAAGTTTTAAAATCTTGTAAAGGTATTATTGAGCATTACAGCTATGATGCTCAGCACTTCAAATATTTACCAGCACAATGGTTTGATGGGCCTGTTACGTTCAGAGGACTTAAATCTAGGTGACAGCAGGAACAGGTAGGTTACAGAAAGCACTGCAGTTTCTGAAGTGACATTACGGGAGGTAATGTATAGAAATGAGGTTGGTCACACTATAGCAGCAAATCAGTATTTATGATTCTTGATGAAGGTGTGGAGCTCCAGAGGTTTTGGGGCTGTAATGCAAATCTGAAAATCACTTACTCAGATAATAAGGCATTCTTTTGACTAAACACGCAACATCGAAGCAGAATTTATACTCAGATCACATGAGACTGCTAACGTCTCTAAAACGGTCCAGTGTAGTCACTTCTCACCACACCACACTTCAATCACAATAAATCTTGCCAGCGCAAGCAAATCAGTTCATTATAGGCTCATTAAACTTAGTACAGTTTGTATAGTACAGCATTACACGTTACAACGTCAGTTTATTAACTGCAAGAGTAAAGGAATGACTCAAGTATTTATAAAATACATTTGGGAATCTTATGTCTGCTCCCTGTGAACTCCATGCAAGCAAGTCTATTCTTTCTTTCTCGTCATGCTTAATACTAACTGTCAGAGCCAAACATAAAGGAAGTGCTTAATCTAATTAAACCATTGCCTAATTGCACCTTCTAATACTTCTTGTACAGGAACTTTTCCTGTATATATCTGCTTTCTTTATATAGGCAGACAAAGAAAGCCAGGAATGCAAACAGCAGGGTTATGAAAGTTGTCAGCATAGGGCAAATTATGATATTTAGTAGCAGCAAGAAAGCATGTCCTCTGAGCTACCAGGTGTGTTCACACCCCTCTTCCAACTTGGCAAAGGAATATAGCACATTATGTTCCAAAGCAGATTACTTCGTACTAGTGTGGCATTTAGCAGTATTAATTCCCACTGAGAGCAAGTGCAAAACACCCTACCAATACCACCATCCCAAGGTAGAACAGTGACACTTTGTGGATGTAGCTAAATGCTCATGATAAATTTGGAATTCTAAAAAACATCGGCATTTTCATAGGGTAGGCAAGCCTCTTCCAAGGATAATCAGCACCCAGAGAGTGGAAGAATCTAGCAGAGACACACAAATGATCAATACTTTAAAAAAATAAGTACTAGACAATGAGAGGACCACAGAAGAGTGCTACAGGGTAACCAGAACTGGCAAAGAAGCACTAAGGGACCAAGAGAATATTCGACAGAAGAAAATTAAATTAAAAGGTATCTGGCAAGGAAATAAAAAACGCCCTCAACTCCCTGCCCTAAAACCCCTGCAAAACTCCCACCATCTTCACAGGGAAGTGTTGCTAATCTTGTAAAAAAATCCCAAAGACAGAAAAACAAACTGCAGTGCAGTTTTCAAAGCCAGCCATCATCTACATAATTCTTGTTCACTTCCCTGACAGCTCTTTCACAGAAGCAAAAAGCCTTAGTTTGTGAGAAAATATATAAGAATTCTCATTCTCTTTAGCTGAGCTTTGGTTTTGTTTTTTATTTGAATAAAACTGAGTATTGCAAATATGATGAATGAAATGCAAAATGGGAGTTTAATTATGCTCTCTTCTAAGTCCGTGGAACTTGCTAAAAAAAAAAAAAAAAAAATCCTACTAGATTTCTAAAGGCTCTGAAAGATGAGGGTTTGGTCATTTTTTTTTTAATTATGGCAGGTAAAATAATTTTCAGTTTATATTACATTCCACTTTATTCCTGCAATCAAATGTGACTTTGAAAGCTCAGTCAAATACATTACTCAAGCCTATAAATTGAGAATAAACTGGGACTCTTCAATTGTTGTCTCTTCTCCCTACTGCAACTGATTTTTCTCCCTCACCTGATACACAAACATGTCATTTCCTATGGAGAAGCTGTGCTATCCAAACCACATACAATACAAAGAGGCAAAACACACACTGAATTTTGAAAAGTAAGGTACGCTCAGACATTAACTGAAAAACCAACCAAAATCCAGATGTATTTAGAAATAAAACAAAAAATCCTGTATGTGTCTGATCACTAGGCTGTTACCAGAGAGGAAAAAATGGCTCACAACACACATGGGGGCCAAATTTACCCATGAAGACAGCTGTGAACGAGGTGCAATGCTGAACCAAGCATAGATGTTATTTTTGTTATCTTTTCAAGGACTGATCCTTACTGAGGTGTAAGCTTCAGGTTGTGTGACACGGAATATACAATTAACAGCAGAGCAAGAGACACAGTACTGGAAGTGGGTGAGAGCAGCGACACCCCCAGAACGACCCTCACGACCTCACTACCTACCTACACTAACACTCCCATCTTTTAGAGGAAGAAACTTACCTCACTCCCCAGTCTCAAACTAGGCTTCTTTATTTACCTCCTCTTGTACAAGTCTCTTTTTTTACAAAGGTCATCAAGCAGCCTGTACTCTAACCCTAGAAAGAGCTTACCATCCAGGCCAGGCAGAACAGTACTCCTCATGGCCAGCACCAAACCAAGCGGCGATCCAAAGAGGAAGAAATCAGACACCTCAAACTCAAATCGGCCCAGGTTTACTTCTGAGAGACTGGAATTCACAGGAGGAAAGTCTGCACCATCTTTCAACACACTTGAGTGGATGCTGAGCAAAGAAAACGCACTGATTCAACAATAATGAAGAGGGCAGACACTTTACAACATATCAATATCCAGAAAACCCAATGGTTTGAAAATAAAAGCAGAATAGTCAACAAAAGCAAAGTAAAGTACGTTCAGTCAAAGCAAGGAAATAAAATTACCTTAAACTGCTACTAACAAAACTGCCAGACTTGAAGTAAAGCAGAGTAGTAAGTCTGCACCATACTCAATTGTAGCACAAATGAAACTTCAACACACAATAAGATTTCTCCCTCTGCATCACTCCCAATGAAATAAAGGAAATAAGATGACGGATAGAGGGAAAAAAAGCACAAATAGCTTAGAACAGGCAGAAACAATGAGACAAAAGGAATGCTTATTTTCCCATCAAATCTGTGTTTTAAAGGTTTCTTAGGATCCAGGAAAGCTGATTAAGTTAACTCGCCCTCCCCCAACCTCCTTCTCACTTAAGCCAAATATTCATGCAGGGTTTTTTTTTGTTGTTTTAAAGCTGATCTGAATAGCTCATAGACCAATGGGAGCACCTAAAGCAATTATCTCACTATAATCAGAGTAATAGGAAGTCTGTAAGTGAAGTCAGAGAGATCTTTAGAAAGAAAATTCTAACAGAAAATTAGAATTATAAAGCATTCATCCATCTGTATTTGTGTGGGCAGCACTGAAGAAATGGAACTACTTGCATTCAGTTTTGCATATTTAAAACTCTGCAACTGAATAAAGATTAAATAAAAAACTCTCCATGTGTGAGTAAATTTATACCAGATCCAATATATCTATGGTTTCCATTGGGGGTTATACAGGGTATACAGGGACTTTAAGCAAACCTTAAGAAACACACCACAAACAAAAATGATGCTGTTGCTGTGGTGCTGACAGGCTCCGTTTGATGGCAAGCCTATTTCTTTTACTCAGTCGTCAAACACCAGTTACCTAGACAGGAAAGCATGATGTTGGGTTATAGTATCACAGTCATAGGTGGATGAGTCACTCTGTTTCCTCGGCAACGGCTTCTCATCCTCCATGATTCCCGAGATGTCAATATTGCTTTTGCTCAGGCGCTTGCTGCCCCCTAGACTGGAGTCCTCTGCTAAAAGGGGATTATCCTTCAGAGAATGAACAGAGCAAAAGGAAGATTTAGACAGTGACCAAAATATGACAGAGCCTGCATGAAATGGCTGCATTTATACACATGACCTTACTTTATCCAAGAAAGGGTGGAAGTAGAAGATAAGGAAAGAGATGAAGACTAAATTTCTCTGTAAGATGTATAGCCTAAAAGCTGGAAGGAGAACGAGGAATTTCAGGGGGAGGAGGAGGACTAACACAAAAGCTTTAACCCTCATGACTTCATCATTCTTAGAGAACTATAAATATCATAAGATAATCAGAAAGTGTCTTACCTGCGTGCACAAAATGCTCATTACAACATTAATGGTCTTGCTCATTGTGTTCCATGGATGTGGGACCTGAATTTTTAAGACTGTGAACTTCTGCAGGATGCAAGAGGAGACCAGTGGTACCGTATCTTTAAGGTACCCATTAAAATTGGAAATAGATTTATTTGTTGTTCATTTCCTCCAGCACTTCTGCAGATTGCACCAGCATCCTCCCTGACACATCCCTATTACCCCCAGACTTTTATTCCTGCATCCCTTTCAGCAGCCAATGCAAACGCTGCTTTTCAAATCAAACTCCATTGGACTGAATCCCCCATTCGTTTTTAAAAAGGAATTCCTGCCAATGTACTGAGAAAAATTTCTGCCTATACTGTAGAAGTCACTACCTGTAACGGATAATCCTGACTTGATTATTTAGCGTGTATTGGAAACTAAAATACAGAAACCAGACTACAACACACAAACCAACAAATACTCACCTACAGTAGCAGAAGAATGTACAGAATCACAGAATGATAGGGGTTGGCAGGGACCTCTGGAGATCATCCAGCCCAACCCCCTGCCAGAGCAGGGTCACCCAGAGCAGGTGGCACAGGAACGCGTCCAGGCGGGGTTGGAATGTCTCCAGAGACAGAGACTCCACCACCTCTCTGGGGAGCCTGTGCCAGGGCTCTGCCACCCTCAGAGTAAAGAAGTTCCTCCTCATGTTGAGATGGAACTTCATATGTTCAAGTTTGTGTCTGTTACCTCTTGTCCTGTCACTGGGCACCACTGAAAAGAGCCTGGCTCCATCCTCCTGACACCCACCCTTTAAGTATTTATAAGCATTGATAAGATCCCCCCATTCTAATTCCTTGTTTACATTGCCTCATTAAATTACCAGGCCCTCTCTCTCCAAAAGGAAGTTTCTAGTGCCTAAAACTGTGAACTATCCAAAGAATGTAATGGTCACTGCATCTCCAATCTAGTTTATTATTATAGACCACTTTGAAACAAACAGAGTAAGAAGGGAACAACATAAACTTAATTTACTCTACTTTCACAGTTTACAACCAGAACGTAAAATGCAATGGCTGAGAGAACCTCAGTCTCATCCTTATTTCCAGCTAGTTTCATTTCATAAATGCCCCTGACATTTGTGAAATGGTAAAGTAAAAAACTCTTATATTCCTGCATCTCAAACTCTTCCAAGGAAGGCAGAAAAAAACCAAACAGTAAAAAAAAAAAAAAAAAGAGTCCTCCTGAATGTGTTTCACAGGAGCAAGCTGAGAACAACAGACAGAAAGACGAGATAAGGAAGGAAAAGAATACTTAGTTCTTCTGAACACACAGAGTAGTAGAGGTGAAGATGGGAGGAGAAAAGGGAAAAGCTGAAGAGAGGAATGGGAAGAGAAGCTCTGTGGTATCAGGAAAGAGGAATACAGGAAAGTTGAAACTATAAGTGCAGGGGGGTCAAAGGAGCCTGTACTCCCTAAAGCCTGTTCCCCACCCTCAGGTTCATGAAGCAGCCCTTGCACAATCAACCCCACTGCAGGACTCGGATCCAGGAGGACCATTTCTCCTTTTACTTTGCTTGTAATGCACTGTCTTCAGCGTCAGTGCTATCAAAGGCTGGCTGCTGAGAATCCAGAGCCCTGTGATTAATGGTGAGTAATTCTCCTTCCTGGAAACATTTAGAGGATGTCTCTTTGCTCAAGAGTACTCCCGTCACACATAGCTCTCAACCAAACCAAGGAGACCGGTATCACTGAGCCCATTTTTGAGGAGAGAGGTTAACTAAAGAGTCAAGAGATGAACAATTTGGCCAGGGTCACAAAACCATCCAAGAACGGAGCGTGGGCACCCCACTCACTCAGTGGCAGCTCTGATCTGCCACACTGCCTCTCTATACCCACTTGAGTCTGAAGGACATAAGATTAGTTGAACTTCAATTTTCTTTCTTAAGTGCGGAACGCAATAAAGAAGCTTACGTGCTAGCATTACTTTAAAAAATTGTGCTTTTACTATCATAAAATCTTTCCTGGATTACTGTTAGAATTAATCCTTCCTTCTTTCCAAATGTAGCACTCATAGAGACCCTGTTATACTCAATGGTCCATTCACAGATCCACAGGTGACTTCCATCCCTTATCAGGAAGGAGGCATTTTTTCACCAGTCGCTAAAACTTATTCATGAACACATCTGAATGCTAGACTACCCCCAGGCAGTAGCATAAGGAATTCCAGACCCTATGCGAACAAATAAAACAATTATTAAAAGAAAGATTAAAGATTTTAGCAAAAGCAGGACCCTAACAAAGATTACTTACAGAGGACGTGTTTGCATCTACAGCTGGGGATACAATAAGGGGCACTTGGTTACCCTACTTTAAAGATTTACAGATAAAGCCTTCGCTACTGATTCCTGTGTATCATAAAACTGAAGCTGTAGACTTAATTTTCAGATAGCGATTTTTTGATATATGAGCAAAATCCCACGCTATCGTGGCAAATTACCAAATCCTTAAATTTTCTCTCATTTATATGGAGCTGATTTCCTCCAGGGAATGAATCTATAGGGTTTCAGCTGTGTGGATTTTTTCTCTTCACCTGGATGCTGCTGATGCTTCCTCTCCTGCTACTGTTCCGACTGTCGTCAGCTGTATTAGAATTATAGCAGATGGCATCAAAGCCCAAAATTCCTCCAATGCAGTCACCAATGAGACACACCTGAGGAAATAAAAAGATTTTTGGGGGAGATGTAGCAAGTGTTTTAAAAGAAAAAAAGGCATCACAGTACTGCAGAATAGTTGCTGTCTTACTTTACACCCTTGTTCCTTTTTTTTTTTTGTTTTTTTTTTTTTTTTTTTTGTTTTTTTTTTTTTTTTACACCTTGGTTCTTACTGCAGCTGAAAATGTGGCCACTTTCTCCCACTTCCTTTTATCTCCAGACTATGCCCTAAGCCAAGAATATCTGTCCCAGGGACTATTTTGACCAGCTGGGACTTCTGCCAAATGGGCCAGGATTCTTCCAGCTGTTTGCAGCCAGACCGTGGCTCGGGAAGTCCAGATCACTGGACAACCTGTCTCACAAAGACTTCATGCCATTAATGTTTCCTTCACAGTCATACCGGGAAGAGGATCTCAACAGATTAAAACCAGACTGGTACTCCTCTGTCAGAACAAGGGAACGGAACCTTTAAATGAGGTATTAAGCAGAGAGATTCACTCTTGCTTCACATTTAATATAAACATACAAGCTACCTTCAAAGTACGGACCTGGGAATTAAAATACAGAGTACTAAAACTGGGAATTCAATAGTTGGGAGTACACTAGAACGTACCTCACAAGCCAATTCCACTGAACTACCTCCCATCCGATAGAAGATTGTTCTTTCTCCCCGTCTGCCTGCCTGTGTCTGAGGATGAGTAATAGCTGTATCACCTTTCTCCTCGATAACAACCCCCACGGTTCCACAGGTTCCAGAAACCGTTTCTATCCAATTCTCAAACTGAAGCAAATGTTTAGTCTTGTTCCCAACTCCGATTAGTTTAACAGAAGACATTACCTCTCCTTACAAACCTTAACTTGCTTCTAGCCTTAATTCAGCTTGGCTACAACACTAAACTACAAGTTTTGGCTAACTGGACGCTGTTCATGATTTCTTCAAAGTGAAGCGACTGCTTCGACATGCAGGTAGGGAAAAAACTCGAACTTCTCTCAGTGCATCTGCACATACCACATGCTCTTAATTGAGTACACTTTGTGGGATAAAAACATTTTAAAAAATAAAATAAAATACCAAAATACATTAAGGTGACTTCTATCCTAAGACAATTCTGCTTCTAAAGTTGTATACAAACTAACAGCATGCTGACTTACTCTTTGATTTTCGAATTCCTACATCACACAATGAAGTCCACAAAGAACTGAAAATTATATGATACAGGTAGCCTTAATAAAATTAACAGCATATTTTGTGGAGGATTAATAGTATCTCCTTCAATTTACCATTACATTTCTAATCCTCATTATTAGTGGCATTAAGGTAACAGTGTTAACTATTTCTAGATACTGTATAACACCCAAAAGACAATTTCTGATCTAATGAACTTGCAATATAAATGGACAGAAGAGACCAAAATATGAAAGGAAGGATACACTCAGGGTGGGGGGTCAGGTTATATGGTATGTATTTTAGAAGTGCAGGACTTATTCGGAGGTAGAGTTGAGATTTCAATCTAAGGACCAAAGCAAAGCACTGTAGACAGCCCAGAGAAGTCACTTCCATTCTATCAGTGCCAATAATTGTTGACAGTGAAAATTCCGTGGAGCATACAGAGGTCATACAGAGTTTTCCACACGAAATATTAATATATATGTTTGTAAAACACACCAAGGAGACTTCTTTGTAGCTTTGTCAAAGACAAAAAACGCAAATATTTTTCACAAATAGTTCTGTAACTGCTGCAATTCTTCTTTACATAACCTCACCTTTCATCATGTTCTGTCACTGCAGCTGGGATGATTTTATGCTTCAAGCATAAAAGCACTGTGGATATTAAAACTGGCTTCAAACCAAATTTTAGTCTAAAAATACTGATATGCCACAGCATAATCTTATTACTGCTATGGAAAAGAATTTGTATAATAAGACATGTGTTTTCCTTCAAAGATTACACTGTACTCTATATTAAATATTGTGGGTTTTTTTTTTTTTTTTTTACTTTTTCTGAAGTCTGGAGGTCACTATACTTTAAGGAAGTGCATGTTTCCGGCTACATAGAAGGCCCCATCACAAAATAATTTCAGTAACTCCTACTGAAGTATGAGTTAGTATCAATATCATATCTATCCTACGTGAAGCATGGAAGTACTGGGTTTTGTAGTCTAAAGATGGAGAAGCAGGAACAATAACTGTGACATGTCAGCCAGAAGTCATCTGCAGGTGACTTCACTGGGCAGTGGGTCACACCAGAAAAATGACACGACTTTCCCAAAGTTACTCAGGAAATCTGCAATACTGCTGGCAACTGAGTATTTGCCTTCTAAGTTTCTTTACTGTCAGTTTTATTACTATCATGATGGAGGCAAAAAAGAAACACCAACAGTTAAACGCTGGATTCCTTATGCTTTTAGTCAGAGATGTCCCAACTTTTCTATCAGCTACAGCAGGTGTGTGAGGAACTCAGTAACACAGATTATCATTTCTCTTGGGCTCGCATGCTTGTTCACTGCTTGATATACCACACTTACTGTCCAACTAGGCTCTTATTCATTACCAGAGTTCGTAGTAAGACTTTAGGTGTCAAAATGCTTGTGGGAGAAGGTACAGTATTCTTCTACCAACTGAGTAAGTGCAGGTTAGATACTGCACAGGTTTCCAGAATTGTCTTTCTCATGCTGGGCACCAAGAAGGCATTTTGCATAGGTAATCCCATGCTAACATTCATTCATCATATTTGCAGTATTGTCCCACGCTCGTAACTCAAAACGCTCAACACAATGGCTTAAAAAGAACAGCCTTGCTCCGAAGGAATTTGATATAAGAGAAAATATTCCTACCTGTCCATTAAAACCAGCCCCATCTGTAGATTTGAGAAATTCATTGTAAACTTGATTGGCTCTACTAATCACCATGGCAACTGCATCCTGGTACTGAGGGGATGAAACAGCCAGCAAGGGCAAAGCAGCCAGTGGGATGTGATCTTCACTGCTGCTGAGACAGCTCTCATCATAGCTGTAGGGATTTAGGCTAGAGAAGGACATGTCATCATCAGGAAAAATGCAAGAGGCAGCACACAGCATTAGAGAATGAACAGTTATTAAGACAAACGGGTTGGGCTATTGCAGTTCACAATGACAGAATACAGGAAAGATCATTTTATCACAGAATTGAACAGCTTAAAAAAAAAAAATCAAGGAGTTACTGCTTTATGTGAATGAGATTATGCTAGAAGGCATTTCTGTAATTAAACATGCTTGGTGCAATTTTTCCACATACAAGTAGGCATAATTTCGAACAGCAAAGAGATTATTCAGTTTCAGCTTCCCCCCTGTATAAGGGCTTACTATAGCAAAGAATGGGACTGAATCATCACAATGGAATTTTGTTTCCTAGAACACAAGCGTGACAGATGTATTCTTCAAAAGCATGTAAAAACATTCTTCACAGCGTCCCATCCTTTCAAAAAGCTGCACACATTCTGATATACGTAAATGTTTGCATAGTAACATTTTGTAAAGAGGAGGTGACCCGACTGAAAATGCAAGCTTAAACTTGATGTCAGCTTTATTTTAGCTCAGATGCGCACCCTGCAAGTTTCTCAGTAAATCTGCCAATCATGTCTTGACTGATTTTTGTTGATGAGTGGGTAAAACAATTCACAGAGAGCCAAAGACACAGGGCACACCAGTGTGTGCCAGATTCTCTCACAGTAAGTTGACTGTCCTTCAGAGATTAAAGGAAAGTCAGAAGAATTTTGGATAATTCAGCTCATCCAAAGTTCACCTAAGGCTGCAGGCAGGCAACTTCAACACTATTTTGTATTCACTTTCTTTAGGAACTTGGCGGGCTACCACAATATTAAAAAGCAAGCTGCCTGAAATGCAATCAGTCTATGTTTTTGCTAAAACTTGCATCCTTGAGGCTATTACCAGGGTAATGGAAGAACAGAAGACTTGCAATGCTCAAGTATGGAGGCTGGTCTGTGTTCAGCCTCACGGGACGCTTCCACACTTGTCTCTTGCTGAAGGACCCCAGCCATTTGTTATTTTTAATCCAAAGTAATATAACACTTTCTGGGTCCTGCAGCTCAGCTAGTCTGCCAAGCTGTGTCAATTTACTAAGTAACACAGCTTCATTTTGCCAGCTGATTAGATCATTCAAATGCACAGCACACATACAAATACTAAACTCTTCAATATGAAAAGCAAACCTTAAAACCCTACATAAAGAGGCCTCGTTTACTATAACAATTGGTAGACAAAACCTCAGAAAGGGAAAGGGAGAAACACGGGAGAAAAAATAATTACAAAGTTAATGTTTGAAATGGAAAAAAATACCTGCGTATGTTTTCATAATAAAAGCAAAATGCGAACAATATTCACAAGATAACTACACAAAACAGAGTCAGTGGAAAAATAAATAGTTGGTATTTTTTTTTTTGTGGCTAAAGGAATATAGATCAAACTGAAACTGAACAATTATTGTCTAGACAATTAATCACAGTTAATGGGTTTAGAAATGAGGGTTTGGGTTTTTTAATTACAATTTATTTTATTGTAAAGGTTGCAGTCACAGAGACCCCTGTTGTTACTGCAGATACAACACAAAGGGAAGAAAGATCTAGACCACTGAAAGAGCGTATGGGGAAGAGATGAAGATGTTTATCATAGGGGACATGCCAAGTTATTACTGCTGAAGCTGAGACAAACAGGTAAAATATCAGCGCTGGAGCTGAGAGGAGCACAAGTCTCATTGTCTTGATGCATTGGCAGGACGCTGAAGGAGATCCTTCCAAAGCACCAGCTTGAAAACATGACACTTCTGCCAGGAACGACTGGACCAGATGATCCTTGAGGTCCCTTCCAACATGGTATTCTATGATTCACTTGCACAAAGGCTGGAGATGGGGAGGGAAATCACAAGGAAGCAGCTGAAATCACTAAGTGTAAGAGCCTGGCAGATAAAGTTAGAACCTAACACCTCCCTGATAAAAAGCAGCAAATGACGAGGCTGCAAGGCAGAACTGGTCTTCCATGGTGGGTAAGAGCACACCTGGCTCCCAGGGGAGAAGTGACTGATGGCCTGGGGGCACTGGCCACCAGGGACAACTGAGACTGCACCATGGTGATGGGGGCTGAGGGGTTATTCAGCTTGGGGGGGGGAGCAGGGAGGAAAGGAGCAACAAGAGAATAAAAGCTTATTCTGAATGCAGAAAGCATCTGGCTAGATGCAAGTCAAGACAAAACACTGGTCTCCTCAAAACCTCCTCAGCTCAGCAGTCCCTGACCATGGCAGAAGTGAGAGGAGAAAGCAGAGGGGGAGATCACCCATATGGTAATGCTTGTACGGGTAACTGCCACACAATTTTTTGACATTTATGGTTTGGCTATCCGCACTCCATGCTGACAGTCCTAGGCACTTGCTATTGCTGCTTCTGAATGCCAGAATACACATTTATTTCCTCCACTTTGACGATAAAAGAAAAACAAGGAACAGAAAATACTCAAATCATAATGTCTGGATTTCTCCATACACTTTCTAATTAAATTATAAAAGTATTTTTAAAAATTGATTGGGAAAACTCAACACCAAGAGCATACATCGCAGGACTCACCACTGTGCAAGGAGCATGCAAGGGGCTGAGCACTCCAAAACTCATCCAACAAAACGCTTTCATCTCATTTGATTATTCATATGCTTACATTCCTGCTTAAGTGTTTGTTTCATAAATGTTCCTAAATGTAACTTCTGTTTTGGCCTTTCTTTCCTTCTCTCTTCCCCTTCCCTCTCCACCAGAAAATCTGCAATTACTGATGTCCAGTTTGGCTAATATTGTAATTTAGGAGCTCTAGTCTGAGGTGTGAATCAATGTATGCTCATCAAATCATATGCTATAAAAGCAGAACAGCCGATCCACTCTGGGAGATTTTTCTCCCTGAAAAGGGAAGAGCTGGCTCTCAAGTCATCTACCTGGAACAAGAACGTGCCTTAGTTTTAACCCTGATCTCTCCTTAGCAGCGAAGTCGGAGATAAGTGTCACAGGACATCAGTCATTCATTATAAATTTACACAGATTTCATAAACTGTGTTTTTCTGATTTATATGAGAGACATAGGAAACTGAAAGTGGTGGCAGTAGATGGCAGCAGACCAGATTAAACAATCTGAAACGTTTACTAGATGGAGTTATTTTTCCCTGAAAGATCCCTTTCCTTTAAACCACTATTGGTAAGGCAGGGATGAGAACTGCACAGGTGCATTCAGATGAAAAGTCCCAGTGGAATCCCTGTGAGCCCAGGCACTTGGCACACAGACACAGCATAATTCAAAACCTATGCCAAGGTAAGCAGAGGGTTGTACTACCCTGGCATGCACTATCCCTGCACATTCTGAAAATGGAGGATCCATTCAAACCAAACAAGAAATCTTGTGCTGCTGCTTAGTCAGTCATCTGGCTCACCCTCGATGAAACATTGCAGTAATTAAAAACACACTTCCTCCCCCACAGTTTGCTAAATGGGATGTTTACCACAAGTTTATGTTCCACAACTGCATCCTGGAGTTCTGGCTGTGAAAGTTCTGGCGTGAAACTGCAGAAATGCGAGAGCAGGGAATCATCTCTCCTTTTGTACATCACAAGCAGCTCCACACAAGACCATACCAAGGCAATACCAATCTTACATCAGTGCTGGGAATGAGTCTATAGGACATTCAAACATCCAGCTTGGCTATTTCCAGTCTGGCTGAATATCAAGTGCTGCAACAAGAGGCAATCAAAAAACGGAGAAAGAAAGTGGGAGCTCTGTTCACTTGGGCTGCCAGCACACACTCTTCCTTCCACTCTACCAGCTCTTCTTCCAGACAGTTGAGACCTGCAGGCACTGTGTTATGGGATAACTAAGAGACATTACTGAGCCCTGTGTTAACCAATGGCTCGAACGGGCGGGGATGATCTCCCAAACACTCTTTGATGCTTCACCTCCTCTTCTACTGCCACTCCTCTTGCTTTGCAGGGCAGCGACTGGGACGTACATACACTTCTCCTTTCCTGGGTGTTTGATGTGAACAGTCAGACACACCTTCTGCCTGTCTGGTCTGCACCCTGCCACCTCTCCTTCCTCTACGCTTGTCACACCTTTAAGTCCATCTGGTATTTCGGAACTTTGCTGTATTCTCCGTCTCTCCTCTCTAACTCTCATCTGGACAGCAGGCATCACCATTCCCGCATCTGATGGTCCAAAACGTGGTTGTAGACCTCCTCAACTCTTCTGCAGGGTTTTCTGCTCTACATGAGGTTCAAATGTAACCTTGGGCACTCTAAGCAACAGAAAGACTAGAAAAGCGATCATCACTTAGGGGAAGCCCCAGACAAAACCAAGAGAAGTTTATCTTTGTTTAGAAAAGAAGAAATCAAGCAAATCTGATTCTCTCTTCCCCATCACTACAGAGTTCACTAGTTATGCCTGATTTACACTTGTAGAAGAGCTGAAGCAGAACCAAGAGCACGCGTTTCTTTCTCCTTTATCATGCCATTTAAAATATTGACGTCAAGGAAAATATCACTAAGGAAAGAAACGTCACCTGAAAAGGTTTTCTCACTTAATGAGCAAATTTCAAGACTGAAAACGCGGACGAGGAAGAGCAGCTATTGAAGTGGATACATCCAATGGAAAATTCCACTTGTTATTTCTAAATTCATTTCACTAGAGCCATGTCATTATCACGATGTGGAAGCCAATCATACAGCACTCAGTGGAGAGTTTGCTCACCACCAGCTAAAACTTTCATTCATTTAGCATGCAAGTAATGTTGCATGGAAAAGTTGTTTCAGTGAGGGAAAAAAATTAAGTTGGTGATGCTATTGCTTGTAAGGCTACCTGGCCATTGAATAGGCTTGGAATGAAAGCGTAACATCTCCTCAGTCATATAGCCTAAGATCAGCCTTTGCTCCTTGGTGTTAATAATCCAACAAAGAAATAGCCAGATCACTCTCCTTCCCTCACAAATCATCTCCTCTCGTGCTTAACAAGGTTCCAGTTGTCAGAGTAAAGTCTCAGCAAAGCTGTTTCCTTTACAGCTTTCATGATGCATGCAACCAGATCCTAGTTGTACTGCAAACTGACGCCAAAAGCACTGTTTCCTAGAGATGCATCTTTTGTAGCCCATTCAAGACACTTCTATATATGGCATTCTCATAGGTTAATGATGATAAATCAGTGGTCTACCACAAAACACTGCACGACGCAAAGCGCAGTAGCTGCTATTGGGAATGAACAATACTAAAGTTTTGTCATCTTAAAATGTAAAAACCATGTTCATTTGTAAATTCTCTCTTACCAAGAAGATGTGTTAAATCACTCTTGTTTTAGATAATTCTTTCTGTTCTCAGTTTTCAGTGCAAAGCAGAATTGACTCAGAATAGACTCAAATCAGTCTGAGTTTCTCAGTCATGCTTCACGATCTCCACTTTATTCCTAAACCAATGTTAGCAGTATGCCATTTTTGTTTCTAAAACAGGAAATACTAAAACTTTTAGGAAGGTTTTATATAACATCCTGTCCTTACAATGGCCAAATAATGAACAGATAATAAAAGACAAATGTCAGTGGCATATCTGCAGGCAGATCTAGCTGTTTCCATTTTAAAATAAGAGAAGAGTTGACTACTGTTTTTTTGGGGTCAGATTTGGGAGGGAAAGGAAAAGTTAACAGTTACCACAGTTTTCTTCTTCTGTCCAGATTTCTTCTGGATTTTTTTTTCTTTTGGGTGCATGTGGACAATAGGCTGCAGTCCACCATGGATTTGGGTTTTCCGGTTTTGGTGTTTTTTGTGGTTTTTTTTTTTTTTTTAACAAATACATTCACTTAGAAAAGGATGAAAGATTGCTCCAAGTCTTACAGTAAGCAAAAAATTAAGAAGGATTCGCAACATTTCGTTATGAAAAAGACAGGTCACAGAAAGCCATTCAAAACTGCACTGCAAAGCCAAACATTAAAAAATGCAAATCAACTTACTTGGAAACAAGAGAGAAAGCTGCTGAACAGACTGCCGGGCAGGGAACAAGTCTGATTAAGATGTGGCCCAACGCAGCAGGGAAATGGGCGCGGGTCACTTTCTCAAACACAGAGCTGAAGGTGTTGATGTCTGCCAGCTTGCTGCTGTGGTCCCCACCTCCAGTGTCTAAGATGTTCCCCCCGTGTAGGATCAAAATTAGCACATGAGTTTTGCAGTTTTGGTGTTGAACTCCTTCCTGTGAGAAAAACAGGGAATAAGAAGGGAGGAAGCATTTTTACGGACAGTGTTGGTATACTTGTTGTGAATGTTCACAAGCAGTTAGCAGTGATTTTTTTTTTTTTCCTCCAACCCCCACTGTGATGTTCTTGTGATGTTTGCCTTGACTGGGGGGGGGCGCGGTGTGTGTGTGCGTGTGCACCCCGTGTTCCATTTAATTCAAGTATGTCTGAACCAGGCAGAGCTCATGACATGTGCTCTGCCAGAAAACCCCTGCAGCACAGACATAGATTTCAGATCAACAAAGATTATAAACAGCTTTGTGTACATCAAAAGCTATTTTAAATACATTGAGACTGAAGAAGAATTCCAACATCCACAGACAGCCTAAGCAAATGTCTTGTCTAAGTAACGTGAACAAGGCTGCTGCATTTATGGGAAAGGTCCTTAGTAAAATCATCACAGGTTCTAAAAAGATAAATTTCTCTGCCAATGAAAACATCCAGCAAAAGCAGACGATACACTTATCTCACCTTTTTGAGAATGGCAACTTTTTATTAAAGTGAAAAATGGGGCAAACTTACACAGACATTTACTGAAAAGGTAAAAAAATGTGTCATTGCTGATATCCATAAACCTCTCAAATACATTTATGAATATGTGAATACGTGCATACACAGACAATAATCTGTGTGCTCCATAGAATAAACAAGGTGTTATCTACTTGAGACTGGAAAAATATTTTGAATGTCTCAAAACTCTACTTTTTTTTCTTCTTTACCCCTTGAGAGTTATATACCCTCAAAGAGCTCAGTAATACACTACAGGATTAGGAGATTTTTTGGTTTTAAATCTTGACTGCCATTTTCTTCTTTGCTTTGGATTATATGATTCCTGGAGACTTCTAGTTCCTGACTAAATACGAACACAAAATAAAAATAACAGTAACATTTCTTGTATTTGTTGGAGGACTGTTAATCGCTAGATTGGGTGATTTACTGAGAATCAGGCAAAGTTCTGGACATTTTATTCTTAAATTCTGGCAGATTGGGTGATTTACTGAGAATCAGGCAAAGTTCTGGACATTTTATTCTTAAATTCTGGCATTAAAGTCATGGTCTTCAACAGTAAATATAAAATGAGAAGAATTGCTCTGAGTTTAACAAGAATCATCAGAAAAGCTGACAAGTAAACACACACACATTTCAGGCTGTAGTTTAGTGAGGGGTAAAGGTGGAAATGTTGTTGACATGGACAAAGCAAAGAAATTGGTAACTTTAGCACCTGTATAACGGTGACAGAGAAGTTGTTGAAAATGAGAGACTTCAACTTTGTTCCATAAAGCCAGTATCTCTGTTCGGACCATGATTCTTAGTATCCAGAAGAAGTATTCGTTGTGAAGTCATTTTGCTGACCTGTCTTATATCCGCTTAACTACTGGATCTTATAAGAATTTTTAAGGTTCCACTTTTCCTTTCTCTAATTTAGAATTTCCCTCTCTATATGGTCCTGTTCCAGTTATTCAGAAGAGAAATTTAATTCCTTTTAAAAGCTAAGAGTAGCTCCTTTGACAGCCAATGCCAGCTTGTGAATAAGTGGCACTGCTCATGGGTCGGTAGAACTGGGAGCTTCAAAACAGAGTGAAAAATTCAAGCGGGTCAACACTGCTATAGTCACCGTCACGCAAAATCTCTCAGCTGGATTTAACTGATACCCTTTACAGGAGGACTCAAAAGGAATGAAATCAATTTGCCTCTCAGCAGTAGTTCAGCCGTGACTGAAACAAGGGGTTCAAGGGCTAATCAAAAGGACATCTGAAGTCAATCAAAGGCTGTCAACATTTTCAGGGGACTGTAGGATTGGAATTCTTAAAAAATGAAGAAGTACACATTTCCGTTGCCTGTCCTGTGTGTGGACAGAAGACCGTAATCAGTTA
Source organism: Rissa tridactyla (assembly GCF_028500815.1). Lineage (NCBI taxonomy): Eukaryota > Metazoa > Chordata > Aves > Charadriiformes > Laridae > Rissa > Rissa tridactyla. The sequence goes on from NC_071472.1 coordinate 47,492,628, forward strand.
ACTGGAAGGAACACAACTTGTTTAGATTCTTCGCTGCTTGTAAAAAAAAAAAAAAAAAAGCAATTCTGTTACTATCAATTTCATGACTGCTGCTGAATCTGCTTCACAAAACCTGCATTTCCACTGAAGTACTAAGTAGACATAACAGTTTTTGTTCAGAGAACTGGGTCATATTTCCACCTAAGTTAATTATGCAATGTCTAAAAAGCTTGTGATGATTTTCAGTGATTGCATGTGCACGTACTGAATAAGGGAAAGACACACTAAGCCACCAAATGGATTTATAATTCCATAATACAACATGAGAGTATTTCTACATGTCTACTCCTTGGAAATCAGCACAGCTTATTTTGGAAAAAAATCTCACCTCATTGTCCTCCTGTATTTCAATACTGCCTTGTGCCGGGAACCTTTGTTTCTTTAAAGAGGATCTATATAATTCACCTGAAAGGAAAAGAGACATAATTGACCGTATAAATATTTGGCTGCCTCATATTTTACAGACATCTATGGAGGTAAGGCACATTTCTAGTTTCAAGACAGAAAGATCTGTTCACAGAAAATCCTGTGGACAAACAGAACAATAGACAAGTTTCATGCAGCCCTACATATTAGAGGCTCTTCCATTCTTAACAGCAACACTCAGAACAGGATTCAGGTCCTTATACAGAGGTATGTGGTACCAGTACTGCTGCTGTTGGTCATTTGTGCCTTTCTGGAGCAGCAGCAAAGGTCACCTGAGGTTCTGCATCATCTCTGCCCCTCCTATACGGGTATCTTAGATACTCTGGTATGTCTTAAATAGCGCTAAACATCTATATATAGGCAAGTGAACTTTCTCCAAAGACCTTTCTCCATAGACCTTTCTCCAAAGGATCCAGCTCTTCCACACACTTCTGTGACTACCTGGGAAACTCCCAGAGGTAACTGCAGTGCTCGATTACCAGGATGCAAAATAGGAGTAACAGATGATAGAGCCAAAGATAGTTTCTCCTCAAAAAGCCCTGTAACCTGAAAAATATGAAGTGCCATTGCAGAGAGGCTTTGCTAATACCTTTTCACAACAGGATCGTACATGTAACATCCTCTGTTATTTTATAATGAACACACAACGGAATTCTCTGCATTGACTTCACAGCATGACGAATGGACGAAACCAGGGCCACCACACAGACTCAAAGACCCACTTGTGACTACTTCTTAGGTAGACCGTCTGGACAGCAAACTGCTGTAAGTGGCGGAACATTCACAATATCAGCTTTAAGACCATGAGACTGTCCACTGGCTGGCCTTGGGAAGCAAAACTTAAGAAGCATTTCTTTGTAGGGAGAGTGGTCAAACCCTGGAACAGGCTTCCTAGAGAGGTGGTTGATGTGCCACGTCTATCAGTGTTTAGGAGGCATTTGGACAATGCACTTAGTAATACGCCTTAACTTTTGGTCATCCCTGAAGCGGTCAGGCAGTTGAACTACATGGTTGTTGTAGGTCCCTTCCAACAGAAAATACTCTATTCTACTCTATAAAACTTCTACAGCTGAATATGAAAAGGCTTGCCCTCTGAACAAATATTCTCTGTCCTTGAGGATAAAAAACATGATGACATGATGATATAGCAGTATCCACTTTGGGTTTGTTTTTTTGCACTATGTTTCTTCAGTCATTGAAGAGAATTGCTACAGGATCTTCATAATGCAGTCTTTTTTCTACAGCTGCATGTGATAGTTACCTAGGAAACAGCTGTAGGATGAAATTTGATTAGCACTGTTGTCAGCTTCACTATCACATTTATACATGGGGCCAATCTCTTCCTTACAAATTAAAGGAATGTTCCATACTCCTGTCTCTTATAGCACTTATGAGATGCCTACATCAGAGGAGACAGGCAAAGCTTTGGTAAAAACACACCAAAGCCCACCTACTCACACTTTAGCTTACAGGGTTTTGCAATCAGATCCTGGAACACTGATTTCTCAGGTCAAGAGAATTTGCTGCTGTCTCTAACAGATATTCTACTGGCCATTGTGCTTTGTTTGCAAACACAAGGACAAGAAAATGACTGCTAGTAGACAGCATGGATTTACAAAGGGAAAATCATGCCTAACCAACATGATAGCCTTCTGAGAGGAGAAGACTGGCTTGATGGATGAAGGGAGAGCATTGGATGTCGTTTCTCTCAACCTTAGTAGGGCTTTCAACGCTGTCTCTCATAACATCCTCAGAGAAACTGAGAAAGTGCAGGCTACTTAAGGGGACAGCGAGATGGACTGAAAACTGGCTGAATCACCAGGTTTAAAGGGTTGTGATCAGCAGCACAAACTCTCCAGCTGGAAGACAGTGAATAGTGGTGTATCCCAAGGGGTCACTACTGATTCCAGTCCTGTTTAGCATCTTTATTAATGACCTAGATGATGGGACAGAGTGTACTTTCAGGAAGCCTGCAGACAATACAAAACTGTGGGGAGTAGCTGAAACACCAGATGGTTGTGCTGCTATTCAGAAGGATCTCAACAGGCTGGAGAAATGGGTCAAAAGGAATCTCATGAAGTTCAACCAACTGAAATGCAAAGTCCTGCCTCTGAGGAGGAATAACCCCACTTCACAGCACAGGCTGGGGGCCAACCATCTGGAAAGCAGCTTTGCAGAAAAGGACCCGAGTATCCTGATGGACAACAAATTGACCTGGACCCAGCAATGTACCCTTGCAGCAAAGTGCTAACTGCACCCTGGACTGCATTAGGAAGAGCGTAGGTCAAGGAAGGTGATCATTCCCTTCTACTCAGCACTGCTGAGATGACATCTGCGCTTCTGTGTCCAGTTCTGGGCCCCTTAGTATAAGCAAGACATGGACTCACTGGACCATGACCAGCAAAGGGAGACAAAGATGATTAAGGGACAGGAGCACCTGACATGAGAAGAGGCTAAGAGAGACAGGACCGTTTGTCCTTGAGAACAGACGACTTATGGTATGTGGGGGAAATCTCATCAATGTCTATCCCTGACATGAGCAAGTAAAGAAGATGGAACCAGAGTCCTCTTCATGACAGTCAGTGAAAGGACAAGAGACAACGTGCACAAAGTGAAATACAGGAAATTCCAGTTAAATACAGGAAAGAACTTTTTTACTGTGAGAGTGGTTAAACACTAGAATGGGTTGCCCAAACGAGTTATGGAGTCTCCATCCTTGGAGATATTCAAAACCCAACTGGATGCAGTCCTAAGCAATTTGCTCTAAATGACTCTACTTTGAGCAGAGGAGCTGGGCTATAAAATCTCCAGAAGTCCCTTCAAACCTCAGTCATTCTCTGAATTAGAAGACATTGGAACACAATTATTTAGGTTTTCTTGGCCTTCAAAACATAACAGTTCTTTAAAGATTAGTACCCGATGGCCACTGTAAGCCACAAACCAGATATTTGGTAGGATGCTCTCTTTGACTTTCTAGCAGTATTATGAAAACTCCAGTTTTACAGCACGCGGCTGGCTTTTTTTAAAAGGCGCTAAAAAGAGAGTCGCAAAACTGAAATCTGATGGTTTTCCATTCAGAATTTAAAACACGTATGATGTGATTGCTTCTGCCACCATCTCAGTTTCCTAGCAGCGACTTTTTACTTAAGACAGGAAACAGATAACATCTAAAAGTAAACCTGAGAAGAAGACTTTAACACCTAAACCATTGACAAATTGAGTTTATTTGTTTAGTCTGCTAGCAATCTATGAACCAATCAATACTGACCCATGCAAAACAAATCAGTTTCTTTTGAAATACAAACTCTAGTGATAACCAGACCAGTAGAGATACATTCTGCTTTATCTGCTCAATGTGCTCCAATTCATGAGTCTTCCCACTTATTTCACGATGCTTGCTTCTTTACCTTATATGCGATTGTTCTCCAGAATATTAATTTCCTTTTAAGACAGGGAATGTTAAAAAGCTACGAATTAGCTGTCATTTATTAAAACATGCGAAAATGGCAAAATTGCCACGATTTACTGCTGAGTCCAGTGTCTCAACCTCTCCCTAAATATAACCACTCTCACATAGTAAGACGCAACAGAGACCAGCAAAAGTTCTTTATGAGAACTATGACATGGTCAAACTATGCCAGTCTTTCGCTTAAAAGAAAAAAATTACGGGCTAAAAGTGCCAGGCTGTCTTTAGATAGCACCTTTTATTCCTATACCTCAGTGGACTTAAATAGAGAAATTAAATATTGCAACATCTCACTGAAGGGGAATTACTTCAGGTGAAGTGATGAACGTCAGTCCTTTGGGGAAGGACAATGTGCTTTTTCCTTCTTAGAGACAGCGGTGAAATTCCATACAAGATGTGAATCCTCCTATCTCTGTAGCACGTCCTCCTCTCTCTCATGGGGGGAGCAGGAAGCTTTGAAACCCTTCAGATTGTCAACACCAGAAATTTGCAGTTTAAAGCTTCAGCTGACTGCAGTGTTGCAGCCTTAAAATTCTAGTCATCTCACACGGGTTAGCTGTTCCGAGAAAAACTGGGAGGCCTTCCTCCCTCCATGACAGATGCATGTTTTAGGAGTGAATGAGAGAGGATTGCACTAAATAATAAAAGCAAAGTAGTTCACTAACAGCTTTCTGGATTTAAACACATTTTCCTCTGTTTCTTTCAGCACCTCAGAAGAAAATAAATGCATCACACAGTGCTATAGATGACTCAGTTTACTTTTCTTTTTGGCATTCTGCGCTCATGCCCTGTTTGTGGTTCCGCTCCATTTGACGTATGTTTATAGGCAGCCTGCCAGACCCTGCCAGAGCGGACTGTAATTTTCACCTCACCAAGAACACTGATTAAGCAGGGTCTGGCCAGGTTATTCTAAAAGCACTGAATTTAGTCCAAAACATAGTTCAAACACTCTTGTACTTTTCTATGAGGACTGAGAGCTAATTCCACAGCAGATTCTACCACTATCATCCCTTGTAGCCACTAGAAATGTACTTAACCTCTGTGGCTACATTTCTCCATATTTAAAAGCCACTTAATTACTCTTGCCTTTCTGGCAGGCAAGGGTTCACAGGATTAGTCATTTAATACTTGTATAAAACAAAACAATACAACAACAAAAACCAAAACACCAGAAAACAAACCCAACAACAACACGCAGATTGAAAGCCTGAACTTCCACCAAATGCAACTGCTTTCTGGAAGTCTCTGCAATTTAACGCTGCTCCTAACTAAAAGTGTTGTTTCCAACAGCCTGTTCAGAAGACTCACTTTTTTCTGAAGGCCATCATATGAAAAAGTGTCAGTTTTTTAACACCTAAGCTCACAACAGAACCAGTAGCGCAGAAACATTAGCTTTGTGTCACGAAAAATGATTTTTCAGGGCCATAAGGCACACCTTACGGTGAACCACAATATTTATCTTTAAGAGAACACTGAAACAGGAAACCCCGTGCTCCTCATCACATGCTCACAAACCTCTTTGGTCATCTATGGGCAACGCACTGGGCAAAACACTTCCTGGGATTACTTGTGAGCCGTTCCTTTGAAAATCTTGTTTAAAGATATGCTTTTAAAAGCGGAGAGGTTGGTTTCTTTTTCCCTAATGCATCAAATCCCAGGTTGCAGGATAGTTCCTTGCTTCACACACACACAAATGTCAATAGATAACTGGACACCAGGATTCTAGTCATTGTTTTAATCACAATTTCTATTCTAATGTTAAAGTAGCCCTCTATCATAAAGCTGGGTTTCTTTCAAAACTGCTTTCTCACTTCGGCTGAGAAAAACAAAGAAAAAAGCACAATATCAACTTGCAGTATTAGAGGTTATAGAAACGATGACGCACAGATCAGTCTATGGAAGCATACAAGGTATCCTTTTCTTTAAGGCTTTCCAATGTGCACAGTTCAACTGTCTTCTGAACACTCCTACACTGCCAAAAGTTCAGGCTGCAGAAATGTTAGAACCTATAGTGTCTTGTTTTGAAAAACTACACCTAGAAGTACAGTTTTAACATAAAAAGAATGAGAACATCTGAAAAGGAAAAAAGAAAAAGAAAAAAAAAAAGAAAGGAAATAAAAAGGCAAAGGGGAGCCAGGTGGGTTTTTTTTTTCTGATTTGCAGCACCAGTGAGGAATTTCAATGGATAGATCTTCAGCATTGTGCTGCCCAAAGAAACAAACCTGCCTGAATTCAAAGCAGTGCCACAGTGGGGGAGGACAGGGGGCTGTGCGTCAGCATGTGGCATGTGTAAGGGGATCAACACATGCCTTTATTTCAAGAGCTGTGCGGATCATATACTTTGGGAGATAATCAGATGTTGGGTCTACATAGGTTCAGCTTTATTGTTTAGGTTAAATACCAGAGACTTAAATAACTGGGGGACCTTCTCTGTCACGATGACAATATAAAGGGTAAGACTATTCAGCAGCTAAAGCTCTGTAGGAGACACGGACAGCATGACCTACTACAGAAAATTACAGAAATTTAATTAGGCACTGAAATGAAACTGATTACAGAGAAATTATGTGGTTTACTATTTACTGGAAGGGCTTTAATGAGGTAAAATAATAACATGGTTTTGCTGGACTGAACCTCTCTGATGACATTATCAACACTTTACAGATTTTTCCAGCTGTCTTGATTCATACCATCATTATACCAATTTATGCTAATTGTATCATTACGTAAATTACAGTAACAAAAAAGGTACTCAAATCCCATACAGAGTTGGAAACCGGTGGGTTGTAATAGCTTACATTGTACCAGCTAGCAATGCAGTCAGGAAAGGTCAGGGTGGAATAAGATTAAAAACTTTCTGTTCATTTGTTTCGTCTTGTTTTTTAATTAACCTGCAAACACATCATCTACAGAGTCCGCTAGGCTTCTCAAGTCTCGAGAGGAGACATAGGAAAAGGAGAATATGCTGAAGTCCCATTGCCCAAGAAGGTCAGGTCCTCTGCATGCACCCAGACTAACTGGTCAGTCATGGGTAGGTGGTAGTAGTGGCAATTTTATAACTGTTCAATTTCCCATTTCCTCCCCAGGGTAATTTCTCAACATTTTAATATAAGATCTGCTCAGGAGTTGTAATTCAGGCTTTGACAAAGCTGTGTGTCTATAGCCTTGCCTGAAGTAACTCATTGCCCAAACAGTCTCTTCATGTGAAGTACATCAGGTCTCAAGATCAGCCATCAGCATGACGGGAGAGCCAGGTGAAAGGAAAAGCTCAGTGATTCAACACCCCAAATCAGCCATGAAAAGCATCAGTTCATTCTGTGGCAAGAAAGTAAGTAAATAAGTACCCTGAATCTAGGAGAAAAGAATTCGCACCATCACTCCCAAAATTCTACAGTTCAAACCTGTACTAAGGATCAAGCCAGGTCCTTTTTTTTTTTTTTCCAGACCATTTCAAACATCCCTAATATTTTGCCATGTTAATTAGGGAGGAATTTAGACTAAAAGCAAGAGAACTTGCTTTAGGTACAAAGCATGAGGTGGTGACAGTCCCCAAAGAAAACTGTTATTTCCATTATCACACTCCCGTGAGAAATTATGCCGTTTCTTGCCATCTGCTGTGCTATTACTAGCCGTTTATAATGACAAATCCGTCATGAGAAATATGTTCACACGAAGGCTGTAACATATGCTTTCTATTAACAAATGATAAAGAATATTGTAATACACTGCAGATGCAGTTTCGCAAACTGCACTGTTTAAAGGAAAATAATGGCACGCATCACTGAACCCAATCCTGTTCTGGAAGCCACAGCAGGAGATCGTGCCTGTGTTAACTCCCCCACGGTTTCTTCACTGAATGAGCCTTACACACACACGCTACCAGATCTCCTACGTGACCACTATGGAGCTCTGCAGTAGAAGTAACACGCAGGGTTTAGCCGAGGATCTAGACTCTAAGTGCACATCAGCTCCAGCTCTCAGACCAGGCCAGATGAGCTGGGCAAAGCATGATTTCCAAAGGGGAAGGGGCTGGCACAGAGCAACAGAATGTGCTTATGAACATAGCTGCAGGAATAGCGAGCAGCTGTTTCACTGTGAACTCAATGAGCGCAATGGACAATTGTTCCCAGAGAGAACTGCGATGAAAGAAAACACCCTCATTAACACCACTCATTTCTATAAAGCCAATTTGCTTTCTTTAGTAAGCAGAGCAATGCAAAAACACAGAAAGATCAACAGCACAGTGACAAGTGAATACACTCCTGAAAGTGGGGCACCAGCAGCAAAGGAACCCTAGCAATGCCTAATGCAACGGTACAACTTTTCAGTCCTATACCACTCAAACTTTAACAGCAACACCCCTTGCACCTCTTTAAGCAGAGATGGGACAAGGAAGTCCAGAACACAAAGCACTGAAGGCTTCTATGCTCCAAATTGAGTCATGTTGTACTGTCCTGTATGAGCTGTCACGTATACCAGCAGCTTCACCCTCCAATACTCCACCTCTGCCACTCTAGCCAATGCTATAAGGTGCTATCTGTTGTGTTAAATAATGTTCCAGGTGCTTTCTTGGTACATTTACATAATCCACATTCAAAATAAATAAACTTAAAACTCAAAAGAATCCTGGTCCCTCCACACCCATCTCCCTTCTCAACAAAACAGCAGACCCGTGCTGGTTAACATTTCTATTCCGTTATTATCTCTAGCTGTTGAACAGCCTCAGTACAAAGACAAATGAGAACTTCAACTCACGTTGTTTTTCCTGTAGAAAGCCAGATGAGCAAAATGCAGACTCTTCACCTGCAAGAGGAAAAAACCCACAATGTGAAACAGGATTGCTTTACATGAACATCAAGCTCTTTACTTTTTCTACTGTAACGCAGTAAATATTTTGCAATTGACCACTATGCTGATTTCTAAAACTCCCATTGGCTTCAGTGGCAATAGCTCAGCATATGACATGCTTGAAAACTGCCCTAATCTAGTCATCAAAATGGTTAGTCTAGAAGCCAGATTTTACTCTTCATTTCAAGAAGGCATCATAAGCAATGAAACTGTAGCTAGGCATCTATTTGGTTACTTGTAGTATTAGCCACTGAATCTTTAAATAACTAAGAATTAGTATAACTTACCTTAAGAATTAGTATAACTTATCTAGCAACACAAAATAGATTCTTATTCCAAATATTTAATTAGCAGTGTTTTCAAGAATGTCTTTGTCCTTCCATTCCCTCCCACAGTCCACCTGTCCAAGGAAAGCTGCAATACAAATGGATTTTCTCAGCTCTAAATACAAAAACCTAAAACATAGAAACACAAGGATATGGGAATGGAAGGGCCTTTCATTTAGTTTGTCCATATGGATAAAGGCGTCCTACAGCACTCGGGTCATTTCTACCATTTTCTACCATGGAGCTTAAACACCTTTGCTACCATTGCACCACTAAAGAAATGACTGACCCTTGAGGACCACCACTACCGACCCTTGAGGAACACCACTCGTCACTGGTCTCCACTTGGACACTGAGCCATTGCTTGACTGCAACTCTTTGAGTGCAGCCTTTTTTTGACTTCACTCTTTGAATGCAACCATCCAGCCAATTCCTTATCCACCGAGTGGTCCATCCATCAAAGCCTCTCCAATTTAGGAACAAGGATGTTGTGCGGGACAGTATCAAATGCTTTCCACAAGCCCAGGCAGATGATGTCAGTTCTTCTTCCCTTATCCACCAATGCTGTAAACTCATCATAGGTGGCCACAGACACAATTTGCCTCTAGTGAAGCCATGTTGGCTGTCACCCCTCAAGAGGTCCAAGGAATATGAACCTAGACTGAAATGCAGACCTGGCATATTTTAAATTACCCTTCTGAAGACATTTACTCTGATATGATGGGAAAAACTTGGGAAAAAAAAACTCAATGGGAAAATGTCGTGCTTGATTAACCACTTGAGGGCACTCTACTTCATCTGTGTAACTATGGTCCTTGATAACCAGACTACTAAAGGGCTGAGATGCTAGTCCTACATTTATAGACAAATTCATGAAGACAGCTTGGTTTATGAGGAGTCTCATCAATTCAAAGAACTTGATCAAAAGAAATCATGCTAGTGAAATTCAGGCAAGTAGGAACTCTATGCTCTAAAGGCGTGTTAAGTAAGCTCAACAGAGGGATCCAGATATTTTCATCACATGGTAATTTCCACAGAATCTGCAAAAAATTGCCACTTCTGTGGCCTGGAATTAAAAGATGATATGCAATTACTCTAGCTATCGCAATGCTACAAAAAAAAATAGTGAGCGCTTTTTTGGGCAGTGGTGAAAACAGAATACCACTAAGGATTGGTAACACCAGTAGAAATTAAGGTATCTATTCACCAGAGAAAGCAACTGCAGGTGAAAATGAGATTCACAAAGTTACCTTTAGTGTCACGTTCTGGTACATAGTGATTACACACACATGTATCTTCGCAGACCTGTGCTCCTGAGGTGTCAGAGGGCATTTTGTACAGTTGCTTTTCTTGTTTTGCTCTCCCTGGGATTACCTCGCTCATGGGATCAGCATCAGACGACAGCACAGCAGAACAGTTATGTGCCTCAGCACCAGTGGGGTATCAGGGGGGCCTCCTCTGCCTTCCTCCCAGTCTTGCAACATCAGCTACCAGAGTGCCAGGAGGTTTTATGGTATGCACAACTTTCTCTGTTCTAATCATCTGAATTCATTTGACAACATAACCATACCACCAGAACAAACAATGCTCATGCTCCACTTTAGAACGTGGCTTTCACCCCATCAAGAATACAGTGAAATTTAACTTTTGAGTAGAAAAATCAGGTGTTTTTCTTGTCTTTTTTTTTTTTTTTTTTTTGTAATGCCATGGCAAACGTAACACCGGTGTGAGCACAATTCTGTCAAACTTGAGAAAGTAGGGGGAGAGGAAAGGAGGTAATATAGCTACAGATGGTACAACCCTCTGGATGGGAATGGCAGCCAGGGAGACTCTAGGCCCAGTGAAACCGATGAAGAACACATGCTGATTTCAGCATGTGGACTGGATCTTAATACGGGTTGAAAAAGGCAAAGGGAATCTGTGGAGGGACTCCAAGGAAAGCAATACTCTCTGCATCAAGACTCAGCTCAAAAATACCTTAGTGGCTAGCTTAAGCTTCCTCCATTTTGCATGCATGTGCTGAGCTGTATTCTAGAACATACAGCATCAAAAACTAAATGACAGCAGTTGCAGAACACTGGTAACCTGCCCTCATATAAACTGTTACCACGGATGATTTGCAGAAATCCAATTCACTGCTTCTCTCTAAAACCTGCTGCTAGAAGTAAATCTGTTCTTTACACGAGCCATCTGATGTGTTTTGAAACAGTTAACTATTCTAGTTTTCATCCTTCCTTTCCACTGCTCACTCCAATAAGCCAAATTTTCTGTTTGCCATTCTTCACATTATTAGGCAGTGGCAGATGCTATTGCAATAAATTTAATAGCAGCGTAAACACTACAGTCAGCTATGTACAAACACCCTTTAATTAATTATATGACTCTAGGAGGACATGACAAGGAGAGGGAGATCACATGCTACTGGGGGGAAGGAAGAGAGCAGTTTGTTTACACAGAACATTCACGGTGGACAAAATTAGTCAAGGCAGCCTTCAGAGGAGAGAGAGAAACTCTAGTACAAGGTAAAAATCACTATACTGAAAGCAGAATCATGACAGCATAGAGGTTTTTCTCTTATATAGCATGTTTTGACCATTGCGTAAATGTTGGAGAACCTTTCAGATGCAGACGGAGCAAAGGAGACTGAATCAGTGAGACAATGAAAGATGAGGGCGGATTAAGAGCATGCTAAGAACATCTCAGTGTGCACCCAGTCCTGCACAGAAACACTACTTTCCTGTAGGAGTTTAATGGATCCAACTCAACACAGCTCATAATTCCAGATACTACAGGTTAGTATTCACATCACAACTGACAAGTATCTTAACAAAAAGTCTAAACTGTTCAATGCGAAAAACCAACCATTCCCATTTAAGTGGCAAATGCTACTTCACAGCCAGGTGGGCATATCTGTAACATTATCTCTTTATTCTCTTGACCTAATCATCAAATACAACTTTTTTTTTTTTTTTAAATATTAGGAATGCAAAATTCAACAAAACAATTAAGACCCCCATATAATTAGGCTGAAAAGAAATTAGTTGATTCTATCTCTACGGGTTTCACACACAGGAAAGGATCAAGTAAGAAGGAAATATATGTATTTCACATTATTATAGAAGGAAATTATACAAATACACAAGGAAAGAAAACAAGAGAGAGAAAAAAAATACATGCCAATCTTGCCTGAAAAAACTGACCTTAAAAATGAGATTAACAGCTGCCTTCCTGCCATACTTTGCAGTTAACTCAGGGCTGATTTCTAGCACCTTGGCAGTTTTCCTTGCCAAAAGTGTATTTAAACATCGCACGGGGAGCTGCAGGCTCTGTTTTACTCCTAACCGAGCACCATATGTACAGATTTAAACACCGTACAAGCTGTATTATTGACTTAAACCAAGATGAATTTTATTTTATGAGCAACAATAAATGGTTTCCAGGTTACAAAGTCTTTCTCCTTCTGCAAAAACATCCATCTGGAGAGTGATGTAGCTAAACTCTCCTCTTACGCTTAGGATCTGCACTTACTTAGCAACAACCCTTTGATAAAGACAAATCTCCTGAAGTTGATCAATTACTTCTCTCTCATGTTACTGTTTCTCCATAATACCTGACTGGTTAGACTCTTAATTTGATGGAAACATAAAGCAATACTGTTCCACAGCCAAATTAAGAACTGCTTATGCCCTGTTAGGTAAGAAATTAGTAATTACTTTCTCATTCACTTCCCTATCCCTACCTTCCACTACGGGGTGAGATTAGGGTAAATTTCTGTAGCAGCTGCCAGTCTGGTGTTGTCTTACCCTGTGCTGCATCACGTTAGTCTAACCAGAGATTCCAAGAGGCCTGGGACAAGGACAAAGGCATTTTCGTAAGTGCTTAATGCTCTTGAATGCCTGATACGATTTATGGGAGCTCAGTGCACTTGGAAAAGCTAGCCCTTCTGAACAGTCCACTCAAAACCAAACCAAACTTTCTCAAAACAGAAGAAGAAACACTGTCATTGAGTTAAGTCTTTATAGCAGCCGCTTGCACACAAGAGAACAGAAAAGATGCATTCCAGATAGTGCAACAAAAGCTACTGTGAATCCTAGGGCTTTAGAATTGCAATGGTGGCACCAAACACGAGGCTGCCCAACGCACAATTGTGGAAGTAGCCAGTGACTGACCATCCCTTCCATCCAGTAAGTCTCTGCTAAAAGCTACTAGGACAGATTCTGCTCTCCATTTTACTGCTGTAAGTCCAGTTTCTTCAGCTGGGTAGCCCTTTAGAGTAGTCTTTGCAAAGAATCAAAAGGTACTTACATCAAAAGGCACTGCAGTTGAGAGATGACATTTTCTGGAAGCATAAATATGCTGTAGCTTGCTTGTTTCAAATTAGAGTGAAATACAATAGCATAACTGGACAACACTCTTAGTCATATAGTTTAGTCTTAGGTAGTCCTGAGGGGAGCAGGGAGTTAGACTTGATGATCCTTATGGGTTCCTTCCAACTTGAGATACTCTATGATTCTATTAATTAGCTTACTCCACAAATGTATGTTAAACTTAACCAAACACATTATTCTAGTCTCTCAGTTCTGCTCAGTGTAGACACTATGACAGGAGAACAGAGACAGCAGCTGAGGGAATCAACAGGAAATTGCCCCTGTCATCTTTTAGAAATGTGCTGCTTCACATGTAAAACAGGCTTTTTTTCCTCTTACGCTAGGTGGAAAAAGATGAGATACAAAAGATACGCTATCAGAGAGTAAAAAAAATCATCACTCGGTGATGTATTTACTCTACTTAAGATCTCAGGAAATATTTTTAAAGGGGAGTTACAAAGAACAGCTGGAGTGGTGGGGAGTCATACTGCACACCATTAGTTTAACACAATTTTATTGTCTACCATTCATAAGCCACAGTCTTTGTAGAACAATTCTTTGTAAGTTTTTAGGTGAGAAGCGCAGAACGTGTCATTTTAGAAAAACAGTAGCAATTGCACAGCTCAATCCTAGGTGGTGCAGAAAGTGTAGGAATTGCAGGTTTCCATACACAGACCTAACACAACTTGCCCAAGAGTAGCACCTCCCAAGCTCCAAACCACTATCTTGTAATAGGCTGGATGTAAAGAATAAAAGTTTAATCTAAATCAACAATTCAAATTACTGTCAGCTCTATTTTCCAGATAGAAAATCAATGCATTAAAAGATGAAAAGATCTGACTAACCTGGTCTTGTGCCATGGGACCAAGAAACGCCTTTACCTCACCCAATATGAAAAATTTCCAGTTGTGAAAGCTGATCTTACCCATCTATTTTGCTGGGTACCAGTAAAG